>NW_008238503.1:2161-4094 GCF_000691975.1 Corvus brachyrhynchos
GAGGATTCTTTTTTCCAGGTGGCTTGGTTTTTCTTCTTTTCCAGGATGTGGGCAGCTTCTTCCTTTGCTTGGCATCCATAGGTGGCCTCAGAAAGGGTTTGATCCACTTTCCAAGGATCCAGTTTGGACCTTCTGGGGTAGAAACACACCCGTAGCCTCTACCCCAGATGACTAGGGGGTACGGGCCACATATTTGTAAAGGATAAGGGTCTTTTATTAGGACCTCAGGTCTCTCAGTTAGTTTATGTTTGGCAGAGTTTGTGGTGTCGCATTATGGGAGGATCAGGTTCCTCATATGAACAGTTTAAAAAGTTCAATGTGAACACCACTTTGAAAAGTCTTATGATGGGGGCAGCGATCTCATTGCCACCTTTCTGTTGTTCTAACAGTCTTTTTATTGTCTGATGCTTTCTTTCCACGACAGCTTGGCCTGTGGGCGAGTGAGGGATGCCAGTGATGGGTTCCACACCCCAAACACTCATGAATCTATTTAACTCTGCAGAGATGTATGCAGGGCCATTGTCAGTTTTTATTTTATTTGGTGTCCCCAACACAGCGAAGGCCTGTACCAGGTGGTTGATGACATCTTTGGCCCTCTCCCCACAGTGGTCTGAGGCAAAGGTTGCACCAGAAAAGGTATCCACAGAAACATGAATATATTTCTGGAGGCCAAATTGGGGGAAGTGGGTGACATCTGTTTGCCATACCTCGCCTAGGCCTCGGGGGTTAACTCCTTGACCTAATGATGGAAACTGATGTTTCTGGCAGTTGAGGCATGTTGCCACAATGGCTTTTGCCTGGTCTCTAGTGAGGTGGAACATTCGAATGAGATCTGGAGCATTTTGATGGAGCATTGCATGGCTCAGCTGGGCTTGCTGGAATCTGTTAGGCAGATTTGCTAACTCGATGGGCATAGCTAGGGCATCTGCTCTCCTGTTCCCTTCGGCAATAAATCCTGGCAGGTCAGTGTGTGATCTTACATGCATGACATAGAATAGTTGCTTTCGGTGGGAGATCAGTTGAATCAGTTTCAAAAGCAAGTTATGAATTTTTGGGTTTGCAACCTCCTTTAGTAAGGCTCTCTCTGCCCTGGAAACTACACCTGCTACATAGGCTGAATCAGTTATCAAATTAAATGGTTCACTGAACTGCTCAAATGCCCTGACCACGGCTGCAAGTTCTGCCATTTGTGGGGATCCTTCAACTACTTGCACATCAGACTCCCACTTCTGAGTGTGAGAATCCCTCCATGTGATGACAGACTTGCAGGAACTTCCGGAGCCATCTGAAAAGATTGTCAGGGCATTTAATGGTTTTCGGCTTTGCATTTCTTTTGGAATCAGTTTGCAGACTGAAGTAAACAGTCTGTGTTTTGGATGGTGTATAGAAATTTGGCCTGTGTAGCTGTCTAGGGCGAATTGGAGGTGCACGTTACTTTGAAGGAGGTTATCAAGTGAATTAGTTGTCAATGGTAAGTAGATGCATGTAAAGTCACACCCTTCAAGGGTGCAGAGGCGGGATCTAGCCTTCATCACCAACTGAGACATGAGCTCCTGTGGCGTTGTTATACTTTTTGACGGCTGGTGTAAGAGGAAAACCCACTCGATGATTAACAGGGGATCACTCTGCACCTTGTCCCATTGAAATAACCGCCCGTGGAGGTATGGCATTTCCCCTAATACAATAAATTGAAAAGGCAGACCTGGGGTGCAGCTAACGCAACCGGGGGCTTGTTATCACAAGCCTCGGCGTGCCCTCGGGCAGAGGGGACACAGCGTTAGCCTCCACAACGTCCTCGCTGGACGGCTCAGTGGAATCGGCGTGAGATGGGTGCGTGCGCTGGCTCCTCCCCAGAGGAAGCACATCGGGCGGCCGATGGATTAGGCAATACACCTGGAACCGACTGCCCCAGGGGGGGGAGCACAGTCCCACC
>NW_008238503.1:6065-6594 GCF_000691975.1 Corvus brachyrhynchos
GCGAAGCCGCAGGAGTGGCTCAGAGGTTGGTTGGTTGGTTGGTTGAGACGTTGGGAAGTTGTGGGTTCGAATCCTTTTGAGACCAGAATTTCGCGCGCGCGCATTTACTGCTTGCTAAAACTAGTTGCTTTTTAGTATTTTAAAGTGCTGTTTTGAAGTCTTTGTGTAGCAAGCTAGACAAACTGCCTGGGAAATCAGAATTCCAAAGCCAGATTGCAGGCTGAATTCCAGAGTTAAGAGCTTTCCTCTGGCAGAGTTTTCCTGTCTGTGAGCAAACATGGGCGGTGTGAATGAAAAAATCCCTCCTAACAGCCCATTAGAGCTGAAAATAAAACACTGGAAATGGCTGACAGGGCCAAAAACTACTTTGGACGCCCGAGAATTGATCAGACTGTCCACACGGGTGTGGCCGACTTTAAAATTAAGTCAAGGAAATTGGCCTCGCTATGGGAGTTTGGAAAGTGACATCATTAATGACCTGATGGTAGAATTGAGGTCATTACGTAGGTTTGATGAACTAAGATATGCA
>NW_008238504.1:0-282 GCF_000691975.1 Corvus brachyrhynchos
CGAACAGAGGATGAGGCCCAAGAAGCTGCTAATTAACACTTTGTCCAGGGAACTAAAGGGCCCAAAGGCTACTCCGCCCGGAGAACTCGCGGCCAGGAGAGTCTGAGAGCCGGTATCACCGCTCTGCCCGGAGAGACAAAGAGGCTCAAAGCTGCAATCAGCCCTGACTGTCTGGAGAATTAAGAGATCCACCCTACCATCAATTTTTACCTAGCGAGCCCAACCCCAAGAATCAAAAGAAATAAAACCGCAAGGCAGAAGAATACCCAGGCTCTAACACGG
>NW_008238504.1:894-5152 GCF_000691975.1 Corvus brachyrhynchos
AGTGGGGGAGGCGCCGGAGGGGGGTGCCTGTCTTCAGTTCTGAAGCTATCCAGAGGAGCGAGGCAGCGTCATGCTGACGGAAGGGGGTAGAGACCAGAGAGGGGGGAAAGTTGAGTGAAGTGTAATTTACTTTCTGGGCTTAATGAATATGTAACGGTTTAAGAGAGTACTTAAGTCCACAGTAAAATGAATGGAGCGCGCCTCTGGCAATACTGCCAAGCGCCCCAGCGCTGTGATATGCCTTTGTTCTACTAATAAATATTCGATATTATATTGCTAAAAATTTAGCACTTGAATTCAATTTTTTCAAGAATAAGGAGAGGGAGTGTCAGGAAAATCCACAAATACCAGAAGTTTATGTCCAAAAAGGAGACAGAGGAGTCCTTCAACTGTATTCGAATAAAGGGAGAAAGTCCACTGGGGCACACGCCCGTGGGTTCGTTCTCTTTCTCTCTCTTTCTCTCTCTCTCTCTGTTTCGGAGAGTGCAGCCTCCTTTTATCCTAACTCCTGGCTGCATGTTGCCCTCTTCCTTTCCCTATTGGCTGAGGTACTAGGAAGGTACAGCCTTCCCAACCGCCTACCACATATTCCCTCCTTGAACCTACTGTTTTACCCCAAAGTTCAGAAGTTCAGGCTTGTGCAGACCCTTGTCTATTTCAGGAGCCAAGCTGTCTGGGCTCTGCAACAACCTGCTGCCCAAAGTTAGTAGAGACATTAAGACCCATTTCAAAGACGCTAACACCCATACCTTCACCCATCAAATTATTTGTAAAGACATTAAGACACGTCTTTCCTCTCAGGAGTTTTTGGTTAAAACCGATATTCTCCGGCAAAAATGGTTATGGAATCCCGGGTATAGAAGCCTAACCTGAGTGTTTTCCACTAGTTTTTGGAAGTTTATAAAGCCTGATCAGACCCAGATATGGTTTGAGAAAATCTGGCGCACCGACGGTAGCGGAGAAAATTGGAACTTTGGCAAAAGAAGAAAAAAAACCCCTTTGGTAAGGGAATCACATGGGAGTCTGAAATGGCTGCTCAGAAAGAGAGACATTGTTTGGGACAGCCAGAGAAAGAGCTGATTAAGTTGCCAACAATTGCTCGCCTCAGAGCAGAACAAGAACTAATGGCCCAAAAGCACCCAGCCCAAAACCTAAGAAACCTGTTAAACAAGTTTGTGCAAAGCCAAAGGGCTGTAGAGATGCAAATTAACATCACTGGGGGAAGTGTGAATGTCAGCATGGGGGAGGAGTTGGGCCTCCCCGAACATGATCTCACCCTCCTCAGCCTTAGGGAGGAGTTTGATGCACCAAAGCTGAACACCTCCCCACACCCTAAACTCCACCCTCCTGTAAAAAATGAGTAGGCGGAGAGGGAGACGGGACTCCCTGAGCATGATGTCACTGATGTCACGTCCCTCCACTCCTTGGAGGAGGGGTCTGACTCAGTGGAGCAAACGCCCTTTTCCCCTCACCAGAAGCCCTGCTCTCTTGTTAAGACGGAATTTGCATATCAAGAGACAGAGCCGATGGTGATATCACACCCTGCAACAGAATTGGTTAAGTTGCAAGGTAATATTAGCAATCGTCCCAAAGAAAATGAAACGGAGACTCTTTTGAAAATTTTACTAATGCAAGGAAATAAAGCTTTCCGAAGAGGAAGCACATGGCAAAGAGCTCTGGTCTTTTGACCAAGAAGCAAACTGTTGTGTGAAAAGTTTAAACTTGTTGGAGGGGGAGAACTCATCCCTCTCCCCACTCCAACATGTGGTAAAATTACTGGGAGAATGTGGGAGGCAGCAGGCTTCCAACCAATGCCTGAGAAACAGGTGGTACCCCGTTAGCCTTCTCCCAGGTTATTGTTATTTATTCCAAAATTTAAGGATCGAGACCGAGAAAACAAACTCTCGGCACCACCTCCAAAAAGTGAGCTGTGAAAGGGTGGCAAACTCAAACATCCTCGAAAGTTCACAGGAGAAGCATGGAAATTCAGTCTCCCTGTATTTGCAATGAAGCTTTGCAAAATGCTCCTGCTCTGCCTCCTTCTGGTGGCAGTGGGAATTCAGCCTTGCCTGCCACCAGAGGCCGGGGTGGAACTGCTTCTGCTGCAGAATCTGTCCCCTTTTCAGGAAAAATACTTTTATCACTGTGCAAGTTTGTTGTTTTAGTATATCCTCTCCAGCCAAAAGACTGGGTGCACATCTAGATGAGAATAAAGTCAGCTGCAGAAAAAGAAGAACACAGAGGAACCATATTGGAAATCTGCTACAGATAAAGCTGGAACAAAATGCAAAACTCTAAAATGAAATACATTAAGTGGTTTATGTTTTTGTATTTCCAGAACAGTGTTCCCAGTATGCCAGCACTGTTGTTTCTTCCTGGATTAGTCAACCATCCTAGCAGGGTCTTGTAACGATTGTAATAGCAAATGCCAGAGGGGTAAGTGAGCAAGAATGGAGTGGTATCCTTTTCACTAAGGACCACTCTACCATCACACACGTAGAACAAATACTACATTGATACTTGGTTATTTGACAAATTAAAAGTGAAAAGATCTCAAAAGGTGGCTGGCTACTCTAACTTCTTTGCCTACATGGTGCTGAGAATACTCAACAGCATTGTTAGGGTAGTAGATAACAAGTTTCATTAGTGATTGTTGCATTTTTGACTGTTATTATTATGTTTATGTTCATATATGTTTATATAAATTTGTTGCCTGCAATATTTCAAGATGTTCATATTTTCTCTCTGTTTGCCACAGTGGGTGGAAAAGATTCCTCCCTCAATTTAGTTTTGGGAACTCACACATAGGATTTCAAATGATTATGGAAACTAATTTGTGTACCTCTTCCTATCTCCTCAGAGCAGAGTGTAAAATTACCAAGGAAAGCACGTGTAATAATGGTAAGAAAGATTTTGGGTTGGAGAACCACTGAAGGGTTTGGTAAAGTTGAAAAAGTATTTCGTCCGGATGCAGGACCCTGACTAAAATGATATACTGAGGAGATTGGAATGACTGAGTGTTGTTATATCTTTGTCTCCCACTGTTGCAATTATTAAAGGATCAGGGGCATGGATCATTGATAGAATTATGGGATCAATAAAAGAACTGTAGCAACAGGCCTGTAAGCAAAAGGCCTGTGTGTGAGAAAAACTCTCCATGAGAAAATTCTTGTGTGAAAAAAACAGGGCTGGGAACAAAGAGGGAGTTTTAAGATTTGCAGCTGTTCAGATAAGACGCGGAGAAGGGGAGGTAAACTCTGAATTCTTTTAATCATAACATAACTGTAGAAGCTTGCCAATGTAAGTCCAATTATGTAAAAGCAGAAATTCGCTTTGATAAGTTTTAAGCCACTTAAGAGTTAACAAGCTGGTATACTATATAAGTGCCTCTGGATTGCTAATAAACGGAGTTTTGCTCTTATCAACCATATTGGTTTTGGACTGCAATTTTCTCCCCCGCCGGAGTCCCCGGGCCTTTCTTCTTTTTACAATTCCAACATCTGGCGCCCGAACTCGGAGCTCGGAACTCGAACTCGGACTGGCACTTCGTTCCTCTCGACACGGCAGGAGCCAACTGCGGCACGGTAGCAGCGATCGGGGGCGTAGGATCAGCTGCTGTGGGCCGGCGCCTGATCCCAGCCTGGACTGACCTGACATCAGGGATCCGCCGCTTGGCTGACAAGGGCTAAACCTGAAGGCTGCACGACCCTGACAGCAGGGACAGCGCGGTAAGACGGGGTTTTGCAGGTAGACGCAGTTTGCGGAGAGACGCAGTGTGTTTGCAGAAGGACGCAGTTACGGAAACTGAGGTGGCCCTTGGTTTATGCTTTTTAGAAAGGCGAGGACTTAAAGAAGTGCACCTTTATAAGGAACTAGCTGATCCAAGATCGTTTAAAAAGAAAGCTAAAGAAACAAAAGCTCTCAAATTCACCTGGAGAGAAGTAACTAACACTCTCACAGAAATAAAAACAGAACAGACAGTGGCCACAGCCGCCATAGAGACTTTAGAGAGTGGCAGGGGGGGCGCGAGGCGCGGCATAAGGGGTCCATTTGGTAGTGGCCAGTTACCAAACGGAATCTAAATCAGATACCAATTTAAAGCAGGCAGAGAGATCCTCCAGCAGTGCTAAAGGAAATGAATCAAGTGAACTCAACTTCATATCAACTATTACAGTTCTACATCAGCTTAATTCTACATAGCCTCAAGGGCTTACATTAGTTAATTATTCTGGATAGCCTTAAGGGCTCTAACATTCTG
>NW_008238505.1:0-1703 GCF_000691975.1 Corvus brachyrhynchos
AAAATTGGGGGAAAATTGGGGGAAATGGGGGAAAAATGGGGGGAAATTGGGGAAAAATGGAGGGGAAATTGGGAAAAAATTGGGGAAAATGGAGGAAAAAATTTGGGGAAAATGGGGAAAAATGGAGGGGAAATTTTGGGGAAATTGGGGGAAAAATGGGGGAAAATGGGGGAAAATTGGGGAAAAATGGGGGAATATGGGGGGGGAAAAATTGCCGGAAAATTGGGGGAAAAATTGGGGGGAAAATGGGGAGAAAAGGGGGAAAAATGAGGAAAAACTGGGGGAAAAAATTGGGGGAAATTGGGGGGAAAATTGGAAAAAAATTGGGGAAAATTCGACAAAAATGGGGAAAAATGGGGGAAAAATGGGGGAAAAAATCCCCGAAATCCCACGGAAAAGCGGGAAAAGCGGCTGAAATGGCGGGAATTGGCCTCTTTTTCCATGAATTCCCGGTTTTTTTTTGGCAGCTCCCAGCTCGGCTCCCAAGGATCTGACGGTGATTTCCCGGGAAGGGAAGGGGCGGAATGTGGTGCTGAGCTGGCAGCCGCCGCTGGAATCCAACGGGAAAATCACCGGTGAGGTGGCACGGGAATGGTGGGATGGGATGGCGGTGAAAATTCCCCGAAAATTCCATCGAAATCGAAAAAAAAATTCCGTGAAAACGCCATAAAAATTTCGTCAGCATTCCGAAAAAAGCTTCCAAAAAATTCCATAAAAATGCCGTTAAAGTTCCATCAAAATTCTATAAAAACCACCCAAAATTCCAGGGGAAAATGGCATTAAAGCCACAAAAAATTCCATTAAAATTCCATTAAAATTCCATAAAAATTCCATTTTAACAACCCCAAAATTCTAGGGAAAAAGGTCAAAATTCCAGGGAAAAATGCCATTAAAATTCCATAAGAATTCAAAAAAAACCTCCATAAAAATTTCAAAAAAAAAAAAAATCCCACAAAAACGCCATAAAAATTCCAAAAAGATTCCATTAAAAATCCAAAAAAATTCCGTAAGAATTCCAAAAGAAATTCGACAAAAATGCGATTAAAATTCCATTAAAAATCTATTAAAATTCCTCAAAAGAACCCCAAAATTCCAGGAAAATCACCGGTGAGGTCACAGGAGGGGACGGTGGGATGGGATCGCGGAGAAAATTCCCCAAAAATTCCATCAAAATTTAAAAAAAACCTCCATGAAAATTCTCTAAAAATTCCAAAAAAAAGTCCCAAAAATTCCATAAAAATGCCATTAAAATTCCATTAAAATTTTGTAACATACCAACAAAATTCCAGGGAAAAATTTCATTAAAACCACAAAAAATTCCATAAAAATTCCATTAAAATGCCATAAAAACCCCCCAAAATTCCAGGAAAAAAAAAACCCCAAAATTCCAGGGAAAAATTTCATTAAAACCACAAAAAATTTCGTTAAAATTCCAGGAAAAAATTCCATAAGAATCCCATAAAAACCACCCAAAAATTCCATAAAATTCCCCAAAATTCCCGGAAGAAAAAATTCCATAAAAATTTCGTTAAAGGACACCCAAAATTCCAGGAAAAACCCCCCAAAATTCCAGGAAAAAATTCCATTAAAATTCCAAAAAAATTCCAAAAAAAAGTTCCATAAAAATCCCAAAAAAATTCCATTAAAATTCCATTAAAATTCTGTTAAAAACCCCAAAAATTCCAGGAAAATATTCCAGAAAA
>NW_008238505.1:3008-4939 GCF_000691975.1 Corvus brachyrhynchos
GGGATTTTTTGGGATTTTTTGGGGATTTTTTGGGATTTTTTGGGGATTTTTTGAGGATTATTTGGGAATTTTTTTGGGATTTTTATGGGATTTTTTGAGTATTTTTTGGGGATTTTTTGAGGATTTTTTGGGATTTTTTGGGGGATTTTTCTGGGATTTCTTGAGGATTTTTCTGGGATTTTTTGAGGATTTTTTGGGATGTTTTGGGGGATTTTTCTGGGATTTTTCTCGGATTTTTTGAGATTTTTTGGGGGATTTTTCTGATTTTTTTTTGAGGATTTTTGGGGATTTTTTGAGGATTTTTTGGGGATGGTTTGGGGATTTCTCTGGGATTTTTTGAGGATTTTTTGGGGATTTTTTGGGGATTTTTAGAGGAATTTGTTGGGGATTTTTTTGCGATGTTTTGGGGATTTCTCTGGGATTTTTTGAGGATTTTTTGGGGATTTTTTGGGGATTTTTAGGGGAATTTTTTGGGGATTTTTTTGCGATTTTTCGGGGATTTTGGGGAGGATTTTTTGGGGATTTTTTAGGATTTTTTTGGGGACTTTTGGGGGGATTTTTTGGAGGACTTTTTGGGGATTTTTTGGGGGGCTTTTTTGGCATTCCTTTGGCAATTTGGGGCGATTTTCCGGGAATATTTTGGGTATTTTGGGCGGGATTTTCCCCCAACTTTTGGGACTTTTCCCTGGAATTCTTGCCATTTCCCATGGAATTCCTGGAATGTTCCCCCCCCAACTTCTCCTCCCACCCTTTCCCCAACCCATCCCAACCCTCGGAATTCCCAAATTTGCCCCAAAATTCCCATTTTTCCCCCTCTTTTCCCAGCCTACATCCTCTTCTATTCCCTGGATAAGAACGCTCCGATGTCCCAGTGGATCCCGGAATCGGTCGGAGCCGAGCGCCTTTCCCACCAAATCCCGGATTTGCTCCTGGATTCCGGGTATTATTTCCGGATCCAGGCGCGGAATTCCAAAGGAATCGGACCCCTCTCGGAGCCCGTCTTCTTCCGCACGGCGAAAGGTGGGGAATTGAGGGATTTGGGGATTTTGGGGGATTTTTTGGGGGAATTTTTGGGGATTTTAAGGGATTTTTTGGGGATTTTTTGGGGATTTTTTACAATTTTTTTGGGGGTATTAAGGGATTTTTTTGGGATTTTTTAGGGATTTTTTGAGATTTTTTTAAGGATTTTGAGGTGATTTTTGGAGATTTTTTTTGGATTTTTTGGGATTTTTTTAGGATTTTTTGGGGATTTTTTTGGGATTTTTTGGAGATTTTTTGGGATTTTTTTGGATTTTTTGGGATTTTTTTAGGATTTTTTGGGGATTTTTTTGGTGATTTTTAGGGATTTTTTTGGATTTTTTGGGATTTTTTTAGGATTTTTTTGGGATTTTTGGGGGATTTTTTGGAGATTTTTCGGGATTTTTTTGGGATTTTTTGGAGATTTTTAAGGTGATTTTTTGGAGATTTTTTTTTTAATTTTTGGGGATTTTTTGGGGATTTTTGGGCATTTTTTTGGAGATTTTTTTTGATTTTTGGGGATTTTTTTGGGAGTTTTGGGGAATTTCTGGGACTGGATTCCGGGTATTATTTCCGGATCCAGGCGCGGAATTCCAAAGGAATCGGACCCCTCTCGGAGCCCGTCTTCTTCCGCACGGCGAAAGGTGGGGAATTGAGGGATTTGGGGATTTTGGGGGATTTTTTTGGGGATTTTTTGGGGATTTTTTGGGGATTTTAAGGGATTTTTCGGGGATTTTTTTGGGATTTTAAGGGATTTTTTTGGGGATTTTTTAGGATTTTTTTGGGGATATTAAGGGATTTTTTTGGGGATTTTTTGGGGATTTTTTGAGATTTTTTTAAGGATTTTGAGGTGATTTTTGGAGATTTTTTTTGGATTTTTTGGGATTTTTTTTTTATTTTTTGGGATTTTTTTA
>NW_008238505.1:5571-11486 GCF_000691975.1 Corvus brachyrhynchos
TTTTGTGGATTTTTTGGAATTTTTTTTGATTTTGATTTTTTGGGGATTTTTGGGGGATTTTTGGGAATTTTTTGGGATTTTTGGGGGATTTTTTGGGATTTTTTGGGATTTTTTGGGGGATTTTTTGGGGATTTTTTGCGATTTTTTGGGCATTTCACGGAATTCTTAAGGCACTTTTTCGGGGTAGTTTTTTGGATTTTTGGGGAATTTGGGGGGGATTTTTGAGAACTTTTTGGTTTTTTGTGACTTAATGGAATTTGGGGATTTTTTGGGGGTGATTTTTGGGGCCTTTCTGGGCCTTTCGGCGACTTTTTCTCCCCAAAAAAACCCCAAAAGTCCCGAAAATCCCCCAAAATGCCCCAAAAATTAGCATTTTTCCCTCTTTTCCAGAACATCCCGACAAAATGCCCAACGACCAAGGTAAGAAATTCCCAGCATTCCCAAATTTTTTCCCGTCATCCCAACCCCAAATTCCCCCAAAATTTCCCATCCAGGAGGGGAAAAAAACCCCAAAAAAAGCAGCGAAAAACTCCCAAATTTTCGGTTCGAAGGGGGAATTTTTGGGGGGGGTGAATTTTGGGGGAAATTCCCGATTTTTGGGGGTTTTTCCGGGATTTTTTGCAGGTCGCCATGGAGACGGAGCCTATTGGCCGCTGGATCTGGATCGGAGCAGCCTCAATGGTGGGTGGAAGGAGGGAAATTTGGGAATTTTGGGGGGATTTGGGGGGAATGGGGAAAATTGGGGGAAGAATGGGGAGAAATGGGAAAAAAATTGGAAAAAATGGGGAAAAAATGGGAAAAAACTCGGGAAAAATGTGGAAAAAAATGGTGAAAAAATGGGGAAAAAAATCCAAAAACAATCTGAAAAAAAAGGGGAAAAATCCGAAAAAAATGGGAGAAAATGGGACAAACGGGGAAAAATGGGAAAAAAAGGGGAAAAAATGGGAAAAAATGGGGGGGAATAGGGAAAAAAATGGGGAAAAATGGAGAAAAAATGGGAAAAATGGGGAAAAATGTGGAAAAAAATGGTGAAAAATGGGGAAAAAATTGGTAAAAAATGGGGGAAAATTGGGGAAAAAAATCCGAAAAAAATCTGAAAAAAATGGGGAAAAAATCTGAAAAAAATGGGAAAAAATGGGGAAAAAAATGGGAAAAAATGGGGAAAAATGGGGAAAAAAATGAGAAAAAAAATGGGGAAAAATGGGGAAAAATGGGGGAAAAAATGAGAAAAGAAATGGGGAAAAATGTGGAAAAAATGGGGAAAAAATGAGAAAAAAATGGGGAAAAAATCCGAAAAAAATGGGAAAAAATGTGGAAAAAAATGGGAAAAAATGGGGAAAAAATGGGGGAAAATTGGGGGGAAAAAGGGAAGAATTGGGGGAAAATTAGGAAAAAATTGGAGGGAAAATTGGGGAAAATCGGGGAAAATCGGGGAAAAAATGGGGAAAAATGGGGAAAAATTGGGGAAAAATCTGGCAAAATTGGGGAAAATCGGGGAAAATCGGGGAAAAAATGGGGAAAAATGGGGAAAAATTGGGGAAAAATCTGGCAAAATTGGGGAAAATCGGGGAAAATCGGGGAAAAAATGGGGAAAAATGGGGAAAAATTGGGGAAAAATCTGGCAAAATTGGGGAAAATCGGGGAAAATCGGGGAAAAAATGGGGAAAAATGGGGAAAAATTGGGGAAAAATCTGGCAAAATTGGGGAAAATCGGGGAAAATCGGGGAAAAAATGGGGAAAAATGGGGAAAAATTGGGGAAAAATCTGGCAAAATTGGGGAAAATCGGGGAAAATCGGGGAAAAAATGGGGAAAAATGGGGAAAAATTGGGGAAAAATCTGGCAAAATTGGGGAAAATCGGGGAAAATCGGGGAAAAAATGGGGAAAAATGGGGAAAAATTGGGGAAAAATCTGGCAAAATTGGGGAAAATCGGGGAAAATCGGGGAAAAAATGGGGAAAAATGGGGAAAAATTGGGGAAAAATCTGGCAAAATTGGGGAAAATCGGGGAAAATCGGGGAAAAAATGGGGAAAAATGGGGAAAAATTGGGGAAAAATCTGGCAAAATTGGGGAAAATCGGGGAAAATCGGGGAAAAAATGGGGAAAAATGGGGAAAAATTGGGGAAAAATCTGGCAAAATTGGGGAAAATCGGGGAAAATCGGGGAAAAAATGGGGAAAAATGGGGAAAAATTGGGGAAAAATCTGGCAAAATTGGGGAAAATCGGGGAAAATCGGGGAAAAAATGGGGAAAAATGGGGAAAAATTGGGGAAAAATCTGGCAAAATTGGGGAAAATCGGGGAAAATCGGGGAAAAAATGGGGAAAAATGGGGAAAAATTGGGGAAAAATCTGGCAAAATTGGGGAAAATCGGGGAAAATCGGGGAAAAAATGGGGAAAAATGGGGAAAAATTGGGGAAAAATCTGGCAAAATTGGGGAAAATCGGGGAAAATCGGGGAAAAAATGGGGAAAAATGGGGAAAAATTGGGGAAAAATCTGGCAAAATTGGGGAAAATCGGGGAAAATCGGGGAAAAAATGGGGAAAAATGGGGAAAAATTGGGGAAAAATCTGGCAAAATTGGGGAAAATCGGGGAAAATCGGGGAAAAAATGGGGAAAAATGGGGAAAAATTGGGGAAAAATCTGGCAAAATTGGGGAAAATCGGGGAAAATCGGGGAAAAAATGGGGAAAAATGGGGAAAAATTGGGGAAAAATCTGGCAAAATTGGGGAAAATCGGGGAAAATCGGGGAAAAAATGGGGAAAAATGGGGAAAAATTGGGGAAAAATCTGGCAAAATTGGGGAAAATCGGGGAAAATCGGGGAAAAAATGGGGAAAAATGGGGAAAAATTGGGGAAAAATCTGGCAAAATTGGGGAAAATCGGGGAAAATCGGGGAAAAAATGGGGAAAAATGGGGAAAAATTGGGGAAAAATCTGGCAAAATTGGGGAAAATCGGGGAAAATCGGGGAAAAAATGGGGAAAAATGGGGAAAAATTGGGGAAAAATCTGGCAAAATTGGGGAAAATCGGGGAAAATCGGGGAAAAAATGGGGAAAAATGGGGAAAAATTGGGGAAAAATCTGGCAAAATTGGGGAAAATCGGGGAAAATCGGGGAAAAAATGGGGAAAAATGGGGAAAAATTGGGGAAAAATCTGGCAAAATTGGGGAAAATCGGGGAAAATCGGGGAAAAAATGGGGAAAAATGGGGAAAAATTGGGGAAAAATCTGGCAAAATTGGGGAAAATCGGGGAAAATCGGGGAAAAAATGGGGAAAAATGGGGAAAAATTGGGGAAAAATCTGGCAAAATTGGGGAAAATCGGGGAAAATCGGGGAAAAAATGGGGAAAAATGGGGAAAAATTGGGGAAAAATCTGGCAAAATTGGGGAAAATCGGGGAAAATCGGGGAAAAAATGGGGAAAAATGGGGAAAAATTGGGGAAAAATCTGGCAAAATTGGGGAAAATCGGGGAAAATCGGGGAAAAAATGGGGAAAAATGGGGAAAAATTGGGGAAAAATCTGGCAAAATTGGGGAAAATCGGGGAAAATCGGGGAAAAAATGGGGAAAAATGGGGAAAAATTGGGGAAAAATCTGGCAAAATTGGGGAAAATCGGGGAAAATCGGGGAAAAAATGGGGAAAAATGGGGAAAAATTGGGGAAAAATCTGGCAAAATTGGGGAAAATCGGGGAAAATCGGGGAAAAAATGGGGAAAAATGGGGAAAAATTGGGGAAAAATCTGGCAAAATTGGGGAAAATCGGGGAAAATCGGGGAAAAAATGGGGAAAAATGGGGAAAAATTGGGGAAAAATCTGGCAAAATTGGGGAAAATCGGGGAAAATCGGGGAAAAAATGGGGAAAAATGGGGAAAAATTGGGGAAAAATCTGGCAAAATTGGGGAAAATCGGGGAAAATCGGGGAAAAAATGGGGAAAAATGGGGAAAAATTGGGGAAAAATCTGGCAAAATTGGGGAAAATCGGGGAAAATCGGGGAAAAAATGGGGAAAAATGGGGAAAAATTGGGGAAAAATCTGGCAAAATTGGGGAAAATCGGGGAAAATCGGGGAAAAAATGGGGAAAAATGGGGAAAAATTGGGGAAAAATCTGGCAAAATTGGGGAAAATCGGGGAAAATCGGGGAAAAAATGGGGAAAAATGGGGAAAAATTGGGGAAAAATCTGGCAAAATTGGGGAAAATCGGGGAAAATCGGGGAAAAAATGGGGAAAAATGGGGAAAAATTGGGGAAAAATCTGGCAAAATTGGGGAAAATCGGGGAAAATCGGGGAAAAAATGGGGAAAAATGGGGAAAAATTGGGGAAAAATCTGGCAAAATTGGGGAAAATCGGGGAAAATCGGGGAAAAAATGGGGAAAAATGGGGAAAAATTGGGGAAAAATCTGGCAAAATTGGGGAAAATCGGGGAAAATCGGGGAAAAAATGGGGAAAAATGGGGAAAAATTGGGGAAAAATCTGGCAAAATTGGGGAAAATCGGGGAAAATCGGGGAAAAAATGGGGAAAAATGGGGAAAAATTGGGGAAAAATCTGGCAAAATTGGGGAAAATCGGGGAAAATCGGGGAAAAAATGGGGAAAAATGGGGAAAAATTGGGGAAAAATGGGGGAAAAATCTGGGAAAATCGGTGAAAATTGGGGGAAAATCGGGAAAATCTGGAAAAATCGGGGGAAAATCTAGGAAAATGGGGGAAAGATTGGGGAAAATAGGGAAAAATTAGGGGAAAATCTGGGAAAAATGGGGAAAATTGGGGAAAAATGGGGGAAAATGGGGAAAAATTGGGGAAATTGGAAAAAATTGGGAAAAAAGGGGAAAAACGAGGAAAAAATTGGGGGAAAATGGGGAAAATTGGGAAAAATGGGAAAATTGGGGGAAAATGAGGAATAAAATGGGGGAAAATGGGAAAATTGGGGGAAAATGGGGGGAAAATGGGGAAATTGAGAAATAAAATGGGGAACGAAGGGAAAAATTGGGGGGGAAATGGGGAAAATTGAGAAAAAATGGGGAATAAAATGGGAAAAATGTGGAAAATGGGGAAAATTGAGAAAAAATGGGGGGAAAAATGGGGGAAATTGGGGAAAAATTGGGGGAAAAAATGGGAAAAATTGGGGAAAAATTGGGAAAAATTGGGGGAAAATTGAGAGAAAATTTGGGAAAAATTGGAGAGAAAATGGGAAAAAAATGGGGGAAAATTGGGGAAAAAATGGGGAAAATTTGGGGGAAAAATTGGGAAAATTTAAGAAAAAATTGGGGAAAAAATTGGAGGAAAATTGGGGAAAAAGCTGGGAAAATTGGAAAAAAAATGGGAAAAATTGGGGAAAAATGGGGGGAAATTGGAGAAAAACTTGGATAAAACTGGGGAAAAAATTGAGGGGAAAATTGGAAAAAATGGGGAAAAAATGGGGAAAAAATGGGGAAAAAAAATCCCCAAAAATCCCCCAAAATCCCAACCCGAATCCCTTCAACCCTGTGATTCCCAACCCTCCCAAATTCCCGGATTTCCGTGGAAAATCCCTCTTTTTTTTCCCCGAGAAACCCCGGCAAGAGGAAGGGCAGCCAGAAGGAGCCGCGGCCTCCGGATTTATGGATCCACCACGAGGAGATGGAGCTGAAAAACCTGGAAAAAGCGCCGGAATCGGAGCCTCCGCGCCGGGAATCGCCGGCTCCGGCTTCCCAGGAAATCCAAGGAGAAGCCAAAAGTTCGGAATTGCAGGCGGGAAGTAAAAATATTCCCCAGGCGGGTGAGGAATTTGAGGAAATTGCGGGATTTTGAGGGGGTTTTTCCCGGAAAATTCCCGATTTTTTCCAGCCAGGATTGGATTTGGAATGGTTTTCCCCAGGAAATTTGGGCATTTTGGAGCCTTTTTTCCATGAAAATTCCCGGATTTTTCAAAGCAGGAGCGGATTT
>NW_008238506.1:0-442 GCF_000691975.1 Corvus brachyrhynchos
TCTTCTTATACCCACACACAAAGCAAGGAATCCTTTCTATCACTCGTGCAGGTAGGAGAAATGAACGGAAAGAGTCGGGTGCTATACTCCTACCATATAACTGTTGAGGGATAGAGGGGGGCAATGCCCTCCCTCACTGTTTAGCCACTGTTGTTTCTATCTCCTTCTCCTAGTTTTATCTTGCTTCCACCTGAACCATTCTTCACACACTCTCACAGTTCTTTCCCAGTTTTCTTCCCAAACCTCCCAAAGCTCAGGTACCAAATGTGACTTTCCGCACACAAACTTTAAAACCTCAGGCTCAAAATCAACTTCTCTAGAGTGCCTTCAATAACACTGAGAGCATAGGCTCTGCCGCCTGGCAGAAGAGCAGGACCACCTCTTCTTACAAATTTTAAACTGTATTAGGACCCACGCAACATGCCACCCTCTCGCTGAACGA
>NW_008238507.1:0-302 GCF_000691975.1 Corvus brachyrhynchos
CCAGTGATGGTTAACGTGGCCGAGGAGCCGGATATGGATCCAGAGAATCGCGAGGGGATGCCTGAGGGTCTGTTGGTATTTCTGTAGATCACAGTGACAGGGCCACTGCCAGGGACCTTCTGCTGATGCCAGCCAGAATCGCTGTTGCTGCTACCAGAGCAGGTGATCCTGACGGTGTCACCCACATTGGCTGACAGCGAGGACGGCTGACTCACTGCTGCTGCCTGGACCAGGGAACCTGGAGAGCAAGAGGAGAGAGGAGAGAAGACGGGGGTCAGTCAGTGTCCCAGGGGCACAGATCT
>NW_008238508.1:0-559 GCF_000691975.1 Corvus brachyrhynchos
ACAAGCACTGTGAAAGATACACATTAAAGTGAATTCTAGTTTGCATTTCAGAAACTCTTTAACAATGAATTAAGCTGAAAGTTGTCATGGATTTGAAGACCCTCATTGACTGTGATGATTTCTGGCTGGAAGGATTTGTTTATTTTGTTATTTAAGAGAGTGTCCCTCTTTGTTTTTCCTGTGTGATGAGAATTGCAGAAATAAACTTCTGCCCTGCTCTGGCTGGAGCTGTGTGTGCCTCAAAACTTTTCACAGAGCATGTTCACATACCATGTTGTATATTTTTGCTTTAATTTTTAACAACAAAAAAAAAGACTTTTAGAGAAATCATTGCTAGATGGTGTGCATAGGAGTAAAGTTAAGTGCTTAGGAGGCCAGTCTTTCTCCTTCTCCATCTTCCTTCCTTTTCCCACCTAAACCCAAATAAATTTAGTCACATGAAATGTCTGAAACAGAGCTGACAGACACCTTGCTGGGCTCTTCCCCTTGCCTTTGTGGCATGAGGGCAAAGCAAGCACAGGTGACACTCTAATGCCAGCCAAAACATGCTACAGCCCCT
>NW_008238509.1:0-1912 GCF_000691975.1 Corvus brachyrhynchos
CAAGAAAAGCCAGGATTTGGGATGGAAACCAGGGAAAAAACAGGGAAAATGAGGGAAAAAATAGGGAAAAAATATGGGAAAAAAATAGGGAAACCAGGGAAAAACTAGGGAAAACCAGGGAAAACCAGGGAAAACCAGGGAAAAACCTGGGAAAAATGGGGAAAAACCTGGGAAGACCAAGAAAAACCAGGGAAAACCAGAGAAAAACTGGGGAAAACTGGGGAAAAACCAGGAAAAACCAGGAAAAAATGGGGAAAAATGGGGAAAAATGGGGAAAAACCAGGGAAAACCAGGGAAAACCAGGGAAAAACCAGGAAAAAACCGGGGAAAAATCAGGAAAAACTAGGGAAAACCAGGAAAAACCAGGGAAAAACGGGGAAAAACCAGGGAAAAACCAGGAAAAACCAGAGAAAAGCCAAAAAAAGCCAGGATTTGGGATGGAAACCAGGGAAAAAACAGGGAAAATGAGGGAAAAAATAGGGAAAAAATATGGGAAAAAAATAGGGAAACCAGGGAAAAACTAGGGAAAACCAGGGAAAACCAGGGAAAACCAGGGAAAAATGGGGAAAAATGGGGAAAAACGGGGAAAAACCAGGGAAAACCAGGAAAAAACCGGGGAAAACCAGGGAAAACCAGGAAAAACCAGGAAAAACCAGGAAAAAATGAGGGAAAATGGGGAAAAATGGGGAAAAATGGGGAAAAATGGGGAAAAATGGGGAAAAATGGGGAAAAATGGGGAAAAATGGGGAAAAATGGGGAAAAATGGGGAAAAATGGGGAAAAATGGGGAAAAAGCCAGGAAAAACCAGGGAAAAACCAGGGAAAAACCAGGGAAAAACCAGGGAAAAACCAGGGAAAAACCAGGGAAAAACCAGGGAAAAACCAGGGAAAAACCAGGGAAAAACCAGGGAAAAACCAGGGAAAAGCCAGGAAAAACCAGGGAAAAACCAGGGAAAAGCCAGGAAAAACCAGGGAAAAACCAGGGAAAAACCAAGAAACCCCAGGATTTTGGATGGAAACCAGGAAAAACCAGGGAAAAACCAGGGAAAAACCAGGGAAAAACCAGGGAAAAACCAGGGAAAAACCAGGGAAAAACCAGGGAAAAACCAGGGAAAACCAGGGAAAAATGGGGAAAACCCAAGAAAAAACCGGGGAAAAACCAGGGAAAAACCAGGGAAAAATGGGGAAAAATGGGGAAAAATCAAGAAAAGCCAGGATTTGGGATGGAAACCAGGGAAAAAACAGGGAAAATGAGGGAAAAAATAGGGAAAAAATATGGGAAAGAAATAGGGAAACCAGGGAAAAACTAGGGAAAACCAGGGAAAACCAGGGAAAACCAGGGAAAAATGGGGAAAAATGGGGAAAAACGGGGAAAAACCAGGGAAAACCAGGAAAAAACCGGGGAAAACCAGGGAAAACCAGGAAAAACCAGGAAAAACCAGGAAAAAATGAGGGAAAATGGGGAAAAATGGGGAAAAATGGGGAAAAATGGGGAAAAATGGGGAAAACCAGCGGGGAAATGGGGAAAAAAACACAAGGAAAAACGGGGAAAAACATGGGGAAATCAGGAAAAAACAGTGGGAAAATCCTGGGAAAAATGGGGAAAAACCTGGGAAGACCAAGAAAAACCAGGGAAAACCAGAGAAAAACTGGGGAAAACTGGGGAAAAACCAGGAAAAACCAGGAAAAAATGGGGGAAAATGGGGAAAAATGGGGAAAAACCAGGGAAAAACCAGGGAAAACCAGGGAAAACCTGGGGAAAACCAGGGAAAAACCAGGAAAAAACCGGGGAAAAATCAGGAAAAACTAGGGAAAACCAGGAAAAACCAGGGAAAAACGGGGAAAAACCAGGGGAAAACCAGGAAAAACCAGAGAAAAGCCAAGAAAAGCCAGGATTTGGGATGGAAACCAGG
>NW_008238510.1:0-224 GCF_000691975.1 Corvus brachyrhynchos
TATTGGGATGAATCAGACAGGCTATGTGGTATGACACTGTTGGAAGTAGCAATTCCTCCTCCTTTTTAAATAAATCACAGGCTAAGGCCAGAATATGAGAATTCTCAGACTGAAATAGTCCTGATTGTCCTGTTTGGAGTGGAAGTATTCCTCCCCAAGGAGGGTACCGGAGGTGTCTCAGGACTTGTCCAGGCAACACTTGAAACCACTGATATAAGCTTGGC
>NW_008238510.1:529-817 GCF_000691975.1 Corvus brachyrhynchos
AAGTCTAAAGGTGTGGTTTGAGGGATTATCCCTTTCAACCGCAAATCTTCAAAGGTCCTTGCAATTGTGGTGACATATCCTTTAACACTCATTTCCCCTACTTCATAGGGAAGTTTCATGTTGGCTGGTCAGAAAGGGTAACCCAAACATCATTCCCTAAGGTGACACTCCCAGGTCTGACCTGGGTTGTGTCCGAATCCTCAATAAAGCCAGTGGTAGGCATTTTACCCACGACATTTGGGTTTCAATTATTATTTTAGTTAAGGTTTGCTTTAAAGTTTGGTTCAT
>NW_008238511.1:0-916 GCF_000691975.1 Corvus brachyrhynchos
ATACCTTACCAAACTTTCATCCTCCCCAACACTTTTCCTATTTGTTTGTTAAATAAATCTTTTTTATCTCTTTCACTTTGCTCCGAGGAAAATTTCTTTTTTCCCAAACCTGGTGGGGGAAGGATGGTTGTAACCTGCCTTCTATCAGAGGATATTTGTTGGAATTGAAAAAAGTCCGTGAACTCCAGCGGGGGGAGAAAATTGCAGTCCAAAACCAATGTGGTTGATAAGAGCAAGCTCCGTTTATTAGCAATCCAAAGGCACTTATATAGTATACCAGCTTGTTAACTCTTAAGTGGCTTAAAGCTTATCAAAGCGAATTTCTGCTTCTACCTAATTGGACTTACATTGGCAAGCTTCCACAGTTATGTTATGATTAAAAGAATTCAGAGTTCACCTCCCCTTCTCTGGGTCTTACCTACACAGCTGCACCTCTTCAAAACTCCCTCTTTGTTTCTCAGGCTTGGTTCTCACAGGGATTTTTCTCATGCAGAGTTTTTCTCACACACAGGCCTTTTGCTTGCAGGCCTATTGCTTGTATAGTTCTTTTATTGATCCCATAATTCTATCAATGATCCATGTCCCTGATCCTTTAATAATTTCCCAACAAATTCCCCCTTTTTCTTCTTGTACAAGCAATACTTGATTGGTCACAGATGTAGTGACTTTGTATATTATCTTTTGCAAGCATTGGAAGGCAAGGCGAACACACTTTTATTAATAATATTACTAGTCCTACAGTAATCAAATGCTACAAAAATAAAACTAGCCATGATTTTAAAAATAACTTTAACCATCCCTCTAAGCTGAGACCATCTTCCTTTTTCTGTAATTGTGTAGTTAATTGATGTAACTTACTTATCTGCTTTTGAATTAGGACAAGGTGGTTAGAATGATTTATACAGCACATACCTTG
>NW_008238512.1:0-557 GCF_000691975.1 Corvus brachyrhynchos
CATGTGTGACACACCTGGGCACACCTGGGCACATACACACACCTGGGCACACACACACACCTGGGCACAGCCAGGCACAAACACACACCTGGGCACAGCTGGGCACACCTGGGCACACATACACACCTGGGCACACCTGGGCACACACACCTGAGCAGACCTGGGACATGTGCAACACACCTGGGCACATCTGGGCACACCTGAGATAGCTGGGACATACCTGGGCACACCTGGGCACACACACCTGAGCAGACCTGGGACATGTGCAACACACCTGGGCACATCTGGGCACACCTGAGATAGCTGGGACATACCTGGGCACACCTGGGCACACACACACCCGGGCACACCTGGGACATGTGGGACACACCTGGGACACACCTGGGCACAGCTGGGGCACACCTGGGCACACCCTCCCCCCCCGGGCACACCTGGGCACCCCCAGCTCACGCACCTGCAGCCAGGGGAGTCCTGGCTGTCCCTGTCCCTTCCGTGCCTGCGGCTGGGCCCAGGTGACCCCAAATCCCCATCCCACCCCGGAATTCCCATTTTCCCCC
>NW_008238513.1:0-382 GCF_000691975.1 Corvus brachyrhynchos
TGAACCCCAAAACTGGGAATTTTGGGGGGGGTCTCTGCACCCCAAGACTGGGAAATTTGGGGTTCCTGTAGCCCAAACTGGGAAATTTGGGGTCCCTGCACCCCAAAACTGGGAAATTTGGGGGGGGGGTGTCTCTGTACTCTGTACCCCAAACTGGGAATTTTGGGGTCCCTGTAGCCAAAATTGGGAATTTTGGGGTCCCTGCACCCCAAAATTGAGCCCGGCAGGGTGCCAGGGGTCCCATGGGGGGCACCCCAAAAACGAGACCGCTGCGGGGGGGTCCCCGCACCCCAAAACCGAGCCCGGGAGGGGTCAGGAGGTCCCCGCACCCCAAAATCGATCCCGTTGCGGTGTTGGGAGGTCGCTGAACCCCAAAATCGAT
>NW_008238514.1:0-483 GCF_000691975.1 Corvus brachyrhynchos
CTGAGGCCATTTGGGGCCATTTGGGGGAGATTTGGGGACATTTTGGGGGCAATTTGGGACGTTTAGGGTCAATTTGGGACAATTTGGGGGCAATTTGGGGGATTTGGGGACATTTTGGGGACAATTTGGGGCCATTTGGGGACATTTGAGATCAGTTTGAGGACATTTGGAGGGGATTTGGGGGCAATTTGGGGAGATTTGGGACACCCTGGGACAATTTGGGGTCAGTTTGGGGACATTTGGGGGAGATTTGGGGACATTCTGGGGGCATTTTGGGATGATTTGGGGACATTTGGGGACATTTTGGGGGCATCTGGGGGGGATTTGGGGGCAGTTTGGGGACTTTGGGGGGGATTTGGGGACATTTTGGGACATTTTGGGGGCAATTTGGGGACACTTTGGGGACACTTTGGGGTCATTTCGGGGTCAGTTTGGGGACGTTTTTAGAACATTTTGGGGACATTTTTGGGGACATTTTTGGGG
>NW_008238515.1:0-231 GCF_000691975.1 Corvus brachyrhynchos
CTAAAAGGGTTAATCTCACCTGGGCCTTGCAGCCGGAATTTTGCTTGTTGCTGTTGGTCGCATGATCTTCACCGGGCAGTGGGCAGCGGGCAGCTTCAGCTGAATCTTCAGCTGCACTGGAGGGGGGGGGGCCGGGCTGGGCCGTCTGCAGGTAGCAGGGATGAGGGGAAAGCCGCGGGTGGAACAAGGCCACACGGATCCAGGATGGCTGTGTCCCGGCCTGGGCCCGGC
>NW_008238516.1:0-265 GCF_000691975.1 Corvus brachyrhynchos
CTCACATGGCAACAAAAACTGTATGGACTATCCGTGACATGTTTGTGCAGCTAATCATTAAAGGCTGCGAGCTGCTGCAGATGCTCAATGGCCATGATCCACATGTAATCTATGTACCCGCGAACAAAGAAAACTTGTCATGGTTGTTGCCAGAGGACACTAACTTTCAGATTGCACTTGCACACTTTTCGGGACAATTGTCAATCCACTACCCTTCACATTGCCTGTGGATGGAGGTGGGTAGCCTCCCCTTATATGCAAAACG
>NW_008238517.1:0-814 GCF_000691975.1 Corvus brachyrhynchos
CGACCCCAAACCATCCCAGCGACCCCAAAGATCTCTATGATCCCAAAACACGGCTGTGTCCCCAAACCACGGTGACCAAAGGTCTCACTGGGGACAGCCGGGGACTGCAGGGACAGGGACGGGGACAGCTCAGCGACCCCAAACCATCTCAGCGACCCCAAACCATCTCAGCGACCCCAAACCATCTCAGCGACCCCAAACCATCTCAGCGACCCCAAACCATCTCAGCGACCCCAAACCATCTCAGCGACCCCAAACCATCTCAGCGACCCCAAACCATCTCAGCGACCCCAAACCATCTCAGCGACCCCAAACCATCTCAGCGACCCCAAACCATCTCAGCGACCCCAAACCATCTCAGCGACCCCAAACCATCTCAGCGACCCCAAACCATCTCAGCGACCCCAAACCATCTCAGCGACCCCAAACCATCCCAGCGACCCCAAAGATCGCCGCAATCCCAAAACATCTCCGTGTCCTCAAAACACGGTGACCAAAGGTCTCGTTGGGGACAGCCACGTACTGCGGGGACAGGGACAGCTCAGCGACCCCAAACCATCCCAGCGACCTCAACCCCTCCCAGTGTCCTCAAACCTCTCCCGGTGTCCCCAACCCCTCCTGGTGTCCCTGTGGCACCTTCTCGAGGGCGTAGGCCAGGTGTCCCAGGAGGTCCCAGTGTCCCCAACCCCTCCCGGTGTCCCCAGACCCCTCCCAGTGTCCCAGGAGGTCCCAGTGTCCCCAACCCCTCCCGGTGTCCCCAACCCTCCCCGGTATCCCTGTGGAACCTTCTCGAGGGCGTAGGCCAAGTGTCCCA
>NW_008238517.1:4877-5832 GCF_000691975.1 Corvus brachyrhynchos
GGGGAGAGGCCCTACGAGTGTGGGGAGTGTGGGAAGAGGTTTCCAACCACCAATGAGCTCCTCATGCACCAGCGCGTTCACACGGATGAGAGACCCTTCCGCTGCCCCGACTGCGGGAAGGGCTTCAAGGAAAACTCCAGCCTCATCGTCCACCGGCGCGTCCACACCGGGGAGAGGCCCTACGAGTGTCCCCAGTGTGGGAAGAGCTTCTCACAGAGCTCTAACTTGTCCCAACACCGACGGAGGCACCACTAAGGGAAGCGCCGCGAGTGCCCCGAGCGCGGGAAGAGCTTCGTGCGCTGCTCCAGCCCCATCCCCCGTGGGAGGATCGGCGTTGGATGATCCCCAGTGACCCCCGTTGGGCAGAGCCCCGGAGATCCGTGGTGCCGCTGATCCCTTTTGGGAAGATACAGGAGAAGTGCTCACGAAGGATGTCTGCACGTCGGGCGGCTCTCTCGAAAGCTGTTTATTGCACAGCCAAAGTTGCAGCAGCTCAGGGAGTGGGTGGCCAGAGCCAGCCCTGCAGCTGTCACCTACAGCTCTGGGCACACCTGAAGCCGCTTTCTGTTCAAGTTACAAAGCATTATTTACCTTTCTTTGCTGAGTATCTCAATCCATGAGAACCACTAAGCACCATACACAGCACCTTTACATCTGCCCACAGCCTATCACAGCTACTCCCATTATCATGTTTTAGTCATTATTATTCAATCCCAAGAGTAAGTTACAACTTAAGCGTCCAGTGCAAAATTCTCAGACCTTTCTTCTACCTGCCACATGGGCATTTCTCGTTTGCCTGCCGTATCTCTCTTTTTGGTAAAAACCTGTTTTCTATTTACTTATGCTCTTCCTGAGACTCATTTACGTGGTGAAGAACACGTCTTTGTTTGTAGTCCCACACCTTTGTCGTAATCATAAAAATCTCCTTCGCACTCATCTCCGACCTTTGCCGTCT
>NW_008238518.1:0-290 GCF_000691975.1 Corvus brachyrhynchos
CATTGGGAAGAGCTGATTTATTGACTTTACAGCCCAAAAATTCTCATCCGCTCTGTCCAATTGTTTCTTTTTGTGCCACCCAGCAATCCTGGATGATCTTGGAGGTCTTTTTCGACCTAAATAGTTTCCTCCTTCATCCTGTCAAAATAACCAAAATTGGGGTAGAAATAAAAAATTAAACAAAGATATCTAAAGCTGCACCATTTTAGCGGGATTTGGGGGTGAGTTTGGGGTTGGTTCAGGGGAATATTTGGGACGATTTGGGTGTTGTGATGCCATGGGTTGAGCAG
>NW_008238519.1:0-549 GCF_000691975.1 Corvus brachyrhynchos
AAAGTTGTTCTGCCTTGTCAGCTTTTGTGTCTTAGTTCCTCAACTATGACATGAGGAAAAGAAAAAAATTATGTCTTTACAATGCACTGGAATTGATTTATTTCTACATCAGTGCAGGCAACAAAAAGCAGTTAGATAAACACAAAGTCTCAAACAGAATGTTAAATTGTGAGGAGCTATTAGCCCTATGCCATTTAGCTATAAACATGAATACAGCTTCAGCAAAAATCTCGGGGGGCTTGGTAGAGGTGATTGCTATTGACTTCCTTCTTTATCTGAATATATTTTTAAATTTTGCAGGGGAAAGGTTCTTTCTAGTCTGTGAAGGTCCAGCCTTCACTCCTGGCAAGGTCCCACTAAGGCTGTGAGAAGCCTCTCTTGCCTTTCCCAGTGCCAAGACAGGGCTGATTAGGGAGTTTCTTCTCTGACACAGGCTGAATCCTGAATCCCTGAATCAAGGGATTGAGGCAGTAAGTGCCAGAAAGTGCTGCTGGTCAATCAGCTTGTGCAGACACGGGTTGCTTCTGCTTGATCCTGCATTCAGACTGT
>NW_008238520.1:0-291 GCF_000691975.1 Corvus brachyrhynchos
CCCCAAAATCCCCCTGGGACCCCAAAATCCACCCCAAATAACCCTGGGACCCCAAAAAGGCCCCTGGGACCCCAAAATATCCCCCCAAATCCCCCCCAGGGACCCCAAACTCCCTCCCAGGGGGGCTCTGGCTCCCCCAGGTTTTGGGGCCACAGGAGTTGGTGGCCGAGCGGGGGGGGGGCGGTGGCGCTGTCCCCGTGTCACCCACGTCACCCGTGTCACCCACGTCACCCGTGTCACCCGTGTCACCCACGTCACCCACGTCACCCGCGTCACCCCGACCCAGGGGGT
>NW_008238520.1:548-895 GCF_000691975.1 Corvus brachyrhynchos
TCACCCATGTCCCCCACGTCACCCACGTCACTCGTGTCACCCAGACCCAGGGGGTGGCGGTGACGCTGTCCCTGTGTCACCCGTGCCCCCCACGTGACCCCGACCCAGGGGTGGCAGTGGTGCTGTCCCCGTGTCACCCACGTCACCCACATCACCTGTGTCACCCATGTCACCTGTGTCACCCCGACCCAGGGGTGGCAGTGGCGCTGTCCCTGTGTCACCCGTGTCACCCACGTCACCTGTGTCACCCATGTCACCTGTGTCACCCAGACCCAGGGGGTGGCAGTCCCACTGTCCCCGTGCCCCCCGTGCCCCCCAGGTGTCACCCGTGTCCCCTCCGGCAGGCG
>NW_008238520.1:2999-3462 GCF_000691975.1 Corvus brachyrhynchos
TGCGGCACTGAGGTCTCCGTGGTCACTGTGTCACCGGGATGTGGCACCGAGGTCACCGTGGCACCAGGGTGTGGCACTGAGGTCACCGTGGTCACTGTGGCCCCCAGGTCACCGTGACACCAGGGTGTGGCACTGAGGTCACTGTGGTCACTGTGTCACCGGGATGTGGCACCGAGGGTCACTGTGGCACCAAGGTGTGGCACTGAGGTCACCGTGGTCACTGAGGTCACCATGGCACTGGGATGTGGCACCAAGGTCACCGTGTCACCAGGACATGGCACTGAGGTCATCGTGTCACCAGGATGTGGCACCGAGGTCACCGTGGCACCGGGACATGTCACCGAGGTCACTGTCACCAGGATGTGGCACCAAGGTCACCATGGCCCCTAGGTCACCGTGTCACTGGGATGTGGCACTGAGGTCACCGTGTCACCGGGACATGGCACCGTGTCCCCAAGGTCCC
>NW_008238521.1:0-4713 GCF_000691975.1 Corvus brachyrhynchos
CAACTCAATCTTCCAACCTTTGCCTTCTCACCTTTAGCTTTCGCTTCTGAATGTATTAGAGGCAGAATGTGGCAGGTACGCAGCTCTGCGAAGGAAAGTGTCCGACACCGGCGTGTTTCGGCAGTGGCAGGGCGTCGGGTCACTTGGCTGCCGGAGCGCTGTCCTGTGCGAGAAGTAGACGATGATTTGCCTCCTGGAGAAGGAAAGCACGATGTGTTAGAAAAGGCGAAGAAGGAAGCCGCAGAGCACAGGGCTTGTGTGCGTCGCGTACCATGTTGCAAAAGTCCAGCAAAAGCTCGTTCACGGTCAGAGGCAGCTGAGAATGCTGTTGCTTCTTCCAAAAGTAACGTGCAGCAGTTGGACTCCTTCACACTACGTGGAGAAAAACCCTTTTCTACACCTTCAGTGTTGCTGAGTCCAAGCATGTAGAGCTCACAGAATTGGACACGTCGAAAGAGAAGTGGTTCTTACAGTACCCTCTTCTCTTAGCAGCCTTGAAGCTGAACACATCAGACTGCAGCACTGTACCTTCTTTCTCAGACATACGTGTTGTGACATTTTTCAGTCTTGCAGCTCCGTCGCCAATGTCCAGCAGCTGCTCTCATAGAAACAGACTCTAGAGGTAAAAGCTAGTGCCGGGCTGCAGCTTCCCGTTGCTGTACATAAGACGCATGGAACTCACCTGTGCCCTCCGTCCTTGCCTCCTCCGCTGCATCTTCCATGCCGTTGTCTGAGTCTCAGGTCCTAATGTTAAAGACAGTTACTTTGCCTAGAGGGCTGGAAGAGGAATAGGAAGCAGCACCAGTAGCTCCCGTTTAACTTTTCTCTTGCGACTGCTGGCGTGTATTCGGCAGGCAAGCGTGTGGCAAGCACGCTCTTCTTGCCGCCTGTAGGCTGCGCACAGAATACCGATGCTCTCTGGCTTCCTTCTTCGCCTTATGTAACGTCGCGCTTTTTTTCTCCCAGAAGCGTATTGTCTTCTGCTTCTTGCGCAGAACACTATGCCAGCAGCCGAACGAGAAGGGGTGACGATGAGCATGTTCTTTCCCTGGCCCACATTTCTGTGCACCAGACCTCTGATCAGGATATTTTTTCCTTGCGAGGCTGTAATTTGCACGGTGGTTCTTGGAACTGAGAAGGACTGGGCAGACCGCTCCCACCGTCTGTCGGCGCTTTGCTGGTGTCAAAGGAAAGGCGCCTGACCCCGGAAACTGGTGCAAATATGAGTTTCCACGACTTTCAGTGGCAAACTCTGGTTGAGCTTCTTGGCCTGGCATAGTCCTCTGTGCGAGACTTCCCCGAGAACTTTTCCGTTTCGATTCAGGCCACAAGGGAGGCAGAAAGTGGTGCTGTGCAGCCCTGAGAAGGGATGGTGCAAAGCCCAGGCGTGTTTTGGCAGAAGCAGGGCACTGGAGCACTTTGCTGCCAGCACAGATCTCTGTGCAAGATAGAGATGGCTTTTTGCCTCCGGGACAACGAAAGTGTGACATGTCAGGAGAGGCGAAGAATGGAGCCGCAGCGCACCAGGCTTGCGTGCCCATTGCAAGGGCTTGCAAGAGGTAGCATGGCTGCTGCTCTCCTGCCCGAGAAATCACGTTAGCTGTGGCAAGATCGGAGCTGTATCTGAGGAAGAAGATGCACAGCCACAGTGTGTTTTGCGCAATTTAAATGCTGCTAAGAAAACGGGGTAGTTTTTGAATGTCAAGGACTGCTGGTACACAAAAGTGGCCAGGACAGACTGCTCTGTCCGGCCTTGATCCTGCATGGGCCATTTCTACTCTGCGTTTAAAACACTTGGGCTACCTGCTTTCCTTTGTATGCAAAAGAACTGTCATTCTGGTTCTGGGGCCCAAGGGCAAAATATGAATTGCCGGTCCAAAATTCAAGGCATGCAAGGATTGGTCCCAGACAAAATCTTCCCAGACAGACGAGTGTGGCAGCATGGTACCTCCTGTGGGCTTCTTCTCATGTGCTCCTGAAACACTGGGGATACATGAGAGCCTTGAGAGTCCTAGGAAGAGCAGACCGGGCAGGGCAAGGTCATGAAATATCATGAAAAAGGGGCCTTGAATTCCAGGTGTGGGAGGGGTCAGCAAGGTAACGCAAGGCAAGGCAGTGGTTCAAGGACAAAGCAAGGCAAATGGTTGCTTTGCAAGGCAAGGCAATGAGAGACCTACAAGGAGAAGGAAAAGCAAGGACAATGGGTGACGACAAATGGGTAAGGAAGTCAGGTGGGGGATGGGTGAACACGTCAATGCAAGGCAATGGAGAAGAGGCAGGCTGAGGGAAGGCTACAGAGGAGGCAGCAAAGAAATGCAAGGCGTGGTGAAGCATGTTGAGTAGCAGGTGCTGCCAACTGGCCGTGGGCGCTTGGGCAGGGTGGCTGTGAGCAGCGGGGTGGAGGGGGTGTGTGTGTACAGGGGGTGTGTGTGTGCTGGGGTATGTGTATGTGGGTGTTCAGGGGGTCTGTGTGTGCAGGGATTGTGTGAGGCGTGCTGTGCCTGGGGGCTGCACCCCACGACCAAGAAGGTGTGGGACTGAAAGGAGTAAGATGAATGTGTCTTTACAAACAGACCATGTGAATCTGCTTGTAGACAGGACTAGGAACTTACAGATACTGAAGTAAAAGAAGAAACAGTTAGTTCTAGAAACTGTTACTAATCAACACAAACTGTTGCTTAGCCAAGGCCCTGTTAAATTCCTGAACCTAGAGCAAGACAACAAAGACTTAATAGAATTATGAATAGTTTCTTTTTATTTCTTTCATATAACAAAAGGGGAATGCATATTAGAGTGGGGCATAGAGTAGGCAATTTGGGAAGTCCGTAAGTTCTGACTACTGATGTCCAAAAACTGGGCAAGAAAACAGTACTCCATGGTATAAAGTCTATAGAGCAAGTATTATTTGATGCCAGGAGTGAGTGGGATAGCTCCACCACAAGCTCACTCATCCATTCTTTGCACAGTACTACTTTTTTATTTAATGTGCATATTATACTTTCCTAACCTTCGTACTGCAACATATTTTCTTATTACATGATTATGTAAGCCCTTGTAGCACACGTGCGGTTTTTGCATCAGGTGGTCATCAGTCTCCTGGTGGCTTTGATGAAGGCTCGTAGGTCTTCCTCGGGCTTGAACTTTTCACCCTTGCCTTCTGCACAGGCTGTCTAAGATTATCTGCTCAAATAGTCAGTAGTTAGCTTTTAGCAGTCAGCTTGTTCCGCTAAATTTGCTGATTCTGAAAAAGTGCTTCATTCACATACCCTGTCACAAAGTAACTACTTTATTACCGCAGGCCTGGTTCCTACGGTATATCACCGTGTCCCGCAGCTATAGGGAGGAGGAGGAGAAGAAGATCCAGCAGGCAGGAATTGTGCAGCAAGATTGATTTATTTAATTATTTTACAAACTCTTTTATAGACTTTTTTCTTCATAGTCTAATTGGACAAAGGACCAGCCACCCCTTGGGGGTGATTGGCCAAAATCCTAAAACATCCATTATCAAAATATTTTCTACTATACCATAAACAAGACTTTCCAAGGTTGCAGGTGGCTTGGTTGTTTACATTCCCTGCTACCTCTTCTGTGAGAGAGAAAAGTCTCTCACGGACTTAGAAAAATAACAAGAAGATCCTCACTAACAGCATTTTTGTACCTACAATTCCCCCTTTTTGTTTTATAAGATAACAACTCTACTATTAATCCTAAATAGAAATCTACATCAGTTATTAATTCTAAAAATGTCCTTAAGGCTTTAACTATCTGACTCCATAACAAGAAATTTAAAATTCAGTCTCTGCTTGTGGAAGGACCATCCCAGTCTCTGCTTGTAGAAGGACCATCTGCCTGATGGTTGACATCCTGGTCATCATCAGAAGAGTCATTAGGCTGATGATCTACATTCTGGTCGCCATTTGGATGGTTGGCGTTCTGGTCATCATTGGGAGGTTGCCTGTTCTGCCTCTGGTGCCGCAGGTCAGGGTGAACGCATTTTGAAGGTAGCCACCGTACTCCAGTATGTGTGGAAACGCAAGCATACCCACGACCCCAAACGATAAGCTCATGTGGGCCTTCCCATTGGTTAGTGAGTAAATTCCGTACCCAGACTTTTGCCCGGGGCAGCTGTCTGTCGCCTGCAGACTGCAATGAGAGAAAATGATTCAGAATAACAGGATTATTTGAATTTTGTGGTACTGTAAGGTGATTAATTGTATACAAAGCTTTTGCTAGTCGGCTCTGTGGGGTTTCTCCATGCATTCCCCTTTTCTGCTTGTCCAAAACACGCTTCAAGGTACCATGAGCGCGTTCGACAATGGCTTGGCCAGTAGGAGAATGTGGGATACCAAAGGTATGGTCTACACCCAATAGGTGTAAAAACTGCCACGTCTTCTCCGAGGTGTAGGCAGGACCATTATCGGTTTTCACAGAAGCTGGCACGCCCAGGACTGAGAAAGCCAATTTCCAATGGGCAATGACATCACGGCCCTTCTCTCCAGTGTGAGCAGTAGCCCACATAGCCGAGGAGAAAGTGTCAATAGACACGTGCACATATTTCAGCCGACCAAATTCTGGGATGTGAGTTACATCCGTGTGCCAAATCTGCAAGGCTTTCAGCCCTCTGGGGTTTACCCCCGCTGGCAAAGGCGCAGCGAGTCCGTGACAGTCAGCACAAGCGCTGACAATGTCGCGCGCCTCGGTTGGCGTTAAATG
>NW_008238521.1:9843-13077 GCF_000691975.1 Corvus brachyrhynchos
AGCCGAGTTCCTGCCATAAGGCAAAGTCCAGGGCAGTATCTCTGTCCATGGAAATCCCTTTTAAAGTAGCCCAGTCTAATAATTCCCGAACTGAGTTTTCAGGAATGGAGGTTTGCAATATGCTAAACACACCTTTCCAGACCAGTACGACAGCGTCATTCTGTGAGCCGCTGTTCGCCATTTCTCAGTTCTGTCGGACCTCCCGGTCCCGGGGGGGTAAAAGGAACAGCGTACCTCTACAGGAATTCGGCTTGGCTCCCAGCAGCAAGACGCCGCAGAAGAGGCCCTAATAAAACATTTATTACCGCAGGCCTGGTTCCTACGGTATATCACCGTGTCCCGCAGCTATAGGGAGGAGGAGGAGAAGAAGATCCAGCAGGCAGGAATTGTGCAGCAAGATTGATTTATTTAATTATTTTACAAACTCTTTTATAGACTTTTTTCTTCATAGTCTAATTGGACAAAGGACCAGCCACCCCTTGGGGGTGATTGGCCAAAATCCTAAAACATCCATTATCAAAATATTTTCTACTATACCATAAACAAGACTTTCCAAGGTTGCAGGTGGCTTGGTTGTTTACATTCCCTGCTACCTCTTCTGTGAGAGAGAAAAGTCTCTCACGGACTTAGAAAAATAACAAGAAGATCCTCACTAACAGCATTTTTGTACCTACACTACTTCTTTCTGCATAGCTACTGATTTTCGCATAGCTAAGCATTATCTTGTTGCCTAGGCATTACTACCTCAGCCAGTGGGGAAAAGGAAGATGGTGATGTGGCCAAGAGAACCCATGGGAAATGCCCCATTGCCTCTCTCTTTATTCAAATAAAGTTACAGGACTCCCCTGTCTCCTCTTTGGATATAAACCTCTGGCATCATGGATTAATTTCCCTAACAAAATGGGGACTTGTCCAGGATCCTTCCACCATCCAGGGGCAATGGGCAGCAGCTGGAGCTGAAAGCACTCCTCACCCAGTTTTGATAATCATCCCCCTTCGGTGGTAGCTGGTGCTAGGAGATTGATTGGATACCCGAGGGTGTCCAGAACACAGGGGAGTAGTGGACCAGGGGCATCTGTGAAGAGTCCTCAGGGAATGACCACTGAAAATCTCACTGGTGAGTACAGTGGGATCTTTGGGGAGTAAACCTGAGAGAGCACCCATGGAGGATAGCACAGGTAAAGCTGGGAAGGGGTCCTGGCAAAAGGGATGATGATCCCAAAATATCTCCAAAGGGTCCCTTTGAGAGAATGTTGAGGTAGCTTGCACATTCTCCCAGAGGTAATTAAGGACAATCTATGTCCAGGGTGGGCATAAGGGAAGTCGAGAAGGGGTCTTGAAAATGCATGCCTGGGGAGGGCAATAAGGGGAGTTGAGAAGGGGTCTTGGCAAGAGGGGATGGATGGTGTTGGTATGCTGGGAAAGGACTGGTTGAAGGGGAGTGTGGAGGAATATGGTTAAGGCAAGTCTCAGCCGAAGGCATTTATCCTCAAAATTTGCCAGTGGATCCAGGGCCAGCTGTAGGTTCTTTGTATTCCCGGCTTCCAGGACAGGGAAAACAAGGGAGTCAGGATTTAGAGGTGTTTCTCTATGATGGGAAGCTGCAGGAGCAGGTGTGGAAGTGTGGGATTGGGAGCACTAGCTGGGGGCCTGTGAGGAGGTGCGGGGCCTAGCTGGGGCTGTGGGGCAGCCAGGGCTTGGCACTGAGTGGTGCCTGACCCTGCCTCCCCCCTGGACAGGGCCATCAGTGGCCTCTGGCCTCCATTAGGCTGTGGGATGCCCCGGTCACCTGTGGTGCTGCCAGCTGTGCCTGCTGGGTGTGCCAGGGGGGCCACGTTTGGACACTGTGGCAGGACGGGGACTGGCTTTAATATACCGTGTATGGTGAGGAGACTGAGCACAAGGAGGAGGAGGAAGGAATATCTGGGAAATGTGGATTGTATGTGGAAGGATTAGGATTTTCTTCTAAAGATTTTGTTTGGGTCACTGGAGAAACAAATGATTTTGAGCTGTGGGAGAATGAGCATCCACAGGCAGTAGCCGGGGTGGGGACTAGAGGAAGGGCACAATAAGCCTCTGGATGAACTGGCTAGACAGATACAGCAAGTGTATGTAAGAAGGGATGAGGAAAAGGTGAAGGCAAAGGTGATGGCAGAGTTCTTACAGCCCCAGAAGGAGAAACCACAGGGTCCAAAGGGTTCCCCAGGACAGAATGAACAGGATTGACCACAATGATGTGGCAGAGGCATTCCCTCCTCAGCAGGGGAGAACTGACCCAAACAGCAGTTGGGAAGGAATCAGTGTGCTATCTGCAGGGCAGAGGGACATTGGAAGCAAGAATGTCCATGGAGATGGACTGTTAGGGATGTCAGGGGTTCCCATTATACCAGAGACCCACCACACTGGAGCCCTTGTAGCATTTAGGGTGGGTCTGGACTGAGAGGAGGTGTGTTTTCTGATAGACGCAGGGGCCTCTCGATCCGCTTTGAATTTTGTACCTAAAGGGAAGAATCGTGAAGAAGTTCCTTAATTATTCAGGGGGTAAGTGGAAAAGATGAGTGAATGTGTTTTATTCAACCACAATTAGTAGATGTGGGGGACAGGTTTGAAATGCATGAATTTCTGTTTGTTTCTAACTATAAGTATAATTTACTGGGAAGGGATTTGCTGGCTACATTTGCAATGCAAAATATATTGTAAAAAGGGATACAGAACCTAACGCTATTTTAACTTTGTGTCAAATGTCTGAGAAGGCCTATGCTGAAGTGTGGGCAGCTTCAGGGAAATATGGAAAATTAGCTATGGAGCCTCTCCAAATTATTTTGGAGCAACCAGGACAGGTGGTGTCTAAAAAGCACCTCTTCCCTCTTTTCAAGTGAGGGAAAGAAGAGGCTACAGGCTCTTACTGAGTCCCTGTTAAAGGCAGGTCTTTTGGAGCCATGGATGTCTTCCTATAATACTCCCATCTGTCATAGGTTAGCAAGCATAGTCCCGGAAAGGATGTCCTTGCTAAGGGGTGCTTACAGTTTCCTCTGGGACCTGATAGAACCTATCAGCTGGCCAGTTTGAATATGGACAATTCTTTAAGCCACTTAAAGTTGTGACCGCCTCTGTGATCCACATTTAAGAATAGACAAACTCCCCCTCCAAGCTCTCTCTCATTTCCGGTGCTGGGACAGGTGGCTGCGGGCCCCGTGTGGGGGCCAGCGGGCCCGGCCAGGCCCTGCTTGCACC
>NW_008238521.1:13101-13342 GCF_000691975.1 Corvus brachyrhynchos
GAGCGGGGCCAGCCGGAGCGGCTTGGCTCTCCCCCCTCTCCACTGCGATAAGAAAGATTCAACATTCCAGCTGCAAAGCTGCAAGGCCGAGGTGCGATTAACCCTTTTTATTGCTGGGAAGAGCTGAAAACCCTAGGGAAGAGAGAGAGGAGATGCTTAAAGCTGAAATTCTGTTGTGAAGCTATGATATATCAGAGTATCCCGTTGTAATTCCATGAAGATATGGGGGGTGGAGTGTTCA
>NW_008238521.1:14261-21087 GCF_000691975.1 Corvus brachyrhynchos
AAAACTTCAAGAGTGGACCCTCGAAAGCAGTTGCGGGAAAAGCTGCAAGTCGGGGGAAGGGACTCACATGCAGGCAGAGAGACTCCTCTTCCTAAATGGACTGAACAATATTTGGAAGTGGGCGGCTGTCTCGTTGTGATACTGTTTTCATAGCATGAGCAAGAAGAGACTTCTCTTTCTAAATGGACTAAACAAGGTTATTATGGCAGTGGTAAACAGACTGAACATCCTAAGGGTTGTCTTTTCACATTGTCAGTGGGAGAAGGGAGGAAGGTGGGGGGAGGAGAGTTCTGAAGGTGGTATAATTTTTTTTTCCTTCTTCTTTTAGGTCTGTTAATAAACTTCTTTATATTCTTTCAAGTTTGGTGCCTGCTTTGCATTTCTCCTAATTCTTATCTCACAGCAGATAAACAGTAATGAGTATTTTAGACCAAACCACTACACTAAATTGGTGTTTCTGCCCGGTTACAAACCCAACCTGTAACACCATCCTGCCAGTTAAGCAACTGGAGGAATGGACCAGAAGGAAAGCAGAATTTTAAAATATTAGGAAAAAAAAAGCAGATTAACTGAGGCTCCTGCCCTAGCCCTTCCAGACATGGAAAAAGAATTTGAATTATATGTGGATGCTAAACAGGACCACACTAAAAGAATTTTAGTATGGTGTTCTGGTTTGGCCAAATTTAGAAATATATCCTCTGAGAGAAGGCACAACCACTCCTTCCCCCTGCCCCCCAGGTTCGGGAAAAAATAAATTTTCCTTGAAGGAAAGTGAAGGAGATAAAACTATTTATTTAACAAACACACAGGAAAAGGAAAATAATGCTAAATAATAAAATCTTTTGCTGTGGAGGAAAAACCTGGGGAAGTATTAGAGTCCTCCCTTTGGTCTCCTCAGAGCTGGGGCTTGGCCCGGGGCCAGGCCCTCTGTGCCCAGTGGAAAGTCCTCCTGATGTGCTCTGAGGTTGAAAGCAGTCCAGTAGAAAAGGGAGAAAATCTGGAATTCCAGGGAAGGAAAAACAAAGTTCAACTCTCAGTCTCTCTCCAGAGAACAAGAAACTGAAACAACTGGCCAAAAGCTGACTGGAAAGCAGCAAGCCGAGTGCTTCCTCGCTCCCCTGCCGCAGCTGGGGAAAAAAACCCCTGCTATCTCTGTGTGACCTTGAACAAGCTGCCAACTGCTTTGAAAAAGTTTTGCTCAGTTTTTTCCTTCCCCCTCTCAGGCTCAGTTTAGAGGCATAGAAAGGCACAAAAATTAATTTCTGGGCATAGGCAGCGATATGGGATACACATCATAAGGTCACCCCAAGACATATGGGAACATGGGTACGCAGCAGCCTGTTGCTTACTTTTCTTAGGTGTTAGACCCAGTGGCCAGAGGCTGGCCTCTTGTCTGCAGAATTGTGCAACCATGGCTATAATGGTCACTGAAGTCCAAAAACTGATGACAGGAGAATATCTTATTATTAAAGTCTCACATCAAATTAAAGTTTTATTAACTGAAAAAGCCTCTAAGGGGATGTCCACTGCTTGGTTATTAGAGTATAAAATTTATTTAATGGAACAGGAAGATTTAGGATTGGGAAGTGGGGAAGGGTTTAACCCAGCCTCCTGTCTGAACAGTCCTCAAGAGCGGGGCCGGGAAGAAAACCGTGACTGCATTCAAGTGATAGATTTCGAGAACCGGGCTAGGGAAAACTTATGAGACACTCCCTGGCTTTGGAGAGAAAATGTGTTTATTACTGAGTCTTCAAGGGTAGTAGAAGGGAAGCAAGTTACAGGAGACCTCATTATTAAGGGAAGGGAATTAGGGGAAAGGGAGAACTTGCCAAATGATCAGCTCAGACAGCAGAGCTGTATGTGCTTATAAGAGCTGGTGAATCAACATTCTTCCTGATTCTAAGTATGCATGTAGAGTGGTACATGTGTATAGAAAACTGTGGGAGCAAAGAGGTTTATTAACCTGTATAGGAGAAAGGTTCACGAAGGCTGTCTGCACTTCAGGCGGCTCTCTTGAAAGCTGTTTCTTGCATAGGCGAAGTTACAGCGTTTCAGGGAGTGGGTATGCAGGGCCAGCCCTACAGCTGTCAGCTACAGCTCGTACGCATACCGGGAGCCGCTTTCTGTTCAAGTTACAAAGCATTAGATCGGTTTCTTTGCTGAGGATCTTAATACAGTACAAGCAACAAGCACCATACACAATACCTTGACATTTGCCTGTAGCCTCTCATGACTACTACCATTGCCGAATTATAGTCATTCTTATCCAATGGCAAGAGTAAGCAACTTACAATTTAAGCTTACCACGGAGACTTCTCAGACCCCCTCCCTCCTTCTTCTTCTTCTTCTTCTTGCTCCATCGACGTTTCTTGTTTGCCTGCGAGAGCTCTCTTTTTGGTAAAAACATGTCTTCTATTTCCTTATGCCCTTCTTGAGACTTAATTGCTTGGTGAAAAACATGTCTTTGTTTGTAGTCACATACCTTTGTCCTACTCATAAAAATCTCCTTCCAACTCAATCTTCCAACCTTTGCCTTCTCACTTATTCAGTGATCAGTGTTTCAGCAGAACGTCTTTTGCTCTCCATCAAAACTTGCTTTCATTTCTATCTCATCCTCAGTTTCTGCATTCACACATCTTTCTGCCAAGCCTACATAGCTGGGAAACTTTCTTACCAAACTTTCATCCTCTCCAACATACCTGGAGGGGAAAAACATTAGCTCATGAGGGCTTAATTACTCTCCTATTGGAGGTGGTGAATTTACCAAAATGGGTGGCAATAATGTTAGGGGACATCAGGCAGGGTACTTGGAGGAGGCAACAGAGAATTCATTGGCAGGTGAAGAAACTCAGAAAGCAACATTTTTGCTAGAACTCTCAAAGATCCTCCTTTTGCTCCCAGTGACTCAATCACTGCCACAGAAACGGTCTTCCACCAGAGGAGTTGGAGATAATTAAAAATAGTGGGGCAGAGAAACAAGGGGATAATTGGTTTACAAGGGATTGCAAACTGGATACCAGGAGCTTTGGCCCTAGAAATATTAAAACAACTCCACAAAGGGAGTCATTGGAGTTCTTGAGGACTGGCAGAAGCCTTCCTCAAGAAGGCTGCTGTGTATTCTGCTGTGGGTCTTTTTAGTCTGCCAAAATGAGCTGTTGAAGGTTGCTTGATTTATGGTAAAACCAGTAACAGAAAGAGAAACTGCCAGGGGAGGGAGGCCTTGGGCTGTATGTCCCTTCCAAAGATGTCAGGTGGATTTCACTGAGATGCCCCAAGTGGGAAGGCTTAAATATCTTCTGGTAATAGTATGTCAGCTAACAAGGTGGCCAGAAGCATTTCCAACTGCTTCAACAACTACAGGATCAGTTATTAAGGTATTTTTGGAACAAATAATTGCAAGATACAGAATTGTAGAAGGAATAGACTGAGATAGAGGAACTCATTTTACAGGAAAGATCCTTCAAGGGCTTATGGCTTCTTTAGGAATTCAATGGAACCTCCATAGCCCCTGGCACCCCCAGAGCTCAGATCGGGTACAAAAAACTGAATAAAGAAATAAAGAACACCTTTTGAAGCTGTTAATAGAAACCAAGATGCCATGGGTAAGGCTTTTGCCATTGGCTTTGGCAAGAATGAGGGCCAGACCCAGAAGAGAGATTCAGTTATCTCCCTTTGAATCGATGTTTGGAATTCCTTAGCCTGGTAATTCTCAGCCTAGTGGCAGGGGTAGAGATAAGTGATGCATATTTCAAACAATATGTGTCCAGGATACTGCCTTTTGTGAAATGCCTTCAACAGGAAGGTCAGCTGTAGCAGACCCTGCCTTTGGACATTGCTGCTCGTAGCATCCAGTCAGGAGACTGAGACCTAGTTAAGGAGTGGAAAGAGGCACCACTGGGGGTGAAGTGCCATGGCCCATTCCAAGTGTCACTGGGCACAGAAACAGCTGTCAAGACAGCTGAACACGGGTGGACCCATGTGCCAGTTTGGACAAATTTGGAAATATATCCTCTGAGAGAAGGCAGGTTACAACCAGCCCTCCCCCACCAGGTTCAGAAAAAAACCCCAAACCTCTTCCTGTAGAGGGAAAACCTGGGAAATTTCAGAGTCCTTCCATAGGTAGCCTCTCTCCTCGTCCTTGGAGCTGGGATGGGGTGGGCCCTCCTCCAGGGCCTCTACCTCGGAGGAAGAAGTCCCAATATGTTCTGATGTTGAAACAGTCCAGAAAAGAAGAAGGGAAAAAACGAAGTCCCAGGAAAACAAAAGTTCAACTCTCCGTCTCCCTCCAGAGAAAAAGAAAGCCGAAAGCTGGCTGGAAAGCAAGCAGTGCTTCCTCCTGCTCCTCTCTCTTGCTGCAGCAGAACACAGAGAGGTTTTATTTGAAAGCAAACTGCTTTGAAGAATTCCCTCGGTTTTTTCTCTCCCCCTCTCAATCTCAGTTTAAAGGCATAGAAAGGCACAAAATTAATTTCTGGGCATATGGGATACAACATCATGAAGTCACCCCAAGACAACCCACCACACTAGGGTCAAGGTCTCTGCAGCCCTGGAGATCTGGACAACTCAGCTGGAGGAGAAGGATGGGAGGTGGTGACTGACTCTCTGCAGGAGTGGGCTGGAGCAGTAGCCAGTGCGTCGACATCAGGGGAAGCCTTGTGTGCCTACCCACAGACCATCTGCTGAAGCTGTCTGTATAGGCATCCCTCCTTTAGGATCTCCAGTCACTGTGGGGCTAATCCTTGCTGTCATTTATGTTAAGTGGTTTCTGTGCCTTCACTCGCCACAGGTGGTGGAGAAAATGTGAAAATTAGACTAGGTAATTAGATTACAGTATCAGAATATTTTCCTTAATAATTCTACTTTTATATTGTCAGGTAAGTTTAGGCCAAGAGTGGGAGAATCAATTTATAGGCTTAGGGGAAGAAGTAGCAAAAGTTTTTAACCTTAGCAATTTTCTGGGTCTGTGGAGGGCCAGGAGGATCTGAAGACAGGCCATGTGTGGCATATGAATGCGAGACTAACGAGCTGAGAGCAAATTGAATCTGTTTATTGCAGAATTTAAGACAGCACCTATACTCTTAGTGTGAGAATCTCTGCTCAGTTCTTTGCACGCAATCCGGTTACAGGCCTGTAATAAATCTGTCAGGCTGACAGTTTGTTAGTTTTCTCAAGGTTTACAGGCTTCAAAGAAACAGGACGCCTTTCCTGTTTTCAGATCGTGTGTAATCTGCTTTCTTCTGTGCTTCCCAGGGCTTTTCTGCAGTGTCAGGCCTGTTGTTCCCTCACAGTCATGGGTGACTATCCCAGTTGAACCTAAATGGTGGGTCAACACCCTACGTGAGGTCCATAATGGGATGGGATTTTGGGACAAAGAAGGAAGTCCATGGCTACTGTAATTTTGAACCTGATATTGTAGCAGAAAATATTTTTTTTCCTTCTTTAGGAAGAATTGCAATGCGAGTTTTTTCATTAGTTCTGTATAATGCCAGAGGTACAATTGGTAAGATCTGCTGTCTAAATATTTTTGGTGGCTGTTAAAGCTGTTTGTATTTTAAGCTGCACTGTCTACGTTCACCAGTAGTGCTATTCCCGTGGGTCTAGTCACTTCATGGTTTCTAGATTCCATTCAGGGTAGGGAGTTTAATCTCTAGAGGTCTGCATATGTTTAGTTGTGGCTATGTGGGTAAAGATTTCTTCTTGTTTAGCTACATTTATGGACGCTTAAGCTAACAGGCACCAGCTTTAAAGATTAGAAACCTGTTGACAGGATGTTTTCTACAATGGATGCAGAACTTTCAATATGCTTTTCATGATGTGTCAGTCTGTTTCATCCAAAGTATTTGCTGAAGGAGATTGTTGGAAAATGAGAAAAGGAATTATTTTTAGGAATTGACTTTTCCTTTTGGTCATCAGGTAAAATAAGATTACCTTGCTTTTTTCTGTAGAATCTTCATGCAGGGAATGATTAATTCATGTCATGGTCCATTTCTATGAAGAAGAAAGTAGGACATAGCAATAAGGCACTCAGATTTTTTTTGTTCCCTCGCCTTTTGTAGATTACTGAGCACAAAGAATGGAAATTCAGTTTAGGGTAAAGTGCATAAGGAAAATACATTCCTATCACCCTTTACAGGCACATAACATGTGTTCTATATTAGGCTGATTTTTCATTTCCTGTAGAAACAGGAAGGAACACTTCAAGGGAAAACATATTTACAAAGAAATAGTCTTGTCAAGATCTGGATTATTCATACATAGGTCAAAAAGCGAGCAATTTAAACCTGCAAGTCAGAATAATAGCATGAATAACTGCAGTGCTATGCTGTTGAATAGCAAACGGGAGCATAGAGAGAGAAAGGAACAGAACAGCCTTATTCTGGTATGCCTGTATCTTTTTACAGGCAATGAAATAACAGGGATCACAAAATATTATGCAGCCCTTAGAGACAGGTTTGCTAGATTTTTCTTCAAAATCTCTATTCAACTGCTGTAACTCGCTCTGACAGCTACTATGGGGCTGAATCCTGAAACATCCTGTGAACCTGAGCACGCCAGCAGTAGTTCTTTAGAAATGCAGAAGGTCAGCTGCACTGTGACTTGTTGTAGCGGGTTGAGTTCGAAACCGGGCAGAAACACCAATTAAATGTAGTGGTTTTGATTCAAAATATTCATTATTTACTTATTTTCCTTCTGTGAGATAAGAATTAGGAGAAAAGCAAAGCAGGCACAAACCTTAAACAGTTGCAGTACAATGAAAGAGCTTTATTACTAACAGAATTAAAAGTAAAGAGAAAACAACAAAACAAAATTGAAGTAAATTCCCCCC
>NW_008238521.1:21946-33586 GCF_000691975.1 Corvus brachyrhynchos
AGCCCCCCACCTTCCAGCAGGCGAGCTCCGACCAAAGGGGAAATCCCGCCTTTCTGTGCGGTTTAAATATGTAAATTGTGAGAAGCGTAATTGGTCTTAAAGACTGTCCATCAACTCAGGGTCAACCCAACACACTTGTGCTAACCTTCCCCATGCATCTGACTTGTTCATGCAATTTGTAGCTCACTCAGGTAAGTAAGAAAAACAAAATATATGGAAAACATTTGGTATTTGAAATTAAGAATAAACATTCTACAGAGTGCACGCATGGCTGAATTAAAGAGTGAGTTTTCTATTACTAAATTACTGCAGCTGATGTCAGGTACAGGCTGTAGTTTTAAATTCGTGGTGATCTCAACTGGGTGCCAGTGCACACAACCATTTGTCTTCTGTGTATCTGGATTTCCTTCCCTAATAGAATGGTGTTTTTGAAGGGACACTCCATGCTCTGTCACTCTCCCAAATGTCAACAAGAACTCTTGTCCAGATCACAGGTGGCCTGGGTTCCTGGGTCTGCTGAGCGCAGGTAGTCAAAACTGGTTAGAACATATGGTCCTTATTAGAAGCATGCCATTTACTTAGGTAGCAGTACTAGCAGCTCTGAATGATTAATTTGGAGTACCAACTGCTTGGCCTTTAGAAGCTATAAATAATAAAAAAATATTGGAATTCTGACAATTTTCCAGATGGAAATTCTGTGGAACCATTGCTTGTTCTTCAATGCAAATATGCTTCTGCAGATTATTTGAAAACACAATGTAAGAGAACTCTTGTTGAACAGAATATTCTAGAGTGAAAGTCAGCATATGCATCCCTCCCTGTCCCTAAAATTATTCCTCCTGAGGTTTATTATCTTTAGCCATGTATCGTCCCTCATAGTGACTGATCTAGTTCTAATTCACAGTAAGCTGTAATTCCATTTTTAAAAAGGAATAATTTCAGTTAAATCAGCATTGTTGAGTTTTCTGATAAAATGGTACGTAGCAGTTAGCGATTCCTCTAAAGTAACACCTTGATGGTATTTCTTTCAATCTTTTAAATTATTTTCACAAACTTTTTAACAGGCCCTACAAAACAAAGCAAACCAAAATGTCTCTCTCCAGGTATGCGTATATCAACCCGGGGTGACGATAATCTACCACATTTTAAGATTTAAACAACACGTAGAGCACAGAGTGGGTTTTTTGTTCACCCTTTGTGAGTGCTCAAGAAAATGTACACAAGAAGGATTTTTTTTCTTTTTTTTTCAATGACAATTGAAGCTCATAATTATAGATACAAAAATGCTGCTAGCAAGGATTTTCTTGCTATTTTCTAAGTCCGTGAGAGACTTCTCTCTCTCACAGAAGAGGTAGCAGAGTATGTAAACAACCAAGCCACCTGCAACCTTGAAAAGTCTTGTTTATGGTACAGGAGAAAAATATTTTGACAATGGATCTTTTAGGATTTTAGCCAATCACTCCCAAGGGGTGGCTGATCCTTGTACAATTAGACTATGAAGAAAAAAGTCTATAAGAGTTTGTAAAATAATTAAATAAATCAATCTTGCTGCACAATTCCTGCCTGCTGGATCTTCTCTCCTCCTCCTCCCTATGGCTGTGGGACACAGTGATATACCCTAGAGCCCAGGCCTGTGGTAATACATAATGTAGTGGTTTGTTTCTCCTTTAATTTCTAATTTTCTTTAATTTCTAATTTCATGTTTTGAAATCTGGGAAGATAGTCATTTAGCCAAAGCTTAACCTATAGTCATTTTGTGACTGAAAACTAGATTGTGACATTGGAGAAAAGAGCTCTTTTTCCTGCTACCAGGACTTTAGACTTCTGCTCCTTGTAGGCAGAAGTTTCAAGTGGGTGAGTGAAAAGCTGGGAGATGTGTCGGTTTAAAAAAATTAATGAATGTGCTGTGTTTTGAGAAGGGATTGAGATTTATTGTAACTCTTGATGTTTTGTGGTTTTGAAGTCCTTCAAAATAGAAGTTATTTTTAAAAGTGTAAGAATAAACAAACAATTCAGCTTGAGAATTTGTGAAGCCATTTTTCAATGGCATTGAAAAGAATATTTTTTACAAAAGAATGGTGATTTAAAAATTCTTATTACTTGATATGTGTTGAGAAATGGTTAAAGGATCAGGGGCATGGATCATTGTAAAAGCTGTGGGAAACAGAACTTTAAAAGAAGCTGTACAAGCAAATGCCTACATGAGAAAATGCCTGCGTGAGAAACAGGCCTGAGAACCAAAAAGGAGTTTTAAGGATGTAGTACAAGAATGTACTGACCATGAGGTAGGAGGTAGAACTCTGATTTCTCATTAATTGTAACATTAATGTATCTAATATAGGCAGAAGCTTGCCAATGTAGTCTTTTATCTAACACCAATCAAGCAGAAACAAGAAGTGTTCTCATAATTGTAAACCAATCAAGAACTGACAAGCATATATACTAATACTATATAAAGTGCCTCTAGAATACCAATAAACGAAGCTTGCATTATCAATCACATTGATTGTCTGCACGTCTTCCCTCGCCTAAGTCAGCGACAGATATGGTAGGAAGTTTTAGTGAATAATAATAATAATGTAGGATTATCTGCTTAGCATGAGTTATTTCAGATTTAAATAAACTTTCTGAGTGTTTATTTTGCAACTTGCTAGTAGTCTTCTCTGACTGTGGTAATGCCCTATAACTTGCTGCCATCTAGTGGGCTTATATCCTTAGTTACTCCAGCAGTACCAGAACTCCAAGTTTGGATCTATGCCAGTTAGCCAGAGACAATGCCTAGGCATGGTTTAGAGAAAGTGGAGTCAAGGGCCTGTTTGCAGTAGGCAATTGGATTTGGCCACCGTGTTTCTACGGGAAGAGTGGTTGGCTGTTTGAATGGAAGTTTCCAAGCCAGAGGCAGTGGGGATGGGCAACGCATAGGGGCTCATCCTGTTTGCTGTATCACTCTTGCATTCAGTATTTTGCAACATCAGGCACTTGCCTGGCATATTGTAGGTGACTTCCAATCTGCCTTTCTGCTTTATGTTATACTCCTGTGATTTTGCATATTCCCCCAGTAGAAGAGCTGATCTGCCAGAAGTCCATCCCAGGCAGGAGTGAATGGGGGCATGTGTTTGGAGTGCATCCATTTGGAATTTTTCTTTGCATTGGAGAACTGGAGGGGAAAGCCTTGTCAGCGTGACAGAACTAAGAACAAACTTGAGTTCACATGAGTGTTTCAGATTTCCTATCATCCACTCTGGGGATTATGAATACCCAAGAGAGCTGTCAGAAGTGTCTTTTTTTTATCATTCTCCTTTATGACTTAGTCTTTGCTCCGGAATATTTGATAATATGAACCAATATGCTTCTACATGCATGTTTTTGGTAATGAAGAAGATGAGTCCTTTTGTATAAAAGAATATACAAAACACAAAGCAAATGATACTAACTTGCTTTACTGATTTAGCTTAACAGAAGGAAATCTCCAGAGAAAGGTGTAGCATTGCTTTTCCAGTAATCTACTAAAATTTTTTTTTCTGGTTGCAATGGTCTCTGTGGTTTCATGTTGCATTAATTCTCAGGTTTGCTAGTTTCTAAAAAAATGAACTAAAATGAAGAAGAAGAAAAGAAAGCAGTTGCTGTGCTATGAAGAAAATTCCTCTGAGAAATGCACTTCTCTGAGAAATGATTCTGAATGTACTGGGATGTATCCTTCAGGGAAACTGAGTCCATTTTTTCCTATGCTTTTCTGGGGTTCTTATTAATAATAACTTCTGACAATGTATTAGAGTGGCATTACAAAGCCCAAAGCTCATGCTGCCAAATTCAATCCAAGTGTGAGTGTTTCGGTTTTGATACAAGCTTAGGAGGAAAATGCTCTGGAATGAACATCTCCTTTAAAGAAGATAGGTTTTGGCACTCCCTTCCCTAACGATGAGGAATTTCTTGAATGAAAGTGAAAAAAACTGTTTATTTAACGAACAGAATGCCTGCAGGGCACAGGGAAAAAAATTATTAATGTTAGGTATTAAACCTTCTTGTTGCGGAGAAAGCTGGTAGATTTAGAGTTCTTTCTGTAGCTGACTCCCAAGGTCCGAGGCCGGGATGCAGTGTCACCACAACCTCCCTGCTGGTCCACGGCATCCGATGATCTGGTTCTTGGATCACAGCTAAGCTGAACAGTTCCAGAAGAAGCCACAGAAATCACCAGAGGATTGCAACTGCAGTCCTGGGAAAACATCTTGCTTCAGCGACCAAGCTAGCCGAAAGCAGGAAGGTAATTCCCTCTCCCCACTGCAAAGCCCAGCACATACGGGGGACTGAACACAAACCGCACACTGAAGAATTTCCCCGGCTCCCCTGCCTGTCCCAGACCCAACTTAAAGGTACAGGACCCATTTCTGGGCATACAGTATTATCATAAAGTCACCCCAAGACATGGAGTTATAGACATGATTGTACATTAACAGAAGTGAAATGTTTGATATAAGAAATTGATTGTTTTACTGGGTCTAATTTAGTCCTGGATATGAACAGCAGTGTTTGCATTATTCTGGAATTCTGTTTTAACTGTCCCAGTGGTGTGTAATTCTAGTGTGGGATTCGATATTTCCCCACAAGAAGGAACATAAATTGGAAGGAAGAGTGGCTTTTTGCTACCAAGCTACAGTTTGAGTGTTTTCTCAGTCCTTCATTTACAATAGGGTTTGTTAGGTTTGCAATTCTTTGAAGACTGACTCTTTTTTCAAACTGTAGGCAAATGTATAGGTGCAGAATGGAAATTTAACTCTTATGTGTCCTCTCTGTTAGAGAAGAGTCTCACTAAGATCCACAAAAAATGGAAAAATCTGTATTTTTTCAGGCCTATATGTTTTAAAGCAGCTGTAAGTTCATATGTATATTCTAAGGATATTTATAAATGCCTTTTAATACTAAATTTCTGGGTGGTGATACTAAAAGGGCTTACATTTTAATGATAGAATTAATGTCTATTTGATGATTAACAGGAATAGTTCTTTATAATGCTTCCCTTGCTGACATCAGGAACTTTCATATTTTCCTGGTTGTACTGATGGCTATATCTTAGTTATGAATATAAGGGAATAAGTTTTAGGGATATGTTGCAAGTAAGCAGATTGGTAGTTCTGGTTCCATATCTCATTGTCTAAGAAGAATTTAGGTTAACCTATTTTTGGAATTTTCAAAGACCTCTGACTAGGTTAGCATTAGTCTTTGATTGACCCAGTCAATTTTAGGCTACTAACCTTGACTAATGAACGTAAAGGGGAAAGTCACAGAGCTTAGCTCGTTCCTGTGTCAGCACCTTCTCAGTAGTAGGGAGATTTATGTTCTCAAGTTTGTGACTTCAGCTACCAGATTATGCTCACTCCAAAAGAGGGTGAGAAGATTGGTTTCCTAAATGGTGAAATAATTCTTCCTGCTATTTGTGACTATGTTGAATTACTGGTGTTTATTACAGAAAGTTTGATTACATTGCATGCACCTGCTCTTGGGGGAAACAGAATATTCTTTAGACAATAGCATGTAGGCTTTTATCAAACTGAGATGTTCTTAAAGGACCGGAAACTTAAAATACCGTAATTCCTGCTAGTTCCAGTTCCATTTTTAGGCTCAACCAACCAAATGTTAAACCTCCACCAAGAGGGTTATTTCATTTTATAAGAAATTTCATTTTTCTTCCTCCTTTTTAGAAAGAAGCTAATTAAAAAGTTTCACCAGGATCAGAGCAGGCTGTAAAACAAGAAGGGTGTAATGAAAAAGACCAGTTCTGTCCTCTTAGTATTACTATCTGAAACTGGACTTGAATGAAATGTATCAAATCTGTGTTCCTGGGTATCACATCAATAATAGGTACTTCAGCTGCTGTACTTCTCTCCTAAAGCTAAAAATATAATCCAAATAATCTTGACTCCATGGTCACAATTCACCCTGTGATGCTGACGTGAAAAAAGAGCAGAAGGTATATCTGTAAATTACTTTGGTCGTCTGTCTAAGTCACCAGTCACTGAGTTCCTGTAGGTTTAAACAGGTCAGTTGCCGATATCTTTCAGAATTTTTGCTCATGTTTTTCTTGGGATTCTTTTAGTCTTTCCACATTAGTTCAGCCTCTGGTCTCAATCCTTTTCTTACATTTGAAGTACCTCGATAGCCTGGATAGGTGTTGTTTTTATTTATCACATCATTATTCTCATCAAAGGGTTGTTTGCCTCAAGTCTTATTTATGCTGATTTTCTGCTAGTTTAGATGCCAGGAGGTGTTTTGTAATAGCAAGTACACAATCCTATAGCTTGCTTTTCTTTTTGTCTGGGCTGTCTAGAAAACAGAATGACTGAACATCTCAGACAGGAATTTCTCTCCAGAATATATTTTGCTTGAAGGGCATATATTTGTATCTCTAAGACCACGTACCTACAGTCTTGGCACTGAAGAAACTAGTGGTTTGCCAAGAAGATGATCAGTAGAAATGCTGCGGAGCTGCTGTGGAAACTGCCAGCTGGTCAGAAAGCTTCACAGACATAGATTTGAGCACAGTTACTCCATACCCTTGAGAATTCGGCTTGTACCCATGAGAACTTTAGCATCAATAGAAGCAAGAAACCAAAACAAGGAGAAGAAAACACTCAGCTGTTCGAGGGATGTTGTTTTTAGCTTAGATTTGTTTTCTAATGGGTGGTGGTTGCAAACTACCAATAAGTTTTAAGAGGTGTTAATGCAGAAGCGTATGAGGACACAGCATGAATGCCAAGAGACTATATAAATGGAGACTTTGTAGAATAAAATGTCTTTCTATCCTTTTGCCTTCTGAATGGAGTTGGTGTGTGTGATTCGTGAGTGTCGCATCCGTCTCAACTGTGACAAGCTGCTATGTGCATATTAACGGAATGCTAGAGAGTGAAGCAGTGGACATTTCTGGGGTTTAGTACAGTGTTGCTGCATTGGTGTCGGTTTTCTCAGTGTATCAGTGGCATTTCTATCTATAAGTATGCTGCCCAGAGTCTTTCTAGCATTTGATGCTGTTTCCTTACTGTCATTTTAATACTTTCCTTTGGATTAAAGGATGATACAATCTCTACATTTTGAAAATCCCTGTTAGAAAACGCTATCTCAGACTAGTCATCACTCCCCTTTTCTTTTGCCTAGTTTATAGTTTTCATAGACTTATTGAAAATTTCTGCTAATGTCAGTAAGAATACTGACATTTCTTATACCACTTAGGGTCGATGCTCTTAGGTTGATGCTTTCCTCTTTCATACTACTTATAACTACCCTAATGGCCTCTTCTTGTGATCTGCATTTTGCTGTGATTCGGTAAAAGCTGCATACACTGCCAACTCACAACTTGTGTGTTGGGATTTAAAGGGCTTTGATGGATTCCTTTATGAGACTGCCATGCACTGGACTATAATTCACAATGACTTCACCTTCCATAGGTCATTTCAATATTTAATAGTCTTCCTTGGAATGTAGGCAATATCCCAGAAAGTACCAAATTCCCTGCAAGCCCTGTCTTCCCAAAGGACCATTAGAAAAGACTGCTTTTCTCCTGTTACTAATCTGCCAGTATTCGGATGGAGCATTTAGTACCTTAAGTGAATGTGTTAGAAGGGATCTCACCACACGCAATAGCTCAGGCTTTCCTGAAATACTTGCTCTTTTGGATCCTAATTCTACCCAGAGTACATTTAGGATGTTTTTCACTGAAGCCACTCAACAATGCCTCTTTTCTTATAAAATGAGACTGAAATGTGCGTCACAAGGACGAATCCCCACTAAAGGTGATATGGTTAATTAGCATAATGGTGGCTCCCTCCTGCAGTTACATTTGTAAATAAGCTGATTTTCCAAAGCTAAATATTCCAGGCCTTTGAACACAAAAGGAAGTCTTTGTCTTTTGCAAGAATTACCCCTAGGAGGACTTGTTTTAATTTAGATTTCTACAGTGTTAGTTAGCCCTGTTGCTGGTTTCACTGCTGCTGAAGAATCTAAAAAAGCAGATTGTGCTCTCTTGTACTCTCATTCCCCCCTCTCTGCTTTGGGTGGGTTAATCTACCAGTGTGACTCATTTGGTATGAGTTAATAGTGCAAATTCTACATAGTTCCAGGAACTTACAAATGCCAGTTGCCAAGGAGTGTAACCATTCAAGGGGCAAAGCATTCTAGGGCTGGGCAACTTCAGGTGCTGAAACTGAAAGTGGTTCAGGTCATGCCATATTAAAGTGAGACAGAAAATCAGTTTATATAGGACTTTCAGCTGGGCACCTCTGAGAATAGCAGCTTGTCAGCAATGGCACAGCAATTCTTTCTAGCTGTAGTACAGAAGAGAAAAGGGACACCTTCCATGGTTAAGATGCTTGGCATGAGAAAACAGCAAGGAATGTATCATAAAATACTTGAGCTGGATAAATAGCACTCTTCTAGTGATGATTTTGCAGTTGTTCTTTCTTGTCTGTGCCTTTACTTTGCGCAGAAAATAGTGGGGTTTTAATTATTATTTTTCTTTTTTTTGTTTTATCTGCCTCCATCTTTCCATCTGCAATTAACAATTTTGCCTTTCTTTTCTGGCTTCTCTTTCTTTACTTATAGAAAGTTGTATGAGGTCATTCAATTTTGTCTTAAACATTCTCATACTGTGGGGATAACATAAGTATAAGGTCCATCTATAAGTATAGAACAAACCCACAAAAATAGAGGTTTGTACAGTCTGCTGTGAGAACATTAGGGCACAAGTCATCTTTGATCTATGTTATGCTGTATTGATGTAACTCTCAGTCCACTAATTATTAAAGTACATAGTCTTTGAAATCAAGACCAATATTTCAGCTAATTTTTTTTTATTTATAGTGAAGGCTTAATTTCTTAAGGAATATTCCAGAGCAACAGCATCCACGGTAGAGCTACGCTGTCATAATCAAAAGTGTCATTAATTCTGGTACAGTTTGTGCTGGTAATATGTCTAGAAATAAAAATTTTTAGATTTTTAAAATATAGTTTAAAATAATTTTAAAGTTGGTATTTTTAAAAATATTGCTTTAAATATTTAAGACTTGGAGGTTTCCCCCCACAAAGTACCTCTCTCTGAAATGTTACTCAGGGTTTAAACATAAAAGCCCACCCTGTACAATGTGTCACTGATACTGTGCAGTAACAGTAGCCTAGCATCCAGGGATGATATCATGGGTTAAATTTCATTCCTTCTGCAGTGATGGAACTCTGAGACTGTCTATGCAGACATATGCAACAAAGGTCAGGATGGCTTAGCTCAAGTCCTAAAGTTAATGTGCATTTTAAAACCTCCCAACAAGGCGAATTAAACTGTCTTCATTTCTGTACGTTGGAGTCCAAAGAGAATTTCAATGTATTTTTTGCCATTTACATCTGTCATTTACAGCTGTCATTGCTTAACTCCTGATTGTGAGACTCCCTCATGATTGATGAAAGTTGTCTAGGTACGAGTGGGTCAAAGACATGGTCCTGCTCTAGAAAGAGAGTGACACAGAGGAGAAGAATTTTGCAGTCTTAGTCATCTTTACTACCTGTGGTTTCTATATGAAACCAGTGGGATGTTTCCTGAAGGTAGTCAAGAAGCTGGCAATATGGACAGCTTAGAACTCAACATTAGTTGCAGTGCTACCATGGTAATAATAGAAAGGACTTCAAAAATTTAAAAGGGCAAACAAAGCAGTTGAAAGTAAAAGAAAATTAACCATTATGCCATTCTTCAAATATATCATTCTTTAAATCAACATTTTAATGTCACAGCCTGACTTGGTATCCCTGGAAAGAAATCTGAGACAGAGTAAGCTTTTTAATGGAGTAGATGTGATAAACACAGGCCAAGTTGCATTTTTTACATAAAATGTAAGTCAGGCTTGAGCTACCATTTGCTTAAGGTACTTAGCTCGTGCTTGCTCAGAATTGTACTGTCATGATTGTAATTTAAATTTTTCAAGGAAAGCTCTGAATAGTTACGTTTATATAAAAATAGTAATTTATCTCCTGTATTTGTGTGAAGCAGGCTATGCCTTTTGCTGTCAACAGTGTTGCTTAACCTTTTATGTTGTATTCCTCTTCCATATTGTGATTAAGGGTTACTAATCTACTTCCGAATTGGCATGGCACTTTTTCTTTTTGAAAGCTCATGTAATTTGGCCTACTTACAGCAAATAATTAATTAATTTTAAGTCCTCAGATAGCATATTTTACACATAATCTAACCTTTTAAACTAGTAACAAAAGCACTCTAAAATACTTTTTAAAGCACACGAAATGCTTGCCTCCTTTGCAATTGGCAACTATATAATAAAAGATATGTCTGCAGTATTTTAATATACACCATATTTAACCAAGTACTTCAAAACAAATAAAGAGCAGTCACTTCAATTTGACAGCATTTTAAAATTGTTTTTGGAATATACAAAACATACATTTATCTTATGCATTGCATGCAGATTTAATCGGCAAGAAAACAAACCAAATTTTTATGTTCAGATATCACAGTTTTCCACAGTTTTCCACACTTGTTCTTGGCACAGTTTTCTACTTACATGACTTTTAAGATAGTATGAAGTACTTCTAAGATACTCTAGTAAGCAGAAAAGGAGGAGATGTTGTGCCTTATTTCTGACTTCTTTTGGTTTTCTTTTCTTTACTTCCTCTTGATCTTTTGCATGTCACCTTTCAAGATACTGTGTGATTTAGAGTTATATTTGCAGTTTACAAAACTGTATGTAGTTCTAAATTTTTTAAAGACCTTATAAATATGCATCTTTTTATGATTTGCTAGCTGCTGCTATAAAAGGCTTTTATTTGATTTGCATTTTTATCGCCTTTCTAATTAAAGGGGAACAGTTCCTATATTCACTGCTTTTGTACTGGATTCACATTGTTGGGGTTTTAGGAGTTCTTATTTTGCTTTTCTTTTTCTCTTAAAGAATTTTCCTCATACATGTTGCTAGGAGACAAATTACTGAGTACTTAAGAGAGACAAAAACATCTGGCCACAGGGGGAGTGGTCTAGCTGGCTACCCTCTTTTACCTGAGGTCTTCTCATGTAGGGCAGCAATGCTGTGAGATTTGAATGGGAAAAACGGGTTGGGTACAGCCCCTAGCTCTCTTGTTCTTCTGGCATTCGGAGGGGAGGAAGGCTGCTGTTGTTGTGGAGAGAATTCGTCACCGCTGAGGGCTTCTGCCTTCTGCTGCCTTCCTTCTATTGTGGGTGGAGCTTGCTTGCTGGAGGGGCTGTTGCACTGGGACCCTAACACCTACCTCACTAAAAGAGGGACCTTCTCACCATCTGCTCAGGTATGTCAGGGAAAACCCTGGGATCCCAAGCCCACTTTTCCCTGCCCCTCTGGGAGCCGGGCCGTGGTTGACCTGCCCCCGCCGTTCCTTTGCTGCCGTTCCGAGTCTTGCTACACTGTAGCCCCACACCATCCTGCCTGCCGAGACATCCCGGGGTTTCCGTTGCAGTTCCGGAGTTTGATGCATCTTGTCTGACACCCAGGATTTTGTGTTCATCCCTGCTGTTCCTGAGGGTCCTGCTTGGGGCACCGGGATTGGCTGCCCCAGGGGGTTTGTGAAGCAAGCTTTTTTCCCCCATTACTGTGTGCTCCCCGAGCTCGCTCCGGAGCGCCC
>NW_008238521.1:33633-51395 GCF_000691975.1 Corvus brachyrhynchos
TGTTTTATATATATATATATGTATATATATATATATATATATAGTAAAGAACTTAGTAAAGAACTGTTATTCCTATTCCTCATATCTTTGCCTGAAAGCCCCTTAATTTCAAAATTATAATAATTCAGAGGGAAGGGGGTTGCACTTTCCATTCCAAGGGAGGCTCCTGCCTTCCTTAGCAGACACCTGTCTTTCAAACCAAGACACAGTTCAGCCATGTGGGCTAACAGTGCAAAAAAGTTCTGCTGAAGGAAAGGTTCTGCATATAAATTGATCAAGACACATGGTTCAAGTAAAGGTTCAAAATTTCTCTACCAGTCTGGCAGTCTGTATTCACAATAAGAGTTGATGAGGTATTTGGCTAGCATTTATTTGAGAAGATAGCAGCAAAATGTACATTATTCCCTCTGTTATTTATCATTGTCTAAACAAATTTATTCTTGCCATTGCATAACACATCTTAGTGAAGCCAAAGACCGTAGCAATGGGTAACAAAGACACATGGACCTCCTGGCTTGCTACGAAGAAGATTGTTTATTGTAACAAACTGAGCCTTTTTATGCTCTAAACTTAAACCAAAACAAGTACGCATTGGCTGCCTGCCACAGTGGTGTCGCCACTCACACATCACCCAACCACCTCCTTGATCACGCAGTGCCCACGTGTCTCATCAACCAATCACTGCCTCACGCATGAGGTAACTATCAACCCACTCTCCAGCCATCCAACCTGCAGCTGAACCCCTCCCAGAGTGCTTTTTGGTGAAGAAAAGTGAAGAGGATTTAACAAAGGTGAAAAGGTCCTTATTCTGTAGAGCATTTATTTCCCACAAAAGACTATAAAAATGCAATTTTGATCTGGATTCATTAAAACTAAATCTATCTGTGGACAGAATTGCCGTGTGTGATCCTGTAAACTCATAGCTGTATAGAGTCACTGTTTTCAGTGAGCTGTCTGGAGAACTGCATTTTCGTGGGCTTTTCTTGTGTGTCTGTAAGGTGGGGTGTTATGTGGGGCCTTGAGCCCTGAGACTATTATGGACACAGAGACTCATGGTGTAGCTCTTTGACCAGCAGTGGCACACTGAGGCATGATGGATTACTCCCATTGTTTCTGTGGTAGAAAGGTTTTCTGCTACCCCTGTGAAGAACGAGACTTCCATTTTCCTGTGCAGAGCCATTCTGTATGTTGCAATGGTACCTTGAATTAATCAAGTGCTAGTTGCACAATGGTGAGTGAGTTTGGATTATTAAGCTCCTTGAGTTTGATTTCTTTCCTGTTTCAGTAAGTAGCAAAACTTCCAATGACTCCAATGAGAATAAGATTAGGCTGCTACTGTAATTCACATGTTTGTGTAATAAAATGGTGGTTCTTGCAAATATTTCCAATGGTAAATTCAGGTAGTGAAGCATCAGCTGTGCTCAGGGCAGTTCTGAAATTGACTTTAGCTGTTCACCATATTTCTTAGAGGGTGAACTGAGGTACTTCTAGTTTTCAAGGCAAGGCATTTCACAGTATCCTCAGAAAAGGTTGCTCAGTGCAAAGGTGAAAAAACTGGCATGAAGGGGAGAAAATCAAAGTCCTGCTTTATGTAATAGCTTCAGCCAGATGATCAACAATCAGTTGAGTTAGGTACAAGTGTAGTTTTTCACTCTCACAGATCCCAAAAAGCTTAAAACATCCAGCAGCTGCTTCCTTGCAACAAATCCCACAGGCAAAAGTCAGGCCTGGCCTTCACCTTTCCCTTGCAGCCTACAAACTCTGTCAGACATACAGGTGATTTTCACTTTCCTTCTCAGCTACATGTAAAAGCACATCCTCTCAGTGTTGCAGAGTCCTTAGCGAAACTGAACAGTGGCTCCACTTCAAACAGCTCAACATGTGTCTGGAGTTGCAGTGTATTCTACTACCATCCTCATGAGCTGTTGAAACCAGGTGGGACAGTGTTTCCTTGCCTCCTCCATCTGGACTATCTTTCCAAGACAACTCTTTCCACTGGATTCCCAGAGGACAAGAGCTACATAGCCACCACTGGACCTTCTGAGGAAGAGCAGGCCCTTCTACAGGATCACTGCTTCAACAGAAACACATCCACCACTTCAGGAGGACTGCAGCCACCATTTTATGGGACTGCTACCACCACCCTGACTAACAGGGTGTCAGGTTGTATCCTGACTCTGTCAGTTTAACCCAGTGTTCTCTGTCTTTATTTTTTTTAAAATTTCCCTATTAAATTGTTATTCTGACCTTGTGCCTCCCACTGGTTTGTTTTCAATCTAGTACCCTTGAGGAGACTGAAATTACTCACATGTGCTTGTGCTGTCTCTGTTTGCTGGACTGGCAATGCATCTGCTCGAGCTTTGTGCAGGGATGTGCAAGCACAGGCTGTGAGAATTCACTGGATAAATTGGCCCTGCCCTCTTGAGTGTGATGGCTCTTTGACACTGGGTTAGGAGATCTGTTAACTTGCTAAGTTAGAACAGTCCTGACTTGTCCCTCTATCTCTTCTTTCCTTGTATTTTGCTGAGTTTTTCTTTCTGTTACATTTCTTTTTATTTGGAAGTATCATGTTGGTTATTAAAAAACCCCAACCCCCCATTTAAAAACTAGTTCCTTAATAAACACAACAGTTACTAGCTGTATTTCAGGATGTTTCTATCTGAGGGAGTATCAATACTTTATGCACTTTTGTGTGATGGCTTGAATGTCTGCTAATAATGGGGAAAGCTTTATTTTGGCTTATAGTGGTGCATGCTCTTGGGGTGACGGGGTGTGAATACATTTGTGTCTCTGATGCAACCATGCACACTAAATCTCTCCAGCTGAGTATTGTGAAAGGAAATGTTTGAGGACACAAAATTTAAAGGCCAAAAGACCAAATTTAAGCCACCTTTGCTACTCATTGCGTAGGAACCTTCTTCATTTAAATGTTGTCACACATAGGGAAGCTTCCCATAACAAAACTGTGTTCTGTGGTGTGTCCAAGTGAAACACAGAATTTTAAAGAAATATAAAGATTTTAGTTATAGGCTAGCTGTGTTGAAATTAGTTAGGATAGGAGTGCGTTTGGGCCTGGCTAGAGTTAATGAAAATTGTTAGAAGAGCTGGGCCTGAAATGAATTTTCAAGATGCGAGTAATTGATTACTGAATAATTGATTGCCTGTCATGTCCATGTTTGCTTAGTGGTGCTTAGAATGGGAAACAGAAACATTGATAAGGTTGGTCTGAGGAACAAGGATAATTACCAAGTTCCTCCCTCTGTGAGAAATGATACAAAAGTCACACAACAGGAAATTTGGAGGTCACCAAAGTAATTAAGATTGTTAAAGTTCAGGAGGACAAAAAGGTCAAAATGAGGGAGACGAATATTACTTCATCCATCTGGGACCACCGACTCAATTCAGAGAACACACTACACATGCTTAATGACATTTAAGTTCATTTCCATATGAAGCGGAGAATGGGAGGTATTAATGTTATGAATATGCATTTGTATTTTGGATATCCATAATTTTTGTAGATAAAAAGCTCTGTATTTGTTTGTATTGGGGCACTGTGTATTAGGGAATTATCCCACACAGTCTCCAGGTGCCTAATAAACATACACTTTCTAACTCTAAACTATTTGAGAGTCTTTGTCCGTCTGAAATGGATATCGATAGTAGGTCCTTATCCATATTTTGGTAAATCACAAGTACTGCCTAAAGTCTGTTAGACTCTTCACTTTAATTTAGATTCAAATGGTTAGTGAAGAAAAATTTCCTTAGAAATTGCCTGTTTGCCTGGCAGACTTGGGCAGGTGTTGACAAATCCTCCAAGGCTGTAACTTCCAAGAGGTGTGTAATGCCTCAGTGTTGGCAGTGGGGCTTTAACTTTGAAACTTAATAATGACTTTAAATCAGCTGTTAACCACTGTGGTAGAAGCATCCAGTTTGTCCTGAAGTTGCAGACTGAAGATAAAGCTCCAGGGTAATGAACCTTTGCATTTGTTACCAGGTTGTTTAATATAAGGTACTGATTGTGCCATTTGTTTCCATATTTAATAGAATAAAAAGGGACGTTAGCAGCTCAGCTGCTTCCACCTGTGCAGCAGTTGAGCCGGTGTCACACAGTGGGTCCTGTTGTGTTTGGTGTCAGGTCCTTGGCTCAGATCAAGATGAACCACTGGCTCAGATCAAGATGAACCACTGTCCACAGCAAAACTTTACATTGATTATAAATGAGAGACTAATTGGTGTTACTAATGGATCATTTCCATTTCATTTCTCAAGGAAATCTCCAGATGAGGGAGCTGATCTGCATCGTGCTTCTGAGGGATGTGTTCTCTGTTCTGTGTTCTTTGTGTGTTTGCAAAGCTGGGATGGCTGGGCCCGGAGTGAGACTTCTCCAAACTCCCCTCTGCAGGAAGTTCCAGTTCGGTTTTAGGTTTGCAAAGGGCCTTTGGTGGGGCCCCTTAGCAACAACTCAGTCTTATCTGAAGGCTGTGCAGCCTCTCAGGGAGGAAAGATCTTTGCATGAAAAGAATACTGGCTAGCAGTGGGTGACTGATCTGCAGAGGGAGGTCACCAGTGATGTTCTGTGGGAACCATGCTGTTCATCACGAGCTGAGGTGACCTGGAGAGAGGGCAGACAAAGTGACAAAGCTGTTCCAGAGGCTATCATGCATTAAGTTTCCCTACTCGTTTTCTAATCCCATTTTGAAGTTATCAGCTAAAGTCTCCCCTGTTCATCATCCTGCTTTTCTGTTGGGAATGGGATGCTCCTGCTGTAGGGTGGTTTAATATCCAATTAAACTGCACCACTTACGCACACCTTTATGTTGTGTGACAGTTCTGCTTAGGCAGTTGTGGTAATTGGGAACATCTAGGTAATCTGCTTTTTGGTGCTAGCCATCAGTGGAATTTGTACCTCTGGCATAATGGTGGAAGTATTTTGAACAAAGGTCTGTTATAAGGGAAGAGTAAATGGTTGGTGAAATGAAAACTTCCAGGCTTAACTAAAAGGTTATTAAAAAGACACTTGCCTGGAAGGCTGACTTGCATATAAAGTGCTTGTATGTGTAAAAGGAGTAATTAAAATGTGTGATGGTTTCTGGGAAAATTGTGTAGAACTCTCCTCAAAGAAACTTCCACTAACTCCTGTGCAAGGTACAGGACACCTCGTGGAGCTTAATTTAACCCAGAGATCAGCACTTCTGCACTTTACATTTTTCACATAAAGGTTTGGAAGTTGCTCTGATCCTCTCACAGTGTCAGTCAGAGTGGGTGATAGCCTAAAACAGACATAGCCAGTCATGACACATAGCTGACATAGGGCAAAAAGACCTGCTCTGCAGCATTAGGGAGGGTTTGAAGGGTCTACTTTCAGCAGAAGTAATTTTTCTTTGTCCAGAGTGGCCAGAACATCTGTTAGCTCATTTGGATCTGTGGAGGCCATGGAAGAAACAATTCCTTTGGCACTGAGTTCACAGAGCCCTCATTGCCAAGGCAATACAGGAAACCCTTGGACATGAGCAGAGGGCTGGAGCCCTGAGCTAGGCTGAGGATCCTGATTCGATCACTGGATAGTATTTGTCAACAGTGGAACATAGAAATACCCTTTCCTTTTTGCTAATTTTCCTTTTGCCTCCCTACATTGCTTCTGCCCAACTCATTTCCATCACAGGAAAGTACTCTCAAGACTAAGAAGTTAGAATAGCTCCCATGCTGAAGATTCCAGGCCCTCACTGACCTAGAACCAGTCCTTGGCAGCTACAGTACTGTTCTCTTACTTTGTTAACAAAGGTGTTGGTAAATTTGTTAACCTTTGCTACCAAAGGTGTTGATGGTAAATATGTCCGTGCTTGAGGAGTGTGGATACAGCACCTTGAACAAAGGCAAGGTTGCTGCTGTACAATCTGTGACCCCCCTGCACACCATCCTCCTCCTCTGATGCTGTTTGCCTTCTCCTGGCAAGAAGGCTGAAGCAGGAGTCTCCCATGTAAACAGGGAGCACCAAGCACTCTATCATTTGTCAGTTAACCTGAGCAAAGGCCATTGAAATCTTTGGAGGAGGCAGCTTTTATTTAAAGTGAGGCTTCATGTGCCTCTGTTCTTGTAAAGTTTCTGTTGGTACAAGGAGTTCCCACTGTGTTTCTCCTGCTCCCAAGACACCCCTGAGCACAGGCTTCCCAACACAACCCCCAGGGAAGGCATCGTGTGAAGAAAGGACAGTTCTCTAGTCCCAGTGCCGTCCCCTCTCTGCCTGTGCCTGAATTAGCCTATATGGAAACCACCGGCTGGTGATGAGGACTCAAGGTCCACAAGAGATGCATTTCAGGGAGTTTGATCTTGGACCAACCTTCCTCCTGCCTTGGAGACCAAATACCCATGAAGGGCTGGAGTATTTCAGTGTCTCTTTGGCTGTAGTTGAATTCAAAAGATTTCCTTTCCAAAGTGATTAGAAGTAAAACACTGAAAACTCTTGCAAGTGTGCCTTTTTCTTGTGGTATCTTTTCTCTAAAAATACCAGAACTGATACATCTCATAAAAGGTACAAATTGCTGAAATGCTGTGAACTCTTGGCTGAAGCTGGGTTTAGATGTTCTGGTCAGGATCCCCTTAAGGTCAGCTCTGTAGTGGTATGAGCTGGTACTATAAGCTTGACTTAATAGTGGCACTGGCTTAAAGGAGTCAGTCTTTAAATGCTTAAGAATATTTCTCTGTTGGGGATCCTCCCCCCTGCCATGGGGTCCTGGGGTAGAGGCACAGGGTTTCCCTACTCCCTGGTGAATCCTGTTCCCCATTGGTTGTTTTGTGTTCCCCTGGGTGGGGAGGACCCTGGTTGTCCCATGATTGCAGAGTTCTTCGGCAGGACCCCGGCCATGTGGCTGGAGAATAAAGATCTCTAAAACATCTATCAAGAATCAGTCCCTAATTTTTTCCACGGGCCTTGCTGTCCTATACATGTTGCAGAAATCCCCGCTGCAACATTTGTCCTCTCTGCCTGCTGCATTTATGGGCACAGGTGTAGTTACAGGTGCTTGAGGCAAAGCACACTGGGCAAATTCCTGTTGCCATTCGTGCCTGTCCTGGGTTGCAGTGTATTCTATTACCATCCTCAGGAGCTGTTGAAACCAGGTGGGGCAGTGTTTCCTTGCCTCCTCCCCCCAGACTATCTTTCTGTTAATTGCCCATCATTGTCCTGCCGCCTGACGCAGAGATAACTCCCTCCGGACTATCTTCTGTTAATGAGCCTAATCAACACTTTGCCTCATGACTCGTTACCCCATTGTGAGATGCTCCACCCAGAGGAAGGAACCAAGCATCCCATCGTGGATATAATCTGGGACTCTGACCACCAGAGTCACCCCTTCCCACTGGATTTCCAGAGGACAGGAGCTACACAGCCACCATTGGACTTTCTGAGGAAGAGCAGACTCTTTTACTACAGGATCACTGCTTCAGAGGACTGCAGCCACCATTCTACCAGACTGCTACCACCACCCTGCCTAACAGGGTGTCAGGTTGTACCTTGACTCTGTCAGTTTGACAGTGTTTTCTTTTACCTTTTTTTCCTTTTCTTTAAATTCCATTAAATTGTTATTCTGACTTGGTGCCTCCCACTGGTGTATTTTCAAACTAGTACAGTGCCTTCCTGTAGGACACTGGTAGAACGTGGTTGTTTCTATTACAAAATGGTTTTCACAGGCTGGACTCCCTGGGCTTGGATTATAAGGAAAAATGAAGAGATTCACAGCCCCATTGGGATAAATTCCCAGACATGTCTTCACCCCAAAGTGGTGGTGCTTAGTCAGTGAGGTGTTGATTAAATGGATTTATAAGTTCCAATACAGTGTCTTGCTACCACAGGGAGTCTGAAATCCCAGGAGCTCGGTCTGTGCCTGCCTGCTCCCAGCCCAGGCCCACCTTGCTCCCCCACATCCTGAGCAGACAGAGTTCACTTAGAAGAAGTCATTTATTCCCAGTTCAAACAGCTCTGGATGTTAAGAAACAAAGACAAATGAAACCAAGCTCCTCTGTTCCCTCCTCCTGCCCTGAAGGCCATGGGGGCAGGACGGCGTCCTCCTCTGGGCAGCACCTGGATCGTCCGAGCAGCTCTGGATGGTCTGGGCAGGGCCTGGATTGTCTGGGAATCTGTGGATCCTGTGAGCAGCTCCTAGATTGTCCTGGCAGCACGTGGATCGTCTGGGCAGCGCCTGGGTGCTCCAGGCAGCTCCTGGATCATCCAGACAGCCCCTGGATCCTCCAGGCAGGTCCTGGATGCTCTTGGCAGCTCCCTCCCAAATACACCCACTATCCACTTTTTGGGAACACGGTGAATTCTCAAATCTATAGGACTGTTGAGAAACCTCATAAAGGCATGTAATTGTGAAAAGTTCAAATTCTTGCAAGAGGAGATGAATGGGAAAAGCATCATCTCCCTTCCCTCAGCCCAGGCTGAGGCTGACAGGATCCACAGCACCCAGACAGCTCATGTCCACTTTTGGAGGGAATTTTTCCTGTCAGTTCCTCAGGCTTAAAGTCAGAATAAAGGGTGGAGAGAAACAGGACGTAAGAGATACATGTTTACCTCCCATGGATGAGCTCAATGCTCCCTACACATGGGGGGGAAATACCCCCAAGCACAGGACTTTATGTGTGTTTTTAAAAGCTCAGGCCTCAGCAAGTCCTTGTGGCCCTGCTTGAGATGAAACAGTAATGCCACCAAATGAGAATATCAATCAGGGAGCACAGGTACAAATGCAAATCTGCCCTGTATTTGCCAGGTCTAATTGGCTATTCTCAGTCCTCAAAAATCAGGTGAATTTCTGCCTGCACTAATAAAGTGGCTGCTCTGCTCAGATCTTATTGAAGGACTGTGACTTTAAAATTGAGTGCAGAAATATTTTCACTTGTTTAGCAGCTTGGGCTGCCTTCCACTGCTTAGGAAGTTTCATGTAGGGTCCCTCAAAGAACAAGGGGTTTTTTTAGGGAAAACACCTGGTTTTTACAAAAATAGAAGAGTTTCAGAGCCTCTGGAATCCCTTAGGTGATCCAAAATTCAAGTTGTTCATCCCTCTTGGCCCAATGAAAAGACTGTCATGAAATTTAATCTCTGACATGCAAACACTCTGCTACCATCCAGGAAATCCTAGAAAACTTTTCATTAGGGGACAAAGTGCTCATTTGAGATAATTCAGAACATGAAGATAGCTGATTTCAAAGCTCTGCATTTTCCAATTCCAGGCTTCTGAAATGAAGGTGTTAAAAAAGAGAGAAATGTTCATTTTATAATTGTGTCAGGTCTCGAAGTGTGTCTAAGGCCGTGCCATCTTTGGTCCGCTGTTGTGCATCTAGACAAGATAATGAAGGAAAGTCAATGAAGAGAAAACCTTCTTCTCTAACGGGTGGGATGTGCTGGAGGGTGACAAGGTTGGAGCTGTAGTTGAAGCCCTTCCTGCAGTCGGGGTGGTGGAAGGGCCTCGCCTCTGTGTGAATCCGCTGGTGGCGAATCAGGCTTGAGGTGCGGCTGAAGCTCTTCTCACATTCTTCACACTTGTAGGGCCGTTCCCCGGTGTGGACCCAGCTGTGGGTTAGGAGGCTGGAGCTCTGGCTGAAGCTCTTCCCACATTCCTGTGATTCATGAGGCTGTGCTGTGTCACAATGGACATTTGCTTTCTCAAAGGCTGGATATGTCCCAGTGGCACTGGATTTCCATCAGGCCGCACTTTGTCACAATGGGGCCTTGGTTCCATAAGAATCCATTGCCCCACAGTGGTCTCCTGGATGCCATGAGGCCTTTCTTTGTCACAGTGGAACCTTGCTTGCATGAGCCTTGGCAGTGTGCCAGTGGTACATGGGTTCCATGAGACCAGGGGTGCCTTTTTTCCTGATTCTGCTTTGGCTCCCAGGGGTCCCAGGGTCCCCCTCTTCAGCCTCCCCCCATTCCTAGGCACTCGGGGCTTCCCCCTCTCCCCACTGCCCCTTTCAGGTTCTGGAGGTCCTGGACCCCGCTCATCTCCAAGTCTCCCCCACCCCTCCAGGCTCTCAGGGATCCCCCAGCTCCAATATCGCCCCTCTGCTCTCCCCATTCCGGGATCCTGAGTTCCACTGCCCGAACTCTCATGGGGATCCCCAAAAACCAGTGTCCTGCCCTGCTGGTACCGGGTCATCCCCACATGGACCTCCCCAATAGTCACCCAAGGGGCATTTACAGGTCCTCTCCCCCCGAAAAAGCCCATCTTAGGAACACCCAAAGATATTTGGGGCTTGATTCCAGAATCTGTGAGCTTCAAACACTGTCAAAAAAAAATCCTCCTGGGGGGCAGCACCAGCTGCTGGGTGGGGGGAACCCTTCGATCAGGCCCAGGGATGGTCAGGGGGCTTGGGGGCCCCCCCAGTGCAGATCCGTCCCCCCTGCCCTAAGCCCAAAATTCTGCTCCCAGAGGGCTCTGGGCACTGCGGGTCTGCCTGGGATTGGCTGGAATTTAGTTTAGCACGTCCTCTGATTGGCTGGGATTATGAAACACGCTGTGCTCTTTGGGTCTTCCTAGCAGCTGAGCCCTTTCCTATTTCTTCTCTCTCTCCAAGACCTCTTTGCTCTTTCTCTCTCTCTGCCTGAGACCTTTGCCCTATTTCTTTCTCTACCTCCTATGTCTTGTTCAGTTAAATCCATGTTCAATAAAATCCATAGGTTGTGGTCCTATGGTCTCATTTGCACCTTCACTGGGGCAGAGGTGTCTCTCCCTCATGGGCAGGGTCCCTTCCCACCACAGTCATTCTGGGATTCTGTCAAGGACTCACTTCCCTTTCCTTCTTCCCTTTGCTTCTAGCTGGGAATATGTTGGAAAATGTCCGGCAAAGCAAAGCAACCTTTGCTGTCTGCTCTGGGAGCCCACACAGCTGCTGGACCTTGTCCCCTGCCCCTGCACACCTCCATCCGGAGGCACGGCAGACCCAGCACTCTGGGTGCCTTGGGAATGCCCCTCTGGGATCCATGGCATGCACTCCAAGGGTCTGGAATTCCAGTTTCCAGCAAGGAAAAGGTGTTCCTGCCCTTGAAGGCAAAGCTCTTAAGAAGGGTCCAAAAGCCAAGTGGAGCGAGATCTTACAATGACATTTCATTGCCAGCCTTCATTACTTCATCTGTGGTTGTTTTAGCTCATGGAATGGGAACAAAGTCAGGGGAGGGGCTTTGGCTGGTAGGTGCTGTGCATCAAGAGAGACACTGTGACAGAAACAGAGCAGGCAAAGAAAGGCAGAAGAGAAAGGAGGACACAAATACAGTCATCTGAGAAGGTGGCACTCTGAAAACCAGACCAGAACTGAATGAAACTGAATGGGACAGAAAGAAATAATTTTGCAATTTTTATTTACTATCAAAATACAATTTCCTCCCTTTCTCCTCCTGATGTCACTCCACAGAGCTTTCAGAAGGTGCTTTGTTGTGAGTGGATGTTCCAGGCACAAGGAAACATGGAATGGGTTTTTTCCTTCTCCTGGTGAGTTTGACACGCTCAGTCGAGGAGATGAGGAGGCACCAGAAGAAAAGGGCAGTTGGGGTTCACCCTTCTACAGGAACAAGGGGGTAAAAAAATCTCTCGTCATCTCTGTAGCTGCTCCCACAGGGATGTGAAGGCTGATCCCAGACCCCCAAGGGTCACATTCAGGGCTGCCTTCACAGAATGCTCACATGGTATTGAGGGGCAGTGTGAGAGCACTTGGATCTTGGACCACCCCACCTGCCCCCCATGTTTGGAGGTGCCTGAGGAGGCCTAGAATGATGCCAGGGACATCCTGCAGTGACATCTCAGCTGTCCCGCTCTGCGTGTGCTCAGTCCCAAATCTAACCCTGATCCTGATCTCAATCTTACTCCACATTTAAGACACACAGTACCTTATTTAATCTCATCGCAGTCCCAGACTCATCTAGCACCAGACTCAATCCCAACCCCAGACCTAAAGCCAATCCCATGTTCAGCCTTAACCCCAACCCCAGCCCTAATCAAAATCTCAGCCCTAACTCCAACCCCAGCCCCAATACCAGCCCCTTCCTATATCTTCAGCCCCAAACCAAATCCCATATTTAGCCCTACCTGCAATGCTGGCTGTAATTCCAGCCTCTGCCCCAGCCTCCAGTTTTAACCCAAATCCCACGTTTAACCCTAACTCCAAACTCAGCTCCTATTCTGACTCTAACCCCAACACCAACCAGACTGCCAAATTTAGCCCTATCTCCAGCCTCGACCCCGACCCCAGCCCCAGACTGCACTCCAGTCCCAGTTTTTAGCTCTAAACCCAAACCCAGCCCCAAACCCCATACCATTTTAGAGCTAACCCCAATCCCAGACCTAGCCCTTAACCCAATCCCAGTCCCAGCCCTCATCCCAATCCTACATTTAGGCCTGGCCCCAGTCGCAGCTCTAACCCCACCCTCAGCCCCACCCCCAGCCCCCTCTCAGCCCTAATCGCACCCTAACCCAGCCCAAATCCTGGTTTTACCATGACCCCTCCCCCACCTCACCCTGGCTCCGCCCCATCACTGGCCCTGCCCCCAGCCCTAAGACATGCTCACTTCCTGCCCCTCACAGGACCCGTATCCTCTAGACCAATCACATTGCTCCCTCGTGGTCTTTGCTTTGCCAGTCATTATTCGTACCTAAACTTCCATTGACTATAAAGTGGCGATGGGCAGTTGTTACTCGCTGTGGGATCAGGGGCCACTACAAAGTAGTGGAGCAGATGGAGTGGAGGGGTGAGAGTTGAGCGGAGCAGACAGAGCCAAGCGGAGCTCCGTGCCCTCACCCCGCAATGCTGGAACTCCGCGACCGGCCCGGGCTGGGGGGTGTGTGGGTTGTTGGGAGGGAGGTGGGAGTGGCGCCCACCTCTGTGGCCCTGATCGCGGCGCAATGTGGAGGAGGAGGCCAAGCCCAGCTCCCTCGTGCCCCAAGCCACTGGTGAGCTCTGTGTTGCCACTGATGGTAATGGGTATGTGGGCTGGACAACAGCGACTGCACCGAGCAGACCAAGAGGGATGGAGACCTCTCTCCTTGAGGGCCAAAAAGACGGACAAGCCCGGGACTGCCCGGAGCAAAAGTGATGGAGACACCTGAGCGAGACATCCCCAAGCGGGACGGAGAGAAATACTTGGAGCACGGACACGGAGACCCCCATGCCCCCGCATATAGGGGAAGAGGATGGACACTCCCCCCCGGTCCTCCCATAGCAGAGGAGGACAGAGACCCCCCTGGCACCCCTGTGGTGGAGGAGCATGGACACCACTACGTTTTCCCCACAGGTAAGGAGGATGGAGACCCTGTTGCGGTGGCTTAGTCCACTTTACACCCCCAAAGTTGCCTTAAAAGTGGTCTCTCCTTACAACACTGTGCTAGAAAGTTGTCCCTTTGTCTAGATTCTGCTGGTCACTGGCCCTCTCGCCCCTCCCATCCTTTTTCCCATGGCCCCCTGTTATGTCATTCAACCTTGCCTCTGCCCCCTTGCCCTCAGACTATTGGTTTTGGATGCTCTGCCTGCCTTTGGGAGTTTTCGGGCTAAAACTGGCACGGGCATCCGGTTTGGTTGTTCTTCTTACCTCTGTTCCCTTCGGGTGTGCTGCCATTAAACATCTTGGAATTGCATGCAGAGAACCCCTCTTGCCTCTTTGTCTCCGGTTCGTGCATGCACTGTGTGTGTGAGCAGCTGTTCGCGACTACCTGCGAAGGTGAGACTGTATGCACGCGTAGGTGCTAGGAGAGTGCTGCCTAAGCGGTCCACAAGGGACCTAGTAGGAACAAGCGCGGCATCAATCCACCGAAGCCCTCTTCCATAAGACCCCACTGGTGCCCCTCCCGAAGTGGAGGAAGATGGAGACTCCCTCCAGCCTCCCCCATAGCGGAGAAGGATGGAGACCACTAGGGGTCCCCAAAAGTAAAGAGGACCCAGAATCCCCCTGGAGCCTTTCCCTGGGGTGAGGAGGCCGGAGACTCCCTGCTGTGCCCCAAAAGGTAAGAAGGGCAGGGATACCCCAGTTCCCACAAAGGGGAGGGTGATGGACATCCCCCAGTCTCGCCACAGGGGATGAGGTCAGAGACCACCCCAGCCTCCCCCATGGGAGAGGAGAATGGAGACCTGCCTGACCCCGCCATAGTGAAGGAGGATGGAGACCACTATGGTTCCCCCAAAGGTAAGGAGGACAATCCCCCTGGCCCTCCAAAGGGGAGGAGGACAGAGACCCCCTGGGGCCTTTCCCTGGGGTGAGGAGAAGGGAGAGCACCCCTGGCCCCTGCTAAAGGTAAGGAGGATGGAGCCCCCCAGCCCCCCACAAAGGGCAGGAGGACAGAGATGGCTCCTGGCCCCTCCAAAAGTAAGGAGGATGGAGACCACTGGTGACCTGTCCTAAATGTAAGGAGGATGGAGACCCCTGAGGCCCCCTTAAATGGGAGGATGATGGAGGCACCCCAGCCTACCCCAAAAGGGATGAGGATGGAGACCACCTCTGTCCCTTCCCAAAGATAAAGAGAATGGATACATCTCCAGCCCCCCCAAGAAGTGGAGAAGGATGGAGAGCCCCCTGGCTCCCACCATAGCAAAGGACGGCAGAGACCAGTACAGTTCCCCCAAAGGTAAGGACAGTGACCCCCTGGGACCCCCAAATGGGATGAGGACAGAGACATCCTCCTGGCCCCCCCTAAAGGGGAGGAAGATGGAGACAATCCTGGCCCCCTGCACTAGTTTGAAAACAAACTAGTGGGAGGCACCATGTCAGAATAACGAATAGGGAAATAAAAGAAAAAAAAATAAAGGCAGAAAACACTGAGTTAAATGGACAGAGTCAGGATACAACCTGACACCCTGTTAGTCAGGGTGGTGGTGGTAGTCCAATAAAATGGTGGCTGCAATCCTCCTGAAGTGATGGATATGGTTTTGTCGAAGCAGTGATCCTGCAGAAAGGGCCTGCTCTTCCTCGGAAGGTCCAGTGGTAGCTATGTAGCTCTTGTCCTCTGGGAATCCAGTGGAAAGGGTTGTCTGTGGTGTTCAGAATCTCAGATTATATCCAGGATGGAATGCTTGGTTCTTCCTTCTGGATGGAGCATCTCACAATGGGATGATGAGTCATGAGGCAAGGCGTTGATGGGCTCATTAACAGAAGATAGTCTGGAGGGAGTTATCTCTGAGTCATGCAGCAGGGTGTTGATGGGCCATTAACAGAGAGATAGTCTGAGGGGAGGAGGCAAGGAAACACTGCCCCACCTGATTTCAGCAGCTCATGAGGATGGCAATAGAATATGCTGCAACCCAGGACAACCCCCCAAAAGATCTGGTATTACACTAGAGGTTTTACTAATTAGCGTATCTATCAAAAATTCCCCAATGAGAGGCTCAAGTGAGCCCCGCTCCCCAAGGAGCCTTCTCCTGGATGGTTCTATCTTAGTTTACAGAATGTGTTCTGGAGAGGACCTTGGGGTCTGGGGTACACTGATCCCTAACTACGAAGCTTCTAAAATGTTTAGTCTCTCAGCTTGACAAACAAGTCTAAAATGTAGGCAGAAAGCACTAAGAGTACAGAAGTTGTAAAAAAGGTATAACAGGGGTATAAAAGAAAAGGCAAAAAATCTTCATGGCATCATATGAATTTGCAGTCTTATTGCTTTAAGGCATGGGAGGGTGTGGCACATGTTTTCCTGTTTTATTTTGATTTGTTTTGTCCAGGTTAAAGTTTCTGGAAAGGCACAGTTGTAACGTTCAAGTTTATTTTGTAGTTATTTTAGTAATGACAAATTTTTTGTAGTAATTCCTTGTGCAATTAGTTTTGTGTAAGTGTTTTCATGGCCTATGACTCAGAGTTTCCTGTGGAGCCAAAGAGTGAAACACAGATTTTGTTGTTTTGAGAACCTTTCAGAAATATTCCTGGTGCTATTCAACATTAATGCACAGTGTATTGTAGTTTCATGGGGGGATCCAGAGCTTATTTTTCTTTGGGTGAAATCATTAGACATGCCTCACAAACAGGCCTTCCCCATAGTCTTTTCTCTCAACATCACTGCCAGATCCATCCACTGAGGAATGACACTTCCTTTGTCCTTTTTCAAACTAACCTTAGTGAGGAAAAAATACCAAATTTCTCCCGTTACAGAACTTTAAATTAACCTAAAGTTGTTAGAGGAAATACATAAAGCATTACAAAGCTGGGGAGGGGCAGAGGCTGTACTGAACCAAGAAGAGAGACCTTTTATCTGACATAATGAAATTTTTATCCATAGAACAGAGTATAATTTTTAAATAAGAAAATTTAGTGTTCAAAAGAATAGGGTAAACTCTTTTAAAATAAACAAGTGGTTAAATCTACCATCACCAGCTATGGAAAACAAATGAGGCTTATTTCTGTATTTATCAAAACTCTTCACTTGGAGAGGGATGTGGACTTTGATTTTTGAATGGCAGCTTGTTAAAAATGAAATTTCTTCCCAGCATGGTAAATTTTGGAAAATTGCTAAGAAAAGCGTTTTAAAATTCTTAAATTTTCCTTTCTAAATTATCTTTTGTTTCTACTTCAAAAGAAATCTGAGCACAGAAAAATCCTGAATTTTCCCCAAGGGAATAACACTTTTGTAGTTCATAAAATTCTCACTTTCATGCTATATACATCATTGACCTTGGAAAGACAAAATGTGAACTGAGATGTAGCCCCATTTGGATGCTCTCCAAGTGACAGAGCTGGTGAATTTGAGAGAGAGGAGGAAGCCCATTAAGTTCACTTGCATGAAAGGAAACCAGCAGCTAACAAAGTGGTTTGTGTTTAACATAAATAAATAAAAGCAATGAAGGAGCCTTCAGCAAGGAGTGATGAGATGAGCAAACAAAGCAGCCTGTTTGTCTGACGGCTCTTGTCGAGTGCTGGGCTGAGGAGGACCTGGGCAGCCACAGTTCTACAAATAGGTCTTGTGTCTGATTCCAACCAAAATGAAGCCTTTGGGATCATATTGATTGGTTGGGATACTTTGCCATTGTACTTTTTGCCAATGACTGTGAACCACCTTGGTGCTAAGAGACTTAATACGGGGATGGCTTCCACAGAAACATGACAAAGTGGAGCAGTGCCAGTGTCTTGATGGCACTAACTGGCACTGCAGTGAGGACCGTGCATTTGGTTCTCTATTTTGTAGGCTCAATTGGAAGATTAATGGTGTTACATGTACAACACCACTGAGGATTTTGCTTTAGAAAAAGAAATGCAGTTTATTTTCCATGACCCTCCAATTATTAGCACGATTCTTATCTAGGACTGATCTGGCAGTGCATCTTCACAGCTCCTGTGATCAGGAATTGTTCTTTCCAAGAATTTCTCAGCTTTTGAGTTAGGACTAGCTGGCATAAACTCCTTGGCTGCAGCACTCAAATGCTCCTGCCAACCTCAGCTTTTTAGGTGAACTTTGAATGGTTTGGAGCACTTTGAAACAACTGTGAGCTGTACTGGAGGGGTCCAGCCAAGAGCTTCCCCTGCCATCGGGGAGTGAGGGGGAGGGGTGGCAAAGTGCTCCTTGGCCAGCCCTGGCTAAGGAACAAACTTCCTGGTGTGTTGCCGTTGGAGAAACAGAGATGGTACTTTCACAGGGAAGGTCGGGTGCAATAGTTACATCTTTTACCTAAAAAGCTGGCTCTTGTTTTACTATGAGCAGGTAAAGTACTTGCATTAAGGCTGGTTTAAGCTGTACTGGGGGTCATGGGTAAGAAATAGTCTCTTCAAAGCAGAAGCCATTTTCTGCTTGGTTTTGCAGCAGGAA
>NW_008238521.1:52181-53170 GCF_000691975.1 Corvus brachyrhynchos
AGATGAAACTCCGCAGTGTTCAAAGATGTGTTACTGAAGGGTTCTGGGCTGTGCCAGGGGCCTTACACTTAGAAAGTCATTGTGTTCATTCTCACAGGCTTGCCATCTGGTGCAGAACTCATCAGATTTAAATAGAACCATTAAAAGTCTTGCAAAAAGTAGCGTATATCAGAACAAATGTCATAAAGCTGCATTTGCAGTTTGGCCCTGAGACAATGATTCCCATAAATCACTTCACAATCTGCCAGGACAAAAAGCAGCCTATAAATGTTGGGATAACTTTTTCTGCTATTTATCATATGCTTGTGTCTACTCTTGGCTGCAAGTGAACCATGATTTTGCGGAAGGAGGGTCCCAGGTGCAGGGGAGCCGGCCAGAGTCACGACACGAACACCAGTACAATTTGAGCATTGTGCTCCACTTTAGTTACACCAACTTATATCTACTTTGCAAAGATTCATGCCCTATTCCCACGAGACGGCCTCTAAGCAGCGGGGGAGCCGACCAGTGTATAACTTTGCCAAGGATTTTCAAGGCTGCATGCTGCCAGGTGTCTTCCAGGACTGCCTGCAGCCAGGGGCCAGTTCAGGGGTTCTTCCTCAGCAACCCTGGGCTGGCCAGACTTTCCTGGGGTATCATATGCCCTTGTTCCACAAGGAATCCCTCTACACCATGACACTAGGAATAAATAGTCAAAGATAGCTTTTTTTAATGCAGGATAAAACTAGAGCTAAGCCATATTGAGGAATTCTGTTAAGCAATTTTGAACATAAACCTCACAACTTCAGAAAGTGCACTGAAAAGTAAAGAGTTAATTTTGCCTTAATTTTGAAACTGTGAACTCCTTGGTAAAATCTTAGTGCTGCTTGAATTCAGAAGTAAACTGCTCATTGACATGAGTAAGGTCAAGCTTCCACCTGGCATTTCAGATGCATGCCACTATTTCATATCTAGTTTAAATTTCTATTAGAAGTAGGTCAAAATTTTTA
>NW_008238521.1:53814-57796 GCF_000691975.1 Corvus brachyrhynchos
TTTCTAATTCTGCACTAGATCTTACAGCAAAAATGCTGATGGTCGACACAGCCAGGACTCGGTGCAGAAAGACCATTGCGCTGCTGACCCTGCTCCTGTCCCAACTTTGGAAGCCCACAGCTCTGTATGTTCAGGGATGGCACCACTCTGCAGGGAGAGCCAGGAAGAGAAGGTGGGTGCTTCCAATAGCTTCCAGGTCTGGTCAGTTCTTCAGTGCCAACAAAGAAACCTGAAGATACTCTCCTGTCTCACTGATCAGAATCTCAGGCTGTCACCTTAGTTAATGTGCACTGAACGTAGTACTCCTGTTTAGAACTATATTGCTGTGCTTTGTAAATTAATGCCAGATCTGTCAACAGGTAAAAGTTTCATTGCTCAGTACACATGGCACATGTTTTTGAGGTGAGTATGGAAGGACTGGGTTCAGGCTGGGGTTTTTTCAGGGGTGTTGGCCAAGGTTCCAGACAGGCCTGGTCGTTAGGGGGTCAAGTATCCTGATGGTTGGGCATTGTGGAAAAGAGTTTCTTGCCTGTTCAAGAGTGGGTCTATTATTAGTTCAAAACCTTATGCAGCCAGCTTACATCTTGGTGCCTAGCAGTGTTATTCTTTATCTGAAGAGCCCTGCAAACACTGTAAAGAAAGACACTTGTTTGTTACTTGATAGGAGATGATTCTGTACAGAGTTAATCAGTTCAGACTCAACTGAAATCCCTTTTTATCCTCTATACCCTTTTCCACCTCACTCCTACTCTTCCTTTCAGTCTGGGCTGTGGGAACTTTTTCACTAAAGGGTGAAGAGATAGAAGCTTTACTGTGCCAAGATCAAGTAACAAATCAGACTGAAGTGTCAAATGCAGCTTTCCCCAGTGACTCTCCCTGCACTCCAGGCACACCCACTGCTTTGCCAGACAATGGTTATCCGCCAAGAAAACAATCTACCCAGGAGTCAGAAGACTGCAAAAGCATTTGCCTGGGAAGCAACAGTACAAGAAAACAAAGGTGACAGGGAATAATGTGGTTCATTAAGAAAGCCAATTAAGGTGGAGAGAAGTGTAAGGTAAAATTTCTCTTTCACACAGCATATGACAGTACAATTCAAAACCTTTATGTTAGCTGCATATATTTTCTTTCTTGCTTTGTAACAGGCAGAATAAATCCCAAAGACAATACTTTCTTCTTCCTGAACCCCAAGAGAAAGTAATTATTTCAAGCTGGAAGTCTAATATTGCCAGTGTTAGGAGTGGGAGCACATAAATTGCTGGCACCATTCACTTTCTGTTGTCATATTGCCATATTTGTCAATAATCATCCTTTTCTGTTTGTTTGTTTTCAAATGCATATCTGGTTCAAGTGGACTCTGGTGCACCAGGAAATGCTGCCTACCTTATCCAACAACTTCAGCTGAACACAGAAAAACTACTTGAAAATAGTGGGGATAAGTGATAGCTTCAGATTATTTTCTTGTGTGGCATGACCATGGGGCAAAAACCTAACTGCATGTGTAAGGTAAGGGTAGGTGAGAACCAGCAGTTCAAACCAGGGGATCTGGAAGCCTCGCATCTAGCTTAAGTTGTGTAGTCGGCTCTCAGTAGTGCCAGGGCATGTTTCATATTGATGTCCTCAAGCAATAAGGTAGAAGTAGCCCGCTGCATTGCCATAGTCAATGTATCTCACACCTGGAAAGCAGTGTCTCTGCTTCGGGCCTGTGGGGAGGGAGAGACATGAAGAAAGAGGGGTCAGGTCAAATCAGTGACACACCCCATGGAATACTGTGCTTTGGCTCATCTTACTTCCTTAGTCCTTGGGTAGCTAATGAGGCTCATAATACTTTGCTTTAATATGTTAAAGTCTTGTTCCAATTTCTGTACAGTGCCTTGTAAGAGTCTAGTAAGTATGCCAACATTTGGTGACTAGCTGGAAAGGAAAAGATGATTGATGTCTTGAAGAGCAATAAAAAAAAAGCTCCAAAGCTTTCCATTGTGATTCTGGATAGATTTTTCATTTCCCAGTGTATTCACAGTGAGAAAACAAAAGCAAGTTGTTTAAACTTGCATCTAAATAGCATAGCTTGGAATGTATCTGCAATCCCAAGAAGTATTAACAGAGATTAAACATTGAATGTACAGGCAGTTTTTCTGTGTAGGACAGTTGAAGCCAATTTAATAGGACTCTCTGGTTTTTGTGCAGTTTTCTTCCATGTGTAATATCTGGAATGGCACTGGACAGATGACCCAGTTTTAGTGTCAATTTATTTTTTTGGTCAAAATGACAGGAAATACAGGCCATATGAAAACAGTTCAGTAAAGTTTCAACACTACAACCTATTGCTACATTGTAGTTTATTGCACATTCTGATTATTTTTAAAACACTTTTTTAACACTGGTTTGTCTTAAACTTGAATCTTGCCTTAAGGTCTGATGCAATGTTTGATACAAGGTTTTTTTTAAAATTAAAAGTTATTTCTATATATGTTGTATATAGTCTGAATTTGATGGCTTTTTAGAAGTGAAGAAGTAGCAGCAATACTTCCTCTTGGCACAGAGCCCTGCTTGGCCTACAAGCCCACTGCACCTTTGCTGTGGTACTGATGCTCCACTGATGCTGTGAGGCCAAGGGCCCCCTCAGTGCCTCCGTACAGAGCAGTGTGTTGCCCTCTCTCTTGCCCTGCATGTGCATCTGCTTCCAGGAAACAGTGTCTGAAAGGTTCATGTCTCAGATGTTTTGCAAGTCTTTTCCATACCCTTATCTACTCCTTAGGAAGCCTGATCTGACCTGCTCTCATGTGTTGTAAAGTATTTGAACCTTGATAGTGTGCCCCAGCCAAAAAATTTTTAGTTATTTTTTACCAGAGCCCTCAGAGTGGGACCAGGCTGGAATTACCCTCACTGGCTTCACCTGGCCTTTCCAACTTCAGCTGCAGCACATCAGCCCCAAGAGGGTTTTTAAGCTCCAGTCTGAAGCTTTGAGTGGAGAGGTGGTATAGGTTTATATTTGTTCTCTGCTGGTCTGGTGTTTGGATTTCCTGGACTAACTTGGCTCCTGACCACTGGATGGGTTTTGTTGCTGTCATCGTCTTGACTCTGCTTGCCTGGATGAGGAGTCCCACCTGTTAGAGCCCTCAGGAATTCATCAAGGACTGAAAGGTAAACTGTGCTAAAGTGGAAAAGAATTGGGAAAGAAGAAGCTGAAAAACTAAGTATCAAGACAGCAAGAAATAGATAAAAAGGATTGTGCCGCACTATATCAAAACCAATCATCAGAAAAGTGTGTGTGGAGCTCATGGACAGAATAGAGAAACCAATCAAGCAATGTGAAATCTCATGCAAAATGTATATGTACTGTATTATGGATGAGTTGTAAAATGTATAAGTAGAGTATCATGTAAAGGTTGTAAGATGTAGAAGTAGAGTAATATGTATAAATAAGTAAAATGTATAAGTAGTGTATTATGTATAAGTAGGTAAAATGCATAAGTACTGTGTTGTGTAGAAGTTGTAAAAAGCGTAAGTAAGAAAATGTATTAAGTAGAGTGATATGTATAAGTAGGTAGAATGTATAAGTAGGGTATGATGCCAATGTTGTGAGATGTGTGAGTGGAGTGTATTTTAAACAATAAAAAGCTTCTGTGAAATCATATTGATTTGTTGATCAGAAGGCATGAGTTCCTGCACGCACCCAGCTTTGTTGTAAGGTATGGGCTTCCTTTGTTGTCTGACACCTGGGGCAGAGGGAAGAATTCTTGCACTTCAGGAGAGGGGACAGACTAAGTAAACCAGCCAGCCAGGCCATCTGCCTTCCATGTCCTGAGAGTGCTGCCAGGAAATGGAAATACAATCCAGTTTATGGGAGGGTTTTTCTTTACTGGAGGGTGGAAACAGAAGGGTGTTAAAAAGGAGGCCAAAGACCCCCTGTGTCATAGGAGCTGGGTTATCCCAGTTTGGTTAGCCTGGGAAACTGCAGAGCATCGCTGCACTGCAGTTC
>NW_008238521.1:58333-59563 GCF_000691975.1 Corvus brachyrhynchos
GGACAATGGAAATGGAAATGTTTCTCAAGAAGCTGCAGACTTGTGCCCTGACTTCTCTGTCTCCACTCTGTGTCTTGGCTCCAGACAGGGAGGCACCTGATTTTTCAGCAGCCCCATTTCAGTACTGGGACAGGGTTAGAAAACTTGCTAAAACTTGCTGAACTCAACTTGGTTCCAGGATGTCTTGGTTTGAAAGACAGGTGTCTGCTAAGGAAGGCAAAAGCCTCCCTTGGAGTGGCAGATGCAACCCCCCCTTCCCTCCGAGTTACTATAATTTTTGAAATCAAAGGGCTTTTAGGCAAATGGGGTGTTGGGGTCTTCCCCCCCTGCCATGTAGCCCTGGGAGAGGGGCCCTGGGGGGGGAGACAGAGGGTTTCCCTGCCCCTGGTCAGCCTCATTCCCGATTGGTTGGTTTTTGTTCCCTGGCGTGGCCAAGGACATTTGGGTCCTGTGACTGCAGAGTTCCTGAGCAGAGCCCTGGCCAATAAAGATCTCTGAAACATCTGCCAAGAATCCGTCCATATATACTTCTTTTCCACGAGACTCCTGGTTTGATATATACTTGTTACAGTAATCCCTGCAGTAACAAACTGGTGGAGGAATGCGGGCAAGACACTGATCCCTGACGAAAATTCGTGAATAAAAAACCACTCTAGACCTCTCTCTTCTCATCTTGGTTTGGATATTTTCTCTGGACTATGGAAGAATCGTGGGAAATGGGGCTCTCTGGGCCACAGAAAAAAATGTATCTAGAAGTAAAAGGAATCCTTGAACAACAAAACAAAAAAGTAATGCAACCGGGAGATCTAGAACATTTCTTTATCTGGCTTTTCAAAAGGTTCTCTTATATTTCTCGAGAGTTACTTTTTGATATCGAACCTCCTGTATCTTGTGAGGGGTGTTTCTGGGATGAGATCTGGGATAAAGTAAGGGATCAAAGAGAAGCTTTCTGTGCATACCTTATAATCAGGGAAGCTCTTGAGGAGCATTTATATGGTCCCATTACCCCTAAAGCAGAAGATCATACTTATCCTGTGGCCAACGCCGCGCGGCCGCCATCCCGTGAGCACATGACTGCAGCTGTGCCGGCGGAGGTGCCTGTGCTGGATGCGCCCGGCCCCCTCGGGAGCGCACGCCTTAACGCGGACCCTGTCCCTGTCTCGGGGTCCCCAGCCACGCGACTGCGAGTGAGGGAGCGATGCCGCAGGCGCCGCGGGGGCTGTGGGCCAT
>NW_008238521.1:60647-63852 GCF_000691975.1 Corvus brachyrhynchos
TTGTGTTCCCCGGCGTGGCCAAGGACCCTCGCGTCCCGTGACTGCAGAGTTCCTGAGCAGAGCCCTGGCCATGCAGCTAGAGAAATAACGATCTCTGAAACATCTGCCACGAATCTGTCCATATATACTTCTTTTCCACGGGACTCCTGGTTTGATATATGCTTGTTACAGTAATCCCCGCAGTAACAATGGGGCTTTTAGGCAAAGATACGGGAAATAGGAATAACAGTTCTTTACTATTATATATGTGTATAACCAGTCAAACAAACAACAATAACTATGGCAGTAACAGCAAACAATCACAAACCCAGTGCCAGCCTTCTCGGCTGTCAGGCCCTTTCCCCTCGGGTGCAGTTCCGCTGCCCGCAGCCGGCAGGGGCGCTGGCGGCTCCCGGTGAGCAGGGCAGGTGCGATGGTTCCCCCACGGCTGCAGGGGGCGCTCTGGAGCGAGCTCGGGGAGCACGCGGCACTGGTGCCCTGGGATCCCAGGAAGGGATGGAACAAAAGCTTCACAATCCCCTGGGTAGCCGATCCTGGTGTCCGGCTGGACCCTCAGGAGCAGCAGGCTGGAACGGCAAAGACGAGCACAAATCCTGGGTGGCAGAGGAGATGGATCCAAACTGTGAAGCTGCAGTGGGAACCCCCCAGAGGTCTGGGTAGGCAGGGCGAACATGGCTACAATGTAGCAAAGGCTCAAAGCAGGGGCACGGCGGCCACAGCCCAGCTCCCAGCAGGGCAGGGAAGGAGGGCTTGGGATCCTAGGGTTTCTCTGGCAGAAGGCAGAGCAGATGAAGAAGCAGCCTCTCTCTCTCTGTCCAAACACCGGGGACGGGCTGTCCACACACCCAGGTGAAACAAAAGAGTAGCAAGATGCACCCCACTTCAATGGCTAGGTCTTTTGTTTTTTCTTAAATACCCAGCAATTTGTCCCCCTGGCAACACGTATGGGGAAAATTCCGGAAAAAAACCCAGAAAATTAATTAATTAATTAATTAATTCCAGAAAATTAACAGAAAAAAACCAGGAGAACTCCTAAAACCCCAACACAGGACCAGCCCTCTCCTTTCATTTCTCCCTATACTGCATGCAGCTGGAATCAGCACTGGTATTCTGGTTTACTGCCTGCAGCCCATGCCCTGGCACAGCTGGGCTCCCACCTCCATACAGTTCAGTTTTGCATGAATGCTGGCGTAATGAGGAACCTGTTGTGGGAACGGGCTTAGGGCTCAGGGCCAGGCTCATCCTTGAAGCCATAAAATGTGTAGAATCCCCTACTCGTTTTCTTTCCTTTTCAAAGTTTAAAAAGAAAATAAAACCCCCAACAAATCCCAACCTCTCTTTGGTTGTTAAGATTTGGAACAGCTGTTAGTGCTGCTCCTACTGCTGTGGCTGAAGGTATTACAAAGACTGACTGTGAAATACCAAGTTAAAACATAATGCAGAAAGGCCACCCCCCCTCATGAAAGTGAGTGTTTGCAGCTGCACAAAGCCATTTCCCATGTGCTTTATTTACCATGTTCAATCAAGGCATTTTTTTAAACACCTCTTATGCTTCCTGCTGCTATGAGGATTTAAAATGCTTCATCTCTGCATCCAGGACCTCAATGGAATGTAAGTAGAAATAAGAATCTTTAAACCCTACTAAAACTAAGCTCTGTGTGTGTCTCCTGTAGTGTTTTATCTCGCTCAGGGCTGTGGGCTGTACCACTCTGTGCAGCACATGCAAGCCCAGCATGACTTGGCTCTGTTGTTTTCATCCCGTTTTCCACTTCAGACAGACCTGTGCTGTCAGATCACTCTGGACCACTCTAGACCACGTGCCTCAATACCACAGGCTGTGCTCTCCCTTGTTGCTGAAACCGTATCAGAGGATTGCAGCATCTAATGGACCTGGGGTTTATTCAGCCCCGGGGAGACCATGCAAGTAGCTCTCTGGGTTTTCGTGCCAACACTCAGTTCCAATCCTGCGACTCAGGGCTTGTTACTGAGCAGGACAACAGCCCCCAAACAGATCACTCTGTAAATGTATAGAGGTGACAAATTGAAACAGTCTTAAGCATTAAAGAACAAGAATCATTCATTACTGTGATTTCATGGACATGGTCACTAGCAGATTTGACCTTAGATGTGTAAAAGCTGCTGCAGCAGGAGTCGCTTGCATAAACCCACATTGGTGGGATTCAGACAGAAGGAAGCAATTAAGTAATTTTACTTTGTGGGTGTAACGTCTCACCCACACGACTCCTAACCCAAGAGTCAATGCAGGTGCAAATTTACCATCTTTAAAACAATTACAAAATGACTACAACCTATGAACAGAGAAAATACCGTATGGTTCCACAAAGCCTAGTACCATCAATTAACTAGCACAACTTGAATGTTGCCCCCAAATTAATTAGGAAAAAAGTAGAAATAGTTTGATTACCCTCTCAATCCAGCTTACACTCAACTGCAGGAAGTTAGTATACTAGAGCTGTTGTCCTACTACTTTCAACAGCATGAAAAGCCAGACTCCACATCCTGAACTACCATTTTTGTAGCAGCTGGTGGCTGTCCAGCCTGCATTTTAGCTACCAGAGCTGTGACTGTTTGTCCATGCATACATTAAACTCTATGCTGGTTCTTTCCAGAAGCATGGATAAGCTACTCTAACACACACCCAACAGCTCTTGGGACTATAGCCTTTCATGGCCAAGCTTGTTTTGGCAAACCTCTTCTGAAGTATCTCTCAGTACAACAGGTCCAGACAGCTCCATTTTTCTTTTGCTAGTTCCCAAATGGCGTTGCAAGTGGAAACAGGAAGCAACAATGTTTGTTCACCTAAGCCACAATTAACCATGCAGAAAAAATGTTACAGTGCAGATACTGCAACATGATGTATCAAACCAGGAGGCCCGTGGAAAAGAAATATATATGGACAGATTCTTGATAGGTGTTCCAGAGAGGTTTATTTCCCCAGCCGCATGGCTGAGGCTCTGCCGAGGAACTGTTACAATCACAGGCCAGAGGGTCCTTGCCCGCGCAGTGAAACACAAACCAACCAATGGCGAACGAGGCTGACCAGGGGCAGGGAAACCCCGTGCCTCCCCGCCAGGGCCCCTCTCCCAGGGCTACATCGCGGGGGAGGGACCCCGACATTTCACCCATTTATTTTTAACAAAAAGAGATTTAAAACTTAACATTGAAAACAACTGGATAAACATAA
>NW_008238521.1:64859-68610 GCF_000691975.1 Corvus brachyrhynchos
TGGCTCACGTGGCTCTGCCCATGCGCAGGAATTGCCTCACTGCTGCTTGCAGAGGGCTTGGTCCACATGGCCAAGGCTGCACGGTCCCTGAGGCAGGCTTCCCTTCACCAAGACACAGCTGACATTGCTCAACAGTCTCGGTAATTAAATAATATTCACGAAAATATCCTTCCCTCGGCATATATTTTGACTCAAAAATTAACTGTGTCCAAACAGTGTTCCAAAAGTCTTTGGTAAGAATCAAATCCCAAGAAACATAGAAAAAGTTCTTAAACAACCATGCCAGGAAGTGTTTCAGTTTCTTTTGAGCTTGAATTAAGCTAAAATTTACAAATAATTTTTCAAGAATCATTTTAAGTTTAAAATAAATGTCCATATGCGGCTCTGAGAGCCAAGAGTCTTCCCACCGTTCCTCCATAGCTTAGATATGGATTAGATGGAATAGCAAAACAAAACAAGAAGAGAAATCCAAAGTTTCCAGGGTTTACTAACACATATCAGTCGCTTAGGGATCGGGGATTGTTCTGCTCGCAATTCTCCACCATTTGTTACAGTGCGGATACTGCAACACGATGTATCAAGCCAGGAGTCCCGTGGAAAATAAATATATATGGGCAGATTCTTGATAGATGTTCCAGAGAGGTTTATTTCCCCAGCCGCATGGCCGGGTTCTGGCGAGGAACTCTTACCGTCACGGGACCCGAGGATCCTTGCCCACGCAGTGAAACACAAACCAACCAATGGTGAACGAGGCTGACCAGGGGCTATGAAACCCCGTGCCTCCCCTCAGGGCCCCTCTCCCAGGGCTACATGGCAGGGGGAGGGACCCCGACAAAAAAAGTGGCAGTTCAGCCATTTCAGACACTTGTCTAGTGTCTGAAATAGCCTTAGCTCCTCCTGCTTAGCAAGGGCAGTGGCTCTCACTCTGGGGCACCTCACAGGTCCCAGGGTCAGAAGGGCTGCACCAGCTCTAACACTGCCTCAGCAGCTGCCAGGCGACACCTGCCTAGCTGCAGCTGCTGAGCCTCCTGGCCTGGCCCCCCAGGGCAGCAGACTGTTTGCAACCCTTCTGTAATTGCAACTTAAAAGGAAAAATACCACACAGAATACCATGAAATATTAAAGAGTCAACAATCCTAATTGTAGCCATGGGAGACCTAATAATAGCCTGCTTGGTCTTCTCTAGTGCATTGTAACTCACTTTTCACATGCCCAAACAGGCCAGGCCTGCGGACACAGCAAATTGAAGGACTGATAACTATTTGGTTCCACAAGCTGTTTTACAGACCCATCTCCAGGCATTTCAACCTACATATCTCTTCAGCAGATACCATTTCTGTATGTTACCATCTTAATCACTTACTCAGACATATGTACAAACCAAGGAGACTGAGAGGCAAGATTAAGGTTTTGTTATCTGAAGAGTATTAAAGCAACATTCTTCTAAGGAATTCCATCACTTCCAGGAATTTCAGACACAGCTGTCTTAACTGGCTGTTTGAAAGGTAAATGAGAAGATATTCCCCACTTTGTGATCTGGTAAAGATGCTGCACTGACTGATTTGATGCTTGACTTCTATAGGCCAGATACTTACAATGCAATAGTAACACTTAGAAGAACACTTTTACCATCACTGGGATTTTTTTTTAGCCCTCTTAAGCTGCATTTTACTTGAACTTACTCCCAAAGCCACTCATTTATGACAGTCAGCTTAAAAGAACTTACCACACCAAGGAAGGGGTGTTTAATGCAGTAGTGAAAAAGTTTTGTAGGAATGCACAGATCAAATGACAAATACAGGCAGCAGAAGGCAGTTTGATTAAGAGTCTTCCACAAGAGAGATTCTTGTGGCGATGCTACACTCTTCTAGCAAGCAACAAACTGACTGTAGTTCAATCCAGTCAGCATTGTTGGAGGTTGTGCCACAAAATCAGCCTCCACAAAATCAAGAGACAGGTTCAAACCACTGAAAGACAGCAAGAATGTTTCCCACTGCTGCTTGCTTCATTGCAGTGAAGGAATGATTCCTCTGTTCAGCAGCAAGAAGTTTCTGTAGTTGGTGTTCATCCAGCCCTCCCTTATGCAGGAGAAAAGGGTTCTCCTGCGTGCCCAGAGCCTTCTGGAACACGGCTTGGGCAGGTCTCATCGATCCAGACTGCGTTTCTGGGCTGCTTCTGAACACACGTTCCTGAGGAGGTTGATCACAGACCTCGGGTCTGCGCTCTTCATAATAGCACTGCCAGACACAATCATATTGGCACCTGCCTGGAAGACATCAAACACCCGCTTAGTCACACGGAACAGAGCCACTGCCTACAGCTTGCTTGTAAAACACTGGAGGTGGTTGTGAATTCTGGGCTGGTGTGCAAACAAGTGGGACACACATGACACACCTCTAACTACAATCCCAAGTCAAGTTCAGAAAACACAGCTCTTCCCCAAATACGTAATTTCTTCATCACATTGCTTCTATTTACACCAACATAAAAGAAACAAACTTCTCATCTTAGGGTAGGCTACAATAGCGACTATTAAAAAAGATTAGATCTCAAACAGATTTTGATATTAAATGTGTTTTACAGTTTCCTCTGAAAACTAGAAATTCCTCCTAAGCTTTATTTTCTGGGTGTTGATAAATCTCTCAGCACAGTGACTGAGAATGCTGCTCTGTTGCAACCTCTTACCTCTGCGCACTTATGGATGGTGTCAGGCCCAACTCCTCCATCCACTTCTATATCCAAGGAGGGAAACTGTGTCCTCAGCCACTGAACCTGAGGAACCAGATAAAAAGGCAGGCACTGAGATCCACATGAGCTGCCAACCTACAGCTTCTTACAGATCTAGACAAGGTTTATCTACTTCACCACTATACTCCCTACTGTTAATTAGCTTTTAGCTCAATAAATAATGAAAGAGAAACATAGTTTAACTTTGACATCGTGTCTTCCATAAATTTCTGTTCTCTGAACCCAGGTTCTACCATCATCACCAAAGCCATGTCTATCTGATTGGCCCAAGGTGCCAAGTGTTCAACTGCAGTGCCTGCTTGATGGCCAAGCCAACCTGCAGGAAGGGAAGCCAAATCCAAGTGCACCTTAGGATTCATGCACCTCAGGGCAAGACTGGCCTGAGCTCAGTGTGGATTCCTAAGAAAATAATTACATGTCTGTGTAATGGCAGGAAGAACAGGCCTCTTTATTTAAAAATTCCAGATTTTCTTCACTAAAATTGAAGACTAACTTCATGCACAGTGTGTTAGGGCTGCATGTGCCAATCCCTGACCACCTGAAGTGGAAACAATGAGTTTTTCATAAAATCGTGGAATCAAAATAGCTTGAGTTGGAAGGGACCTGCAAGGCACATCAAGGCCAACTCCCAGCCTTGCACAGACATCCCACCAATCCCACCCTGTACGTGACAGCGGTGTCAAAACGTTCCTGGAGCTCTGGCAACCTTGGGGCGTGACCATTCCCTGGGGAGCCTGTCCAGTGCCCAACCACCCTCTGGGGGAAGAACCTTTTCCTTATATCTTGCCCAAACCTCCCCTGACACAGTTACAGGTCGTTCCCTCGGGTCCTGTCAGTGGTCACCACAGAGAACCTGCCAGCAAGGCAGTTGTTAGTTAAGCAGGGCACAGTGTGTACTCCCCTCACCTTCATCCCATTCTCCCGAATGTCCTTTATCAGTGCCCTGGGATTGCCCATCGCTTCTAGATGTAAAGTGTACTGGTTTGCTCCAGCGACTGCCATG
>NW_008238522.1:0-853 GCF_000691975.1 Corvus brachyrhynchos
TTAATTACCTTCTAGATATAATTTATATAAGTTAACTTTTTATATATATTATATATTTGACAAATATATCTAATATATGAAACGTATGAGTAAATAAAATATATAAATTATATCTATTATGTCATGTATATAAATTCTATATACTGTGAATACATATTATATATATTAGCTATATATATAGATGAGCTTTTCAAATAAAATCAACCATCTATTGAAATCAATTCAGAAATGATAATGACTACAGCACACATCTCTATCTATGAGTATAGTGCACAATTTTTAAAGCAATATGGAAGCAATTATGTTAAAGCTAGCAGACTTGGGAGGAAAAGTGAGAATTGTGGGTGGGAAATGTGCGGAGAGAAAAGGGCGGGAAACACGAGGGGACAAAATGGTGGGGAAACATGAGGGGAGAAAAGGGCGGGAAATGGGAGGGGAGAAAAGGGTGGGAAATGGAACGCAAAAAAGGACAGGAATCTTGAGTAAAAAGGATGGGAAATGAGAGGAAGAAAGAGTGCGAAACCTAGGGGAGAAAAGGTGAGAAACATGAGGGGACAAAATGTTGGCAAATGTGAGGGAACAGAAGGGCAGGAAGTGTGAGGGGGAAAAATGGTGGGAAACGTGAGGGCGGGAAAAAAGGTGGAAAATGTCAGGGGAGAAAAGAGCAGGAAATGTGTGGGGGAAAAGACGGGAAACGCGAGGAGAAAAAGATGGGAAATGGGAGGAAACATGGGTGTGAAACATAAGGGGAAAAATGGCAGGAAACATGAGGCCAAAAATGATGGGAAACGTGAGGGGACGAAAGGGCGGGAAGCGTGAGAGGAAAAGTGGTAGGAAACTTGAGGGGAAAAGG
>NW_008238523.1:0-755 GCF_000691975.1 Corvus brachyrhynchos
CTCTGGAAGAAGCCGACCTCGCGCTTGGATTTGAGGTACTCCAGCATCTTCTGTGGGGGGCACAGGGCACACATGGGGACATAGGGGACACAGGGGACACCCGTGACCCCACAGGGGACACAGGGGACACAGGGGACACAGGGGACACCCGTGACCCCACAGGGGACACAGGGGACACAGGGGACACAAGGGACACCCGTGACCCCACAGGGGACACAGGGGACACAGGGGACACCCATGACCCCCAGGGGACACAGGGGGACACCCGGCACCAACCTCGCGCTTGGATTTGAGGTACTCCAGCATCTTCTGTGGGGGGCACAGGGCACACATGGGGACATAGGGGACACAGGGGACACCCGTGACCCCACAGGGGACACAGGGGACACAGGGGACACAGGGGACACCCGTGACCCACAGGGGACACAGGGGACACAGGGGACACAGGGGACACCCGTGACCCACAGGGGACACAGGGGGGCCGCACCTGCTGCACGTCGGCGTTGCCCCCGTTGAGGATGGAGATGCCCAACTTGAGGGTGGAGGAGACCATGGCCCCCCGCTCACCTGGGGACACGGGGGTCACACCGGGGTGACACGGGGGTCACACCGGGGCCACACCGGGGCCACACCGGGGTCACAGCCAGGCCACATGTGTCACGTGTCATACGTGTGTCACCCCATCTCCCCCCACTCCCCGATAACCAGGACCCTTGGGCAGGGGCTGGGGGGGTCAGCGCTCACTCGGGGGGCTC
>NW_008238523.1:4863-6291 GCF_000691975.1 Corvus brachyrhynchos
GGGGTGTCCCCAAACCCATGGGGGGGTCCCCAAACCCACGGGGGGGTCCCCAAACCCACAGGGGTGTCCCCCGGCCCTGGGGTTGTGTTCCGGGGGGTCCCAGGGGGGTGTTGGGGTCCCCAGGTGTCCCTGGCCACCCACCAGGGGTTTGTCTGCGTTTGTCCCTCAGCCCAGGGGACATTTGGGGGTCCCAGGGGTGTCCCCGGGGGTGTCCCCAGGGTGTCCCCGGGCACTCACCAGGGCGTAGCGGCCCTTGGCCAGCGCGATGAGCTCCTGGTCAGCGGGCGAGCACATGTTGAGGCCGATGGGCAGCATCTTCTTGAGCGTGGCCACGATGAGCGAGGTGTGCACCGAGTACCGGTCCCCGCGGCGCCGCTTCTTGGAGCGCTCCTGCTCCGAGCCACCGCCCTGCGGGGACAGGGATGGGACAGGGATGGGACAGGGATGGGACACGGGGTCAGCAGGGACCCCACAACGATGGTGTCAGCTCCTGCTCCCAGCCACCGCCCTGTGGGGACAGGGATGGGACAGGGACGGGGACATGGGGTCAGCAGGGACCCCACAATGCCAGGGACAGCAGTGACCCCGTGGCGTGGGGACATCATCCGTGCCACCGCCACAGCACCAAATGGGGACAGTGATGACCCCACGAGGACAGAAGGACAGGTCCTGGGGGTCCCAGCCAAGGTCACCCCAGGGAGGGGTCCTGGGGGTCCCAGCTGTGGTGGCCCCACAGAGCAGGACCCTGCAGGGGTTTTGGGGGTCCCGGCCGTGGTGACCCCTCTGAGGGGTCCCTCCCAGCCCCCTCCCCGCTAACCTGGCCATCTCCAGACTGGGAGCAGCACCCGCAGCCGAGGGGAGAGAAGAGACAGCGTTAGGGACACAGGGACACCGTTAGGGACATGGGGACATCATTAGGGACACGGTGACACCGTCAGGGACACGGTGACACCCGTAGGGACACGGGGACACCATCAGGGACACAGGGACCCCGAGCCCACCTGGGCAGGTTGTACAGGGGGGTCATGCGGAAGCAGGCGACCACGGCGCGGCGGCGCTGCTTGGACAGGAGCTTGTGCCACACGGCCTTCTTGGACTTGTAGGGGTGCTCCGTCTGCACGGGGGGCACCCGGGGGTCACCCGGGCACCCCGAAACCCCCCTGGGGCGCCCCGAGCCCCCCGTACCTGCTCCAGGTGGTAGAGCACGGCCGACACCTCCTGCACCCTGCGCACGACCTGCTCGGGGCTGTCGGGGTCCTCGTCCCGCCCGGCCTGGCGCACCAGGGCCATCTGCCAGCGCGCCGAGCCCGTGTTCTCCACCTGGGGACATTGGGGACATCACTGGGGACACGGGGCCATCTGCCAGCGCGCCGAGCCCGTGTTCTCCACCTGGGGACATCACTGGGGAGACGGGCAAGGGGAGACACC
>NW_008238523.1:6641-13391 GCF_000691975.1 Corvus brachyrhynchos
GGGGTGTCCCCAAACCCATGGGGGGGTCCCCAAACCCACGGGGGGGTCCCCAAACCCACAGGGGTGTCCCCCGGCCCTGGGGTTGTGTTCCGGGGGGTCCCAGGGGGGTGTTGGGGTCCCCAGGTGTCCCTGGCCACCCACCAGGGGTTTGTCTGCGTTTGTCCCTCAGCCCAGGGGACATTTGGGGGTCCCAGGGGTGTCCCCGGGGGTGTCCCCAGGGTGTCCCCGGGCACTCACCAGGGCGTAGCGGCCCTTGGCCAGCGCGATGAGCTCCTGGTCAGCGGGCGAGCACATGTTGAGGCCGATGGGCAGCATCTTCTTGAGCGTGGCCACGATGAGCGAGGTGTGCACCGAGTACCGGTCCCCGCGGCGCCGCTTCTTGGAGCGCTCCTGCTCCGAGCCACCGCCCTGCGGGGACAGGGATGGGACAGGGATGGGACAGGGATGGGACACGGGGTCAGCAGGGACCCCACAACGATGGTGTCAGCTCCTGCTCCCAGCCACCGCCCTGTGGGGACAGGGATGGGACAGGGACGGGGACATGGGGTCAGCAGGGACCCCACAATGCCAGGGACAGCAGTGACCCCGTGGCGTGGGGACATCATCCGTGCCACCGCCACAGCACCAAATGGGGACAGTGATGACCCCACGAGGACAGAAGGACAGGTCCTGGGGGTCCCAGCCAAGGTCACCCCAGGGAGGGGTCCTGGGGGTCCCAGCTGTGGTGGCCCCACAGAGCAGGACCCTGCAGGGGTTTTGGGGGTCCCGGCCGTGGTGACCCCTCTGAGGGGTCCCTCCCAGCCCCCTCCCCGCTAACCTGGCCATCTCCAGACTGGGAGCAGCACCCGCAGCCGAGGGGAGAGAAGAGACAGCGTTAGGGACACAGGGACACCGTTAGGGACATGGGGACATCATTAGGGACACGGTGACACCGTCAGGGACACGGGGACACCATCAGGGACACATGGACACCGTCAGGGACACGGGGACACCATCAGGGACACGGGGACACCATCAGGGACACAGGGACACCGTTAGGGACACGGGGACACCGTCAAGGACACATGGACACCATTAGGGACACGGGGACACCATCAGGGACACGGGGACATCATTAGGGACACGGGGACACCGTTAGGGACACATGGACACCGTTAGGGACACGGGGACACCGTCAAGGACACATGGACACCATTAGGGACACGGGGACACCATCAGGGACACGGGGACATCATTAGGGACACGGGGACACAGTTAGGGACACAGGGACACCGTTAGGGACACGGGGACACCGTCAGGGACACGGGGACATCATTAGGGACACAGGGACACCGTTAGGGACACATGGACACCGTTAGGGACACGGGGACACCATCAGAGACACAGGGACACCGTTAGGGACATGGGGACATCATTAGGGACACGGTGACACCGTCAGGGACACGGTGACACCCGTAGGGACACGGGGACACCATCAGGGACACAGGGACACCGTTAGGGACACGGGGGCAACGTCAGGGACACGGGGACACGCGAGGGACACGGGGACACCATCAGGGACACAGGGACACCGTTAGGGACACGGGGACACCGTCAAGGACACATGGACACCGTTAGGGACACGGGGACACCATCAGGGACACATGGACACCGTCAGGGACACGGGGACACCGTTAGGGACACATGGACACCATTAGGGACACGGGGACACCATCAGAGACACAGGGACACCGTTAGGGACACAGGGACACCGTCAGGGACATGGGGACACTGTCAGGGACACAGGGACACCGTCAGGGACACGGGGACGGGGATTTGGGCTGGGAACGGGGCCGGGGAGCAGTAGGAGGGGTGAAATGGGGGAACTGGGGGACACCAGGGGGTTGGGTGTGTTGGAGTTGGGTGGGTTTGGGGTCCTGGGTGGGTTTTGGGGTGGGATTGGGGGTCCCAGGTGGATTTTGGGGTGGTTTTGGGGTACTGGGAGAGTTGGGTGACATGGAGACACCTGGGGCTGAGGTTTTGGGGCACACCAGGTGGGGTTTGGGGTGAATCGAGGGTCCAAGGTGGGGGTTTGGGGTGAATTGGGGGTCCAAGGTGGGCGTTTGGGGTGAGTCAAGGGTCCAAGGTGGGTTCGGGGTGAATCGCGGTCCCGGGGGCGGGGTGGATGTCAGGGACATTGGGGACATGGGGGATGTCAGGGACACGGGGACATTGGGGATGTCAGGGACATTGGGGACATGGGGGATGTCAGGGACACGGGGACATTGGGGATGTCAGGGACATTGGGGACATGGGGGATGTCAGGGACACGGGGACATTGGGGATGTCAGGGACATTGGGGACATGGGGGATGTCAGGGACACGGGGACATTGGGGATGTCAGGGACATTGGGGACATGGGGGATGTCAGGGACACGGGGACATTGGGGATGTCAGGGACATTGGGGACATGGGGGATGTCAGGGACACGGGGACATTGGGGATGTCAGGGACATTGGGGACATGGGGGATGTCAGGGACACGGGGACATTGGGGATGTCAGGGACATTGGGGACATGGGGGATGTCAGGGACACGGGGACATTGGGGATGTCAGGGACATTGGGGACATGGGGGATGTCAGGGACACGGGGACATTGGGGATGTCAGGGACATTGGGGACATGGGGGATGTCAGGGACACGGGGACATTGGGGATGTCAGGGACATTGGGGACATGGGGGATGTCAGGGACACGGGGACATTGGGGATGTCAGGGACATTGGGGACATGGGGGATGTCAGGGACACGGGGACATTGGGGATGTCAGGGACATTGGGGACATGGGGGATGTCAGGGACACGGGGACATTGGGGATGTCAGGGACATTGGGGACATGGGGGATGTCAGGGACACGGGGACATTGGGGATGTCAGGGACATTGGGGACATGGGGGATGTCAGGGACACGGGGACATTGGGGATGTCAGGGACATTGGGGACATGGGGGATGTCAGGGACACGGGGACATTGGGGATGTCAGGGACATTGGGGACATGGGGGATGTCAGGGACACGGGGACATTGGGGATGTCAGGGACATTGGGGACATGGGGGATGTCAGGGACACGGGGACATTGGGGATGTCAGGGACATTGGGGACATGGGGGATGTCAGGGACACGGGGACATTGGGGATGTCAGGGACATTGGGGACATGGGGGATGTCAGGGACACGGGGACATTGGGGATGTCAGGGACATTGGGGACATGGGGGATGTCAGGGACACGGGGACATTGGGGATGTCAGGGACATTGGGGACATGGGGGATGTCAGGGACACGGGGACATTGGGGATGTCAGGGACATTGGGGACATGGGGGATGTCAGGGACACGGGGACATTGGGGATGTCAGGGACATTGGGGACATGGGGGATGTCAGGGACACGGGGACATTGGGGATGTCAGGGACATTGGGGACATGGGGGATGTCAGGGACACGGGGACATTGGGGATGTCAGGGACATTGGGGACATGGGGGATGTCAGGGACACGGGGACATTGGGGATGTCAGGGACATTGGGGACATGGGGGATGTCAGGGACACGGGGACATTGGGGATGTCAGGGACATTGGGGACATGGGGGATGTCAGGGACACGGGGACATTGGGGATGTCAGGGACATTGGGGACATGGGGGATGTCAGGGACACGGGGACATTGGGGATGTCAGGGACATTGGGGACATGGGGGATGTCAGGGACACGGGGACATTGGGGATGTCAGGGACATTGGGGACATGGGGGATGTCAGGGACACGGGGACATTGGGGATGTCAGGGACATTGGGGACATGGGGGATGTCAGGGACACGGGGACATTGGGGATGTCAGGGACATTGGGGACATGGGGGATGTCAGGGACACGGGGACATTGGGGATGTCAGGGACATTGGGGACATGGGGGATGTCAGGGACACGGGGACATTGGGGATGTCAGGGACATTGGGGACATGGGGGATGTCAGGGACACGGGGACATTGGGGATGTCAGGGACATTGGGGACATGGGGGATGTCAGGGACACGGGGACATTGGGGATGTCAGGGACATTGGGGACATGGGGGATGTCAGGGACACGGGGACATTGGGGATGTCAGGGACATTGGGGACATGGGGGATGTCAGGGACACGGGGACATTGGGGATGTCAGGGACATTGGGGACATGGGGGATGTCAGGGACACGGGGACATTGGGGATGTCAGGGACATTGGGGACATGGGGGATGTCAGGGACACGGGGACATTGGGGATGTCAGGGACATTGGGGACATGGGGGATGTCAGGGACACGGGGACATTGGGGATGTCAGGGACATTGGGGACATGGGGGATGTCAGGGACACGGGGACATTGGGGATGTCAGGGACATTGGGGACATGGGGGATGTCAGGGACACGGGGACATTGGGGATGTCAGGGACATTGGGGACATGGGGGATGTCAGGGACACGGGGACATTGGGGATGTCAGGGACATTGGGGACATGGGGGATGTCAGGGACACGGGGACATTGGGGATGTCAGGGACATTGGGGACATGGGGGATGTCAGGGACACGGGGACATTGGGGATGTCAGGGACATTGGGGACATGGGGGATGTCAGGGACACGGGGACATTGGGGATGTCAGGGACATTGGGGACATGGGGGATGTCAGGGACACGGGGACATTGGGGATGTCAGGGACATTGGGGACATGGGGGATGTCAGGGACACGGGGACATTGGGGATGTCAGGGACATTGGGGACATGGGGGATGTCAGGGACACGGGGACATTGGGGATGTCAGGGACATTGGGGACATGGGGGATGTCAGGGACACGGGGACATTGGGGATGTCAGGGACATTGGGGACATGGGGGATGTCAGGGACACGGGGACATTGGGGATGTCAGGGACATTGGGGACATGGGGGATGTCAGGGACACGGGGACATTGGGGATGTCAGGGACATTGGGGACATGGGGGATGTCAGGGACACGGGGACATTGGGGATGTCAGGGACATTGGGGACATGGGGGATGTCAGGGACACGGGGACATTGGGGATGTCAGGGACATTGGGGACATGGGGGATGTCAGGGACACGGGGACATTGGGGATGTCAGGGACATTGGGGACATGGGGGATGTCAGGGACACGGGGACATTGGGGATGTCAGGGACATTGGGGACATGGGGGATGTCAGGGACACGGGGACATTGGGGATGTCAGGGACATTGGGGACATGGGGGATGTCAGGGACACGGGGACATTGGGGATGTCAGGGACATTGGGGACATGGGGGATGTCAGGGACACGGGGACATTGGGGATGTCAGGGACATTGGGGACATGGGGGATGTCAGGGACACGGGGACATTGGGGATGTCAGGGACATTGGGGACATGGGGGATGTCAGGGACACGGGGACATTGGGGATGTCAGGGACATTGGGGACATGGGGGATGTCAGGGACACGGGGACATTGGGGATGTCAGGGACATTGGGGACATGGGGGATGTCAGGGACACGGGGACATTGGGGATGTCAGGGACATTGGGGACATGGGGGATGTCAGGGACACGGGGACATTGGGGATGTCAGGGACATTGGGGACATGGGGGATGTCAGGGACACGGGGACATTGGGGATGTCAGGGACATTGGGGACATGGGGGATGTCAGGGACACGGGGACATTGGGGATGTCAGGGACATTGGGGACATGGGGGATGTCAGGGACACGGGGACATTGGGGATGTCAGGGACATTGGGGACATGGGGGATGTCAGGGACACGGGGACATTGGGGATGTCAGGGACATTGGGGACATGGGGGATGTCAGGGACACGGGGACATTGGGGATGTCAGGGACATTGGGGACATGGGGGATGTCAGGGACACGGGGACATTGGGGATGTCAGGGACATTGGGGACATGGGGGATGTCAGGGACACGGGGACATTGGGGATGTCAGGGACATTGGGGACATGGGGGATGTCAGGGACACGGGGACATTGGGGATGTCAGGGACATTGGGGACATGGGGGATGTCAGGGACACGGGGACATTGGGGATGTCAGGGACATTGGGGACATGGGGGATGTCAGGGACACGGGGACATTGGGGATGTCAGGGACATTGGGGACATGGGGGATGTCAGGGACACGGGGACATTGGGGATGTCAGGGACATTGGGGACATGGGGGATGTCAGGGACACGGGGACATTGGGGATGTCAGGGACATTGGGGACATGGGGGATGTCAGGGACACGGGGACATTGGGGATGTCAGGGACATTGGGGACATGGGGGATGTCAGGGACACGGGGACATTGGGGATGTCAGGGACATTGGGGACATGGGGGATGTCAGGGACACGGGGACATTGGGGATGTCAGGGACATTGGGGACATGGGGGATGTCAGGGACACGGGGACATTGGGGATGTCAGGGACATTGGGGACATGGGGGATGTCAGGGACACGGGGACATTGGGGATGTCAGGGACATTGGGGACATGGGGGATGTCAGGGACATTGGGGACATGGGGGATGTCAGGGACACGGGGACATTGGGGATGTCAGGGACATTGGGGACATGGGGGATGTCAGGGACATTGGGGACATGGCGGATGTCAGGGACACGGGGACATCGGGGATGTCAGGGACATTGGGGACATCGGGGACATGGGGGACATGGACACCGACACAGGGACACACGGACACAGGGACACACGG
>NW_008238524.1:0-1498 GCF_000691975.1 Corvus brachyrhynchos
TTTTCTGTTTATCCAAAAGGGATTTTAAGGTATAGTGTGCTCTTTCAATGATGGCTTGGCCTGTAGAAGAATTAGGAATGCCAAATATGTGATGAACACCCCAAGTTTTCAAAAATGTGTCAAGGGTTCGTCCTCTGTAAGCTGGACCATTATCTGTTTTAATTTCCTGAGGAACACCCAATGATGCAAATGCTTGCAAAAAATGTCGACATGCATGTTTCATGCATGTTTCGTTGTTTCGCCTACATGTAGGGAAGCAAAGACTGCACCTGAAAAGGTGTCCACAGATACATGAATATTTTTAAATCTCCCAAAAGATGGGTATTTTGTAACATCTGTCTGCCATAATTGCAGGCTCTGCAATCCTCTTGGATTGACTGCTCCTGTGGAGACAGGGGGTTGCACAAGCTGACAGTCCAGACAAGCACTTATGATGGCCTTTGCTTGATCTTTAGAAATGCGAAATGTCCGCATCAGTGCTTGTGCGTTCTGATGAAAAAATGCATGACTCAGTTTTGCTTGTTCAAAAATGTTCGGCAAAGTGTTTGAAATGACCATGGTCAATTTGTCTGCTTGTGCATTTCCTTCTACCAAAAATCCCAGAAGAGAAGAGTGTGCTCTGATGTGGGAAGTAAAATATTTGTGCTCTCTCTGATCTAATAATTTTTTCATACACAAAAGGTAAGAATACAGATTCTCATGATCAACTTCTTTCAAAAATGATCCATCTAGTCTTTTAATTATATTTGCTACGTAAGCTGAATCTGTAATCAGATTGAATGGTTCTTGAAACAAATGAAATGCTCGAACGACTGCTCCTAATTCCACAATCTGGGGTGAACCTTGTACTATCTGAATAGCTGATTCCCATTCTTTTGTAGTTGCATTCTGCCATGTTATCACTGATCCATGTGTTTTCCTTGAACCATCAGTAAATAACGTTACTGCGTCTAATGGCACTTCACTTATCATGGGTTTTTCTCTGAAACTTATTTTTGCTTGTAGCAGTTTGTGGCTTGGAAAATGAATTGAGCAAACGCCTGAGTAATCTAACAATGCAACCTGAAAATCATCTGATTTTTGCATTGCCCAATCAAAATATTTCTTTTTCAAAGGCAGATAGATTGTCATGAAATCCTTGCCTGCCATTCTTAGTAACCTTGCTCTAGCTCTGATTATAATTTGAGCTGCCATTTCTAAAGTTGTGAAAATTGTTTTAGGGGATCTGTAGGGCAGAAAAATCCACTCTAATATTAATAAAGGATCTCGCTGTGATGAGTCCCATTGAACCATACAGTTGCATATTTTCTCCTAACACTGCAAGGAGAAACGGTTGGCTCAGTATAAAGCGATGTGCTTGTCTCTGTTGAAGAGCTTCAGCAATCTTTTCAAGAGCTCCTTGAGCTTCAGGTGAGAGGGTTTTAGGCGAATTGATATTACGGTCTCCCCTCAAGAGATTAAAAAATGGTGCAAGTTCATAATTTGTGATTCCCAAGAT
>NW_008238525.1:0-321 GCF_000691975.1 Corvus brachyrhynchos
GGAGGATGCATATTTCTGAGTACAGCCAGATTGTAGTCCCCTCTACCTCGTTACCCGCAAGAATGATTTCCATTGGGGCCCTGTACAGCAACAAGCTTTTGCCCAAATCAAGCAGGAAATCGCTCATGCCGTAGCTTTTGGCCCAGTCAGGACAGGACCCGAAGTGAAGAATGTGCTCTACTCTGCAGCCGGGAGCCATGGAGTCCTGGAGCCTTTGGCAGAAGGTGTCTGGTGAGACTTGAGGTTGACCACTAGGATTTTGGAGCCTAAGCTACAGAGCGTCTGAAGCCAACAACACCCCAACAGAGAGGGAAATCTTGG
>NW_008238525.1:2130-2765 GCF_000691975.1 Corvus brachyrhynchos
TGTGTAGGCCCCTCTGGAGGTCAGAGAGGTGCTTGTGAATTGGGACAGAGTGGTCAGAAAGATTCATACAGCACATACTCTGGAACTCTTCGCAGCCGTGGCCGTGAGCTAATAGTAGAAAATCAATGGCTGCTCAATTTTGTAATACTGCATGTCTAACACTAGTAACATCTACGCTTAGCTTGTCAAGCATCTGCAAAGCTATGTTTAACTTATCCCTCTCCCGGCAAGCAAGTTTATGCAAAATAGCGTGAGCCCAGGCTGCTGAAGCACCAGGTAAAAACATAGATGCTAGCCAAATTAACTGCCTTCACTCGATCTAAATGGGCGGACAGCTGATTGAAAATGTCTGCTAATGCTCCTGTCTCAAGACAGTCAAAAAACAATTTCTCACTCTACCTCTCTGTCTGGTGCTATACATAAAAATTTATGCAACTCTCCTTCTTAGTTTTGCCTTTGGAGAGGGTTCCCTGACACCCACCACAAGTCACTAGCAACCACCTAGGGCAGCTGTTACATTCGCCCCAGGGTCTCTCTATTTCTCCTGCTATGAGAGTGGTGGATCTGGCAAGTCCTCAGCTCCCTCACTCAGCCATGTCTGGAGCCTCTCCCAAGGCTTCTCGGGACAGAGGTCC
>NW_008238526.1:0-249 GCF_000691975.1 Corvus brachyrhynchos
CAGTTGGGGTGGATTTGGGGGTTTTTGGGCTCAATTTGGGGTGGATTTGGGAGGTTTTGGGGATATTTTGGGGGATTTAAGGGGAATTTTGGGGTGGATTTGGGTTTTGGGGTGGATTTGGGGGGTTTTGGGGTCAGTTTGGGGTGGATTTGGGGCATTTTGGGTATCTCTGTGGGGTTTTGGGGTGGATTTGGGGGATTTGGGGTCACTTTGGGAGGTTTTGGGGTCAGTTTGGGGATCTCTGTGGGG
>NW_008238527.1:0-349 GCF_000691975.1 Corvus brachyrhynchos
CTGGGAATGGAACCCAAACCCCCCCGGGAATGGCCCGAAATCCCGGGAACAGCCCCAAACCCCGGGAACGGCCCCAAATCCCAGGAATGGAACCCAAACCCCCCCGGAATGGAACCCGAACCCCGGGAACGGAACCCGAACACCGAGATCGGAACCCAAACCCCGGGAAGGGAACCCAAATCCCAGGAACGCCCCCGAACCCCAGGAATGGAACCCAAATCCCGGGAACGGCCCCAAATCCCGGGAACAGCCCCAAATCCTGGGAATGGAACCCAAATCCCAGGAGCAGGGCTGGGCAGAAACCCCCGAAACCCTCGGGAATGACCCCAAATGCCAGGATTTGACCCCA
>NW_008238528.1:0-262 GCF_000691975.1 Corvus brachyrhynchos
TGTGGGCGGGGCTTCGTCAGGGTGGGCGTGGCTTTGGACTATACGGGCGTGGCTTAGGTGCGGAGTGGGCGGGGCTTAGCGACGCGGGCGTGGCTTAGGCACAGAGTGGGCGTGGCTTGGGGCAGGATGGCATTGGCTTAGACAGGTGTGGACGAGGCTTTAGGGCTGTGTGGGCGTGGCTTAGGCGGGTGTGGGCGGGGCTTAGGTGCAGGGTGGGCGTGGCTTAGGCAGGTGTGGGCGTGGCCAAATGGACGCGTGGGCG
>NW_008238529.1:0-1088 GCF_000691975.1 Corvus brachyrhynchos
ATATTAAACCCTTTAAATTCTCACAGGAGACTGGACCTCGTTTTTCACATGTTGGACTATTAAAACATTAGAAATTTTCTTATTCATTATTTTCTGCACACATTGGAGTACACAGGGTGCTACTACTGTAACCACAATTATCACTACTAAAATAATTAAGCCTATTTTACAAAGTTCCTTCAGCCAAGGTGCAAAGCTCCAACCATCAAACAAACTGTCTAGCCAAGATGGTTCAGCTGTTGTAATTTGGTTAGCTAAATCTCTTAAGTTTTGCAACTGCTTATGAATAGAAGCAGAATGATCAGATAAGTTCATACAACACAATCCTTCAAAATCTTCACAGTCATGCCCATGTACTAGCAAAAGATAGTCAAGGGCAGCTCTGTTTGGTAAAGTGGCATGTGTCATAGGTTAGCAAGCATAGTCCCAGAAGGGATGTCCTTGCTAAGGGGTGCTTACAGTTTCCTCTGGGAATTGATAGAACCTATCAGCTGGCCAGTTTGAATATGGACAATTCTCTAAGCCACTTAAAGTTGTGACCACCCAGAGAAATGTGATGATCATCACATGGCCAATATTTATCAAAAGTAACATTACCAGAACCTTCTGGGAAAGGCACTCCAACTAAACGAGTTGAGAAGGGTTTGTCAGGGCCCGTGTTGGATAAATGGTGTCGGAGCCTGCGGACTTGGCTAAAGCAACCCAAACATTTGTCTTTGGTTGATTTGCAGGTAAAGCTTCACTGCAAAAACAAAAACAAAAGGGTAAAAGCAACATGCATCTGCACAAATAATACTAAAACTCCATTCTTTTCTTGAGCCATTTCTGGCAGACGATCTTCTCTCAGTGGTTCTGCGTAGTTCACGTTTGGGTGCCTGCTTCTCGGCTTCCACTCGCGGGGTCCCTGGCTGAAGTGGAACTGTCAACGGGCTTTGATGCGTGGTACAGCTTCACGTTCTTTGCTGGAATCCTTCACCTGTAGAGAGACATGCAAACCCCTTTCCCCATGTTATAAGATCATATGGTCTTTCTATTTTTCCAGATTCTAAATTCTTAATTAAAACTGGGGGGTGTTCTTTCAATTTTGC
>NW_008238529.1:2414-3816 GCF_000691975.1 Corvus brachyrhynchos
TCTCTTCTTCTTGTGACATCGACATTTCTTGTTTGCCTGCGATAGCTCTTTTTGGTAAAAACATCTTTTCTATTTACTTATGCTCTTCTTGAGACTTATTTACTTGGTGAAAAACATGTCTTTGTTTGTAGTCACATACCTTTGTCCTATTCATAAAAATCTCCTTCCAGCTCATCTCCACTTGCTACATCAACATTTCTTGTTTGCCTGCCATATCTCTCTTTTTGGTAAAAACCTGTTTTCTATTTACTTATGCTCTTCTTGAGACTCATTTACTTGGTGAAAAACATGCCTTTGTTTGTAGTCACATGCCTTTGTCCTATTTATAAAAATCTCCTTCCAACTCATCTCCAACCTTTGCCTTCTCAGTTACTCATCGATCACTGGTTCAGCAAAACATCTTTTACTCTATATCAAAACTTGCTTTCATTTCTATCTCATCCTCAGTTTCTACATTCATAGATCTTTCTGCCAAGCCTACATATCTGTGAAACTTTCTTACCAAACTTTCATCCTCCCCAACAATTTTTCATCTGGCAACATTCCCCCCCCATGAGGCTTTTGAAGCTTGTCGTTCCTTCAAGCCTTCATAAGCCTCACTTTGCTTTTTTACTAACATCATAGAAGTTCCTCATGTTGATGCCAAATGATTTTTTGCCTTTTTCTTTTATATATTCTCTATATTTGTTACACATATATTTGTAGATCTGTAGCCTAATATTCATAGCTAGTTTTCCCTACCTTTTCACTACCCTGATCGGCAGAAAGACAAAACACACTCCAAGTCTCCTATATCCTATCTTGGTTCTCCCTAGAAACCAAGTCTGAAAACAGCTCTTCGAGACACATTTTCATTAACAAAGTTTAGTACCATCTGAGGGGGAAGGATTTAGAAGGGGCTTGAACCAGGGGAAATTGCATCACCTCTTATGTATCTAATTAGTGCTTTTTGTCAATTATGCTAATTTGCTAAACCTCTAAAACTGTATTCACCCTGTGGAGGGGCAGGCTTTTGTGGACATTTTCCATATCTGCCCCTGGAGGCCTCCAATAAAGACCAACCTTTATATTACTTCCTATACTAATATTATCTCAAGTGTGGTGTTTCATTTCTAGGTTCCTTAAGGCATCAGTTTTTCTGGCACACCCAGATGGGACATGATGACTTCCTCTGGACCGGATTGGATACATCTTGCAAGGAATTCTTTCCTGCCGGCAACCCTAAGAATTCCCCTGCAATGGCCTGAGGGGTAAGGAAGCCATGGTCCAGGGACCCACAGGAGGTAACATAAAGGCAGCTCTTTTCTTTGTGTAGTGTGTGTTGGGTATTTGTGTGTGTATTGTGTATCTGTGTATTGTTGGGGTCCCTCCCCTGCTATGTAGCCCTGGGAGAGGGGCCCTG
>NW_008238530.1:0-210 GCF_000691975.1 Corvus brachyrhynchos
CACCAGGTTTTCTGCCCCTGAGCCACAACAGGCAGATGCTTTGCAATTCCCTTTAACCTTTGCCTCCCCTGTCCTTGTCATCGCGGGGGGTGCATCGATGGACCGAATTTACACTTGGACGTCAAAGAGATCGACTTTGGTGACATTGCCTTTGGGGAGTGTTCCCTGGGCTTGGATGCAGTGTGAGGGGTCTGTGCATTCCAAAATTGA
>NW_008238531.1:0-203 GCF_000691975.1 Corvus brachyrhynchos
TCCCACTAGTTTGTTTTCAAACTAGTACAGGGGCAAAGACAGCAACGCCCAGCCTCTAACCGATGTTTACTATGTGGCCAGCTCCGGCATTGGAAGCGGAATTGTCCTATGAATCATGCCGCGATTCCGATGACACAATCATCAGCACCACCCGAACCAGTGACTGTAGCACAACTGTATCAGGAGTGACGGGGACTGGCTGG
>NW_008238531.1:227-1461 GCF_000691975.1 Corvus brachyrhynchos
GGTCCTCCCCTAGCCGCCCCACTGGTCAAAGTTAAGCTAGGGGAACGGGAGGTGGAATTTTTGGTAGATACTGGAGCCACATTCTCAGTCCTGAATCAGACTTTGAGTCCTATAAGCAATGATTACGTCCAAGTTATTGGGGCCACGGGGAAAACAGAAAAAGCCTACTTTTTAAGACCCTTAAAATTTACACTAGATAAAAAGATGGGAATGCATCAATTTTTATATCTTCCAAATTCACCAAAGCCACTGCTAGGGAGGGATCTATTAACTTAGTTAGACACAAAAATAGAATTTACAGAACAAGGAATGAGACTACAGGTTCTCAAGGAAAAATTAATTATGTCCTTAAGTTTAGCAAATTTCCCTGAAAGAGGAGAAATACCCATAGATAGTGAAATAACAGATCAAGTGATCCCACTAGTATGGGATGTTGAAATTCCAGGGAGATCAAAATGGGTTTCCCCGGTGATTATTGAACTACTGGAAGGTGCACGACCAGTGTCAGTAAAACAATATCTGCTAAGACGAGAAGCACGAGTGGGAATAGAACCAATAATTGCTAAATTTATTGATCAAGGGTTGTTGAGACAGTGTAGGTCTCCCTACAATACCCCAATTCTACCAGTACAAAAGCCAAACGGAAGTTATAGATTGGTTTAGGACCTAAGGGCAATAAATGCAATAACAAAAACACTTCATCCCATAGTGGCCAATCCTTACACTTTACTTACAAAATTACAAAGTGACTGGGTGAGGTTTTCAGTTTTAGATTTAAAGGATGCGTTCTTTTGTCTGCCATTAGCTGAAAGCAGTCAGGAAATTTTTGCCTTTGAATGGGAAAACCCCAGAACAGGGAGAAAAAGCCAACTTACATGGACTGTATTGCCACAAGGATTCAAAAACAGCCCCATGATATTTGGAGATCAATTAGCCAAGGAACTGGAAGCCTGGACACTGCCACTTGGGGAAGGTACACTCCTGAAGTACGTTGATGACCTACTGATAGCAACAAGGACCCGTGAAGACTGCAAGGACTGGACCGTAAGTCTTTTAAATTTTCTGGGACTAAGTGGATATAGAGTCTCTCCTGAAAAGGCTCCGCTAGTCCTCCAGAAAGTTACATATCTGGGATATGAACTGGCGGGAGGAGAAAGAGCCTTGGGAAATAACAGGAAGGAGGCAATTTATCAAATGCCCTGGCTAACTACAACCAAAGAACTGAGAACTTTTC
>NW_008238532.1:0-543 GCF_000691975.1 Corvus brachyrhynchos
TCTCAGAGGATATATTTCTAAATCTGGCCAAACCGGAACAGATGCATATTGCATTAAGAGGAGGGAACGTCTGTATTCTAGGAGACGAAAGGGGAAAGAGGGGGTGGGGTCCAGATCGTTTAAAACAAAAAAAAAAAAGTGGGAAACAAAGGCCTGGGAAGGGTAGATAAGATTCTGAGAAAATGGGACATAATACCAGTAAGCAAGAATCAGGAAATAAAAAAAGGAATAGAGGTGTGCCAGCAGAGGTACCCCAGGAAAGCCCTCTGGGAGTTATGTTAGCTAACTGGAATACTAACCCAAGTACAAGAAAAAAGTGCAAAGTCAAAATGATACAGTTTTGTATGTTTGATTGGGCCGAGAAGGAAATAAGATCTGACCATGTTTTCTGGCCCAGTTATGGCTCTTTTGAAGTTTGGATCTGTCAGGCGTTACAAGTATTTGTAAATGCAAAAGAACCCTTTAACACAGAAGAAGGCAAGTATGATTCATGCTGGGTGGGAAACATAAAGCCTAAGGGGATAAGAATTTTTAAGTTGTCAG
>NW_008238533.1:0-203 GCF_000691975.1 Corvus brachyrhynchos
CCCCTGCAACTTCAGGAGTCTGTTTCAGCTGCGACAAACCCAGTCACTTAAGAAGAGGCTGCTCTGCTCTGAAAAGGGATAAACCTAAAACCACTCCTGTGTGCTCACGGTGCCCCAGAGGCCCAGATTCTGCTAACCAATGTCACTCTAAGTATGATTCCTAAGGTCGTCTGCTCCAAGGATACCAGGGAAACTGGAACCAG
>NW_008238534.1:0-751 GCF_000691975.1 Corvus brachyrhynchos
CATAATCAATACACAATTATAAATAAAGTATAATATAGCAAAAAATGTGTAATAGTAGAATTATGTATTAGCAAAATAGATGTAATAAATGTATTAAGAATAGTGTGCTGTGTTTGTAACCCTAAGATAAGGAAACTGATATGTGGAAAAGACTCCACTACTGGAATAAGTAGTAAAGTAGGTATGTTTATTCCAGCTCTGGGATGCATGGGGGATAATTCCTCCAAAGTCATGCATGCCGACAGCTGCATTCAGCTTGGTATATATCGGGTTACAAACTCCATATTCATTAAGTTTCCCAATATGCCTATACATATTCATTACCTAGCCCCACCTAGCCTCGCCTCGTATTACAATGAGCCCAAAAGTCATTTACATCCGCATTGCGCTTGCACAGTGTTGTCTGGTGGTCGTGGGCAGGGGTCACTGAGATGAAGTAAGGGTCTTCCTCATTCTGAACTTTTCACCTTGCTTCCCTGCGCATGCTCTTTATGTCCCTGGCCCAAGTTCAAACTTCAAGGATGGTTTAAGTTAGTTTTAGGTTTGAAAACAGGATCTTTGGTCAAGAAGATCAAGATCCCTTTATCAATAGTCTTATATCTTCTCATTCTGCTTTGGAAGGCGCAATAAGCATTGATCAAGCTGTATGCATTGCTTTTAACAAACAACTTTTTAGCAAATCATTTAACCTCTGCTTCCCCCTCCTCCCCCTGAGTCAGTCCCCCCTCTTCTATAGAGTTAGTAAATTCTT
>NW_008238535.1:0-355 GCF_000691975.1 Corvus brachyrhynchos
GTGGCACTGGGAGCACTGGGAATGGGGCTGGGAGCACTGGGCATGGGGCTGGGAATGGGGCTGGGAGCACTGGGAATGGGGCTGGGATTAATGGGAATGGGACTGGGAGTGCTGGGAATGGGGCTGGGATCATTGGGAATGGCGCTGGGGGCACTGGGAGGGACTGGGAATGGGGCTGGGAGCACTGGGAATGGCGCTGGGATCATTGGGAATGGCACTGGGAGCACTGGGAATGGGGCTGGGAGCACTGGGCATGGGGCTGGGAATGGGGCTGGGAGCACTGGGAATGGGGCTGGGATTAATGGGAATGGGACTGGGAGTGCTGGGAATGGGGCTGGGATCATTGGGAACGGCG
>NW_008238535.1:2326-4351 GCF_000691975.1 Corvus brachyrhynchos
CCCTGGATTCCCCTGGATTCCCACGGAGTTTTCCCTGGATTTTCCTTGGATTCTCCCGGGATTTTCCCTGGATTCTCCTGGGATTTTTGCTGGGATTTCCCCTGGGATTCTCCTGGGATTTCCCCTGGATTCCCCTGAGATTTTCCCTGGATTTCCCCTGGATTTCCCCTGGATTTTCCCTGGATTCCCCTGGGATTCCCCGGGATTTTCCCTGAGATTTCCCCGGGATTTTCCCTGGATTCTCCTGGGATTCCCCTGGGATCTTTGCCGGGATTTCCCCGGGATTTTCCCTGGATTCCCCTGGATTTCCCCTGGATTTTCCCGGGATTTTCCCTGGATTCCCCCTGGGATTCCCCCTGGATTTTCCCTGGATTTTCCCTGGATTTTCCCTGGATTTCTCCCTGGATTCCCCCGGATTTCCCCTGGATTCCCCTGGGTTCCCACGGAGTTTTCCCTGGATTCCCCTGGATTTTCCCTGGGATTTCCCCAGAGATTTCCCCTGGATTCCCCTGGGATTCCCCTGGATTTCCCCGGGATTTTCCCTGGATTCCCCTGGATTCCCACGGAGTTTTCCCTGGATTCTCCTGGGATTCCCCTGGGATTTTTGCCGGGATTTCCCCTGGATTTCCCCTGGATTCCCCAGGGTTTTCCCTGGATTCCCCTGGATTTCCCGGGATTTCCCGGACCCACCTTGGCCGAAGCTCCGGATGCTGCCCCTGAGGGCGTCCAGGTCGCAGCCGAAGCGCCCGGCCCGGCCCAGCTCCTCATCGAACTTGCGCTCGCTCACAAAGTGCTGGAAAATCCATGGAAAAATGGGAATTCCCACCCGGAACGACGGGAATTCCCACCCGGAATGATGGGAATTCCCAGCGGGAAAATCAGGAATTCCCACTGGGAACAATGGGAATTCCCACCCGGAATGATGGGAATTCCCAGCAGGGAAAAACAGGAATTCCCAGCGGGAAAATTGGGAATTTCCAGCGGGAACAACGGGAATTCCCACTGGGAAGAATGGGAATTCCCACCTGGAACGATGGGAATTCCCAGAGGGAAAATCGGGAATTCCCAGCAGGAAAATCGGGAATTCCCACCCGGAACGATGGGAATTCCCAGCGGGAAAATCGGGAATTCACAGCAGGAAAATCGGGAATTCCCACCCAGAACGATGGGAATTCCCAGCGGGAAAATCAGGAATTCCCACCCGGAACGACAGGAATTCCCAGCAGGAACAACAGAAATTCCCAGCGGGAAAATTGGGAATTCCCAGCAGGAAAATCGGGAATTCTCACCCGGAACGATGGGAATTCCCAGCAGGAACAACAGAAATTCCCAGTGGGAAAATTGGGAATTCCCAGCAGGAAAATCGGGAATTCCCACCGGGAACAACGGGAATTCCCAGCAGGAAAATTGGGAATTCCCACTGGGAACAATGGGAATTCCCAGCAGGAAAATCGGGAATTCCCACCCGGAATGATGGGAATTCCCAGCGGGAAAATTGGGAATTCCCAGCGGGAATGGGGACAGGGAATGGGGAGATCCAACCCGGAGCTGCCCGGGATCGGTGCAGGACTGGGAATGGGGCTGGGAGCAGCGGGATCAAAGCAGGAAATTCCCGAGGGATTGGGGCAGGAATTCCAATGGAATCAGAGCTGGGATTCCATGGGATCGGGGCAGGAATTCCAATGGGATCGGGGCAGGAATTCCCAGGGGACTGGGGCAGGAATTCCTGAGGGATCGGGGCAGGAATTCCTGAGGGATGGGGGCAGAAATTCCATGGGATCGGGGCAGGGATCGGGGCAGGAATTCCATGGGATCAGAGCTGGGATTCCCAAGGGACTGGGGCAGAAATTCCCGAGGGATTGGGGCAGGAATTCCCGAGGGATTGGGGCAGGAATTCCATGGGATCAGAGCTGGGATTCCCCCGGGATGGGGACAGGAATTCCAATGGGATCGCGGCAGGAATTCCTGTGGAATTCCAATGGGATCGCGGCAGGGATGGGGGCAGGGATTCCATGGGATCAGGGC
>NW_008238536.1:0-217 GCF_000691975.1 Corvus brachyrhynchos
CCCTAGGGACACTGGGGATACTGGGGACACTGTTCCTGGGGACACTGGGGACATGGGGACACTGGGACACCACCCCTAGGGACACTGGGACACGGGGACATGGGGACACCATCCCTAGGGACACTGGGGATACTGGGGACACTGTCCCTGGGGACACTGGGGACATGGGGACACTGGGGATACTGGGACACCATCCCTAGGGACACTGGGGACACTG
>NW_008238537.1:0-222 GCF_000691975.1 Corvus brachyrhynchos
CAGGGTTAATTTTGGGGGCTCAGGGTTAAGTTTTTAGGGTCGGGGGAAATTTTGGGGATCAGGGTCAATTTTAGCAGGTCGGGGGTAATTTTGGGGGATCAGGGTTGACTTTTTAGGGTCAGGGTTAATTTTAGGGGCTCAGGGTTAATTTGGGGGAGTCAGGGTTAACTTTTTAGGGTCAGGGTTCATTTTGGGGTCTCAGGGTTAATTTTTTAGGGTCAG
>NW_008238538.1:0-547 GCF_000691975.1 Corvus brachyrhynchos
TGCCATTTTTGGGGTGTCTGACACCATTTTTGGAGTCTCCTGTTGATTTTGGGGCATCTGAAGCCATTTTGGGGTCTCTGATGCCATTTTGGGGTCTCCTGTTGATTTTGGCGGGGTCTGATGCCATTTTTGGGGTCTCTGGTGCCATTTTTGGGGTCTCTGAAGCCATTTTGGGCTCTCCGGTGCCATTTTTGGGGTGTCTGACACCATTTTTGGGGTCTCTGATGCCACTTTTGGGCTCTCCGGTGCCATTTTTGGGGTGTCTGACACCACTTTTGGGGTCTCCTGTCGATTTTGGGGGGGCTCTGATGCCCCGCACCCCTGAAGGACACGGTGAGAACGTTCCTGTCTTGTAGGACCAGCGACGGGAGCGAGTTCCTGCTGCAGGCCAAGGACGAGGTGCGGCGCTGGGGGCTTCTCTCTGGTGCCACTTTTGGGCTCTCCAGTGCCATTTTTGGGGGCGCTGATGCCACTTTTGGGCTCTCCGGTGCCATTTTTGGGGTCTCTGATGCCATTTTGGGGTGTCTGACACCATTTTTGGGGTCTC
>NW_008238539.1:0-697 GCF_000691975.1 Corvus brachyrhynchos
AAAAAGCAGGCTGCTCCAGCCATGTTTTCCAGCATAGAGGAAATGGGATCAGGGACACAGGGGTTAGGAGAAGGTGTAAGGGAGTCAACTGGGTGTTTTTGCAGTGGCTTTTCCTGTACTGCGTTCTTCTTTGGCGAAGTGTAAGTTAGTAGCAGAAGAGGAAAAAATTTTGAAACTGTTTCGTCTCCTGAGCGCCTGAGAGAGGAAAGCTTTTTCCCGATACCATCCCAAAACTCAGAAGACCTTACATCTTCGGAGGTTAGCTGAGGAAAGTACTGGAAAAGCCAACGCACAAAAGATTGAACTAAACTTTTAGGATATTTATACCCAGTACAAGAAAGGTAACTCTGAACTTGGTAATATATTTCTCTGTGGTGTGCAGAGACTTCGGATCTCATTATAAAAGCAACACCACTCCCTCAGTGTTGGAACCCAAAGTGCAGGATCGCGAAAAAACGGGAAAAAAGAAAAAAAATTGCACCGAAACCAGCTACAAGACACGAGCCCCCAAGCCAGCGGGGAAATACTCACCAAAGCTTTGGATTTACCACAGGAAAGCCGGTCTGGAGAAAAAAAATCAGCGAAGTAGGTCCTCTGCTGTTAAGCCGTTCCCATGCCACGTGGCGTGGAGGGGGCTTCGGCTGGGGCTCTGAGCTCGCTACTGCACAAAAAACAGCAGCAGGGGCGCAGAAGGGTG
>NW_008238539.1:2451-3889 GCF_000691975.1 Corvus brachyrhynchos
TTGTTTTTCCCATTCTTGCTTTGTATACACTTGATTTCCATGCATGACCACAGTCAGTAGGTTTAAATCCTTTAAATCAGAATATTTCCCCATGAGTCCAGTGAACTGCATAAAGGCTTGGGACCATATGTCTTCTCTCCTATGAATAACTTCTCAACTTGAGGCTACAATTATGACTGTGAAATAAACAGTTTTCTGGGTTATACTTGTTTGCCACCATAACATTTTCATTTTTTTCGGGTAAACTTCAATTTCAGTTCATCATCACCAGGGGTCACTTTCCAAAGGGGCCTCTGGAGTCTTCTTTATCCAAGTATGGTGAATCCAGGCACTCTGTTCTCTGATCTTAATTGCTGTGTAAGTGGTGAGGAGCACCTGGAATGGTCCTTCCCACTGTGGTTCCAGAGTTTTTTCTGTAAGAGACTTAACATATACATAATTTCCAGGCCGAATGTCATGTACAGGACCATCTAAACCTCGACTTCGGGTTCCAGCCATGTTTTTCAATTTCTCTAAGCTGTTCATCTAAAGCAATCATATAGGTGATTAACGTCTCCTCCCCTATTTGGGTAGATATTCCTTTTTGTACCCCATATGGTCTCCCATAAAGTATTTCGAAGGGACTTAGCTTCTCCTTAATTCTGGGCTTGGTTCGAATTCGTAACTGCAAGTGGAAGAGATTGGGGCCAGGGTAGGTTAGCTTCTTGCCCTAGTCTCACAATTTGCTATTTTATAAAATGATTCATTTTCTCTACTTGACCACTCGATTGGGGGTGGTATGGAGTGTGGAGTTCCCAGTCTATGCCTAAATGTTGGCTAATTTGTTGTACCACCCGTGAAATAAAATGTGGTCCTCTATCTGAAGATATTGTGGCTGGAACTCCGAAGCGCGGTATTATTTCTTGTAGTAACACTTTGGTTACTTCTCGAGCCTTAGCGGTTCTAGTAGGAAAAGCTTCTGGCCATCCTGAAAAAGTATCAGTCAACACGAGCAAATATCGATAGTCCCCTTTTCCCGGAAGTTCCATAAAATCAATTTGCCATTGCTGTCCAGGCCCATGGCCCCTCCCAATTTGACCCATTTTTGGTTTGGGGGTATTCTTGGGATTAGTCTGGAGGCAAAGGTTACACTGTCAGGTTACCTGCACAATGGTTTCATATAAATTTCTAGCAATAATTTTCCCAATTCAGTAGTGTGCCGGTTTGGTCAAATTTAGAAATATATCCTCTGAGAGAAGGCACAACCACCCCTCCCCTACCAGGTTTGGGAAAAAATAATTTTCCTCGAAGGAAATTGAAAGAGATACAAACTATTTAACAAACACACAGGAAAAGGATAATGATGCTAAATACTAAAACCCCTCGCCCTGCTGAGAGAACCCTGGGAAAATTTCAGAGTCCTTCCACAGATCTCTCTCTCACACTCCTTGGAGTTGAG
>NW_008238539.1:5136-5983 GCF_000691975.1 Corvus brachyrhynchos
AGGGGCTTACAAAGACCTCTACCTTGTCTAGACACTATTTTAAATATTCTAATATCCACTAATAATATGTGCCTAACCGCAGTATAGATCTATAAACAAGAGTTATGATTACAATCATTATAAGCAATCTGTGATCTAGGGTTAGTTTGGTAACCATGAAACCAGGGTGTGGAAGATACAATCAGTTTTGAATGTTATCCAATGAAGAATCTAAGTTAATTCTCAAATTGTAAACAAATTTTGTTGATCTTTCCACTTCAGTTCACGTCAATTATTAATTGTATCCAAATTAATGTCTTTGGATATACTCTGGACTAGAATCATAAGCAAAATTTGGTTCCAAACCTGAGTCAGGGCTACCAACTGTGTAAATAATAAGCACAGGAAAAATCATTTAAACTACATCATCTTCATTTGTATCAGTCTCTGTGTCTTGGTTTGAAAGACAGGTGTCTGCTAAGGAAGGCAGGAGCCCCCGTTGGAATTGCAGATGCGTCCCCCCTTCCCTCCGAGTTATTATAATTTTGAAATCAAGGGGCTTTTAGGCAAAGACGTGGGAAATAGGAATAACAGTTCTTTACTATTATATATCTATATGTGTATAACCAGTCAAACAAACAACAATAACTATGGCAGTAACAGAGAACAATCACAAGCCCAGTCCCAGCCTTCTAGGCTGTCAGGCCCTTTCCCCTCGGGTGCAGTTCTGGTCGCAGCCGGCAGGGGCGTTGGCGGCTCCTGGTGAGCAGGGCAGGTGCGATGGTTTCCCTGCGGCTGCAGGGGGCGCTCCGGAGCGAGCTTGGGGAGCACGCAGCACTGGTGGGCTGGGATGCTGGGATGGATGGGA
>NW_008238539.1:7140-8093 GCF_000691975.1 Corvus brachyrhynchos
TGCTGCGTCCAGAGCTGACCGGGCAAAGTGGGAACTGCTCCAAAAAGGACGCAGAGGCAGCCCACACAATTGGATTGACAGCATGTTCGACTTCAATGGGGATTTTGCCACATGTGTCCTGTATAAAAAGTGCAGCACCTTCGACAAATTTAGTTTATGGAATGATAACTCAAACACCCTCCCCTCTTCTAAATTTAATTTTGGCTTCCAATTTCTCTAACAAATCCCTCCCCAGCAATGGTTTAGGGGAGTTGGGCATATAAAGAAATTGATGAGTTACCCAATGCTTCCCCAGTTTAAATTTCAAAGGTTGGAAGAAAGGCTGTGTTTCAGTTACCCCTGTTGCCCCAACCACATGAACAGTTTCGTGACTCAGTTTCCCTTCTAAAGTATTCAACACAGAATATGCCGCGCTGCTGTCTACCAGAAATTCTATATCATTTTTCCCCAGCCTGGCTGTAACCTATGGCTCTGCTGGGGTAGAAGCCTCTGGTCCCCATCATTCTGAGCTTGAGTTTTGTTCTAATGGGAGCTGTGGAACTGAGGGTGTCTTCTTCAGCATCGGACAGTCAGCTTTCCAATGCCCTTTCTTCTCACAATAAGCTCATGTGTCTTTGTCCCTAGGGGGAGAGGCTTTCTTAGATGTCTTTTCCTGGGTATCCTTCCTTCTGGGACAGGGTTTACCTTTGTCACTCGAGTCTCTATCTCAAAACACTCTCCAGGCTACTTCTAACATTTTATTCATGTCTTGAACCCCTTCTAACTTTTGCAACTTTCTCCTTATATCATTTGAAGCCTGATCCCTAAATAAATAAGCCAGATGAAGGGCCCCTTATGTTGTATCAGGATTTATGTGTATCAGGATTGATAGCAGCTTCTCCTAACCTATTCAAAAAATCAGGAGTTTCATTAGGACCTTACTTCACTTCATAAAGCTTTGCCCAGCTGAGAGC
>NW_008238540.1:0-306 GCF_000691975.1 Corvus brachyrhynchos
CAAGTGTCACCTCTTCCCAACAAAGCCCTGGGCGTCCAAGGAATATAGAAATTGATGGGCTGACCACTGCTTACTCCTCTGGAATTTCAGAGCTTGGAAAAATGGGCAGCTGGAGCTTTTCCTGGTGCTACCCATGAAGTGTATTTTACCTAAGAGCCCCTGCCCATGCCTTTGCCTGTATCCACCAAAAATCCACCTGTTCATTCCCCAGCTGCTGCCTCCCTCTTTTCCTTTATCCCACAGAATTTTAACAGGTGAATCTTCCCCTCTGCAAGAGCACCTTTCATTCCAAACCTAAGAACAAAC
>NW_008238540.1:652-899 GCF_000691975.1 Corvus brachyrhynchos
AGGAACCCTCAGTCCCCACAAATGCAAATCCAGACCTGGCCATGCCTAAACCAGCAACGCTGAACACACAATCCTGGACCATCTGCATTAATTCAAAGCTAACCTTTAGGACACAGTTCAGGCTGCAGCACAAAGTCAGTGCAGACAAACACTCCACAGGAAACGTGAGGTTTCCTGTTTTTTCTGCAGTGGCATTTATGGCTGAGCAGTTCATAACAAGGCCTGAGCACACAGGACTGGAGAATAA
>NW_008238541.1:0-248 GCF_000691975.1 Corvus brachyrhynchos
AAATGTGTAACATAACATGCAGTTTTCTTACTAAGAACAGTAAAATAATACATCTAATAGAATAACAAGCACTCATTGAGCAAAAACTAAGCAAGGTAGTTATCTTCAACTGCTTAAATACTTCACTATTTTATAGAATGTATATAAGTCCAGGCTTTGGACATTACAATTATAATAACATTAACTCTCAAAGAGGTTTTAAAAGGTAACAAGCGTAATTCCTGCTTTAAAAAATAGCTTACAAATTA
>NW_008238542.1:0-873 GCF_000691975.1 Corvus brachyrhynchos
GGAACCCCGAAAATGGGCTCAGGAACCCCGAAAATGGGGTCAGGACACCCGAAAACCCCAAAAAATGGAGTCAGGAGCCCCAAAATCCCCCAGGAGCCGCCCCAGGAGCCGGCAGCAGCAGGGAGCACTCACAGGCCAGCTGGGATGGGGAAAATGGGATCAGGAACCCCAGAAACGAGGTCAGGAACCCCAAAATTGGGCTCAGGAACCCCAAAAATGGGGTCAGGACACCCAAAAACCCCCAGGAACCACCCCAGGAACCCCAAAATCCCCCAGGAGCCGCGGCCCAGCGCCGGGAGCAGCACGGCGCACTCACAGGCCAGCTGGGATGGGGAAAATGGGATCAGGAACCCCGAAAATGACCCGAAAACCCCCAAATTCTGCTTCAGGACCCCGGAAAACCCCCAAAAATGGGGTCAGAACCCCCAAAAATGGGCTCAGCAGCCCCAAAATCCCCCAGGAGCCGTGGCCAGCGCCAGCAGCAGGGAGCACTCACAGGCCAGCTGGGATGGGGAAACGGGGTCAGGAACCCCAAAAACAGGGTCAGGAACCCCGAAAATGGGGTCAGGACACCCAAAAATGGGTTCAGAACCCTCAAAAATGGGTTCAGAACCCCCAAAAATGGGTTCAGGGCCCTGAAAAGCCCCCAGGACCCCCAGAAACGGCTGCAGGAGCCCCAAAAACGCAGCAGAGAAAGACCCCAAACCCCACCCGAAATGCCCCGAAACCACCCCAAAACTCCCCTGGGACACCCAGAGAAAGCCCCCAACCCCCACCCGAAATGCCCCGAAACCACCCCAAAACTCCCCTGGGACACCCAAAACTCCCCGAATCCACCCCAAAAAAGCACCTCCAAAACTCCCCGAATCCACC
>NW_008238542.1:5164-5489 GCF_000691975.1 Corvus brachyrhynchos
CCCCCATTTCCCCCCCGGTCCCCCCATTTTAACTCCATTTTTACCCATTTTTACTCATTTTAACCCCGTTTTTACCCATTTTAACCCCATTTCCTCCATTCTAACCCCATTTTAACCCCATTTTTTCCCGTTTTTACCCCGTTTTTACCCATTTTTACCCTGTTTTTTCCCGTTTCTTCCCATTTTTACCTCACTTTAACCCCATTTTTTCCCGTTTTTACCCATTCTTACCCCATTTTTTCCCATTTTAACCCCATTTTCACCCATTTTAACCCCGTTTCCCCCATTTCAACCCCATTTTAACCCCGTTTTTTCCCATTTTTAC
>NW_008238543.1:0-833 GCF_000691975.1 Corvus brachyrhynchos
GATGAGGAGGATGGGGATGAAGATGGGGATGGGCATGAGGAAGATGGGGATGAAGATGGGGATGAGGATGGGGATGGGGATGAGGAGGAGACAGGGATGAGGATGAGGAGGATGGGGATGGGGATGAGGATGAGGAGGAGACAGGGACGAGGATGAGGAGGATGGGGATGAAGATGGGGATGGGGATGAGGAGGATGGGGATGAAGATGGGGATGGGGACGGGGATGAGGAGGATGGGGATGAAGATGAGGAGGATGGGGATGAAGACGGAGACTGGGATGAGGATGAGGAGGATGGGGATGAAGATGGAGATGGGGATGAAGATGGGGATGAGGAGGATGGGGATGAAGATGGGGATGGGGATGGGGATGAGGAAGATGGGGATGAAGATGGAGACAGGGATGAGGATGAGGAAGATGAGGATGAGGAGGATGAGGAAGATGAGGATGAGGAGGATGAGGAAGATGAGGATGAGGAGGATGAGGAAGATGAGGATGAGGAGGATGAGGAAGATGAGGATGAGGAGGATGAGGAAGATGAGGATGAGGAGGATGGGGATGAAGATGGAGACAGGGATGAGGATGAGGAAGATGAGGGTGGGGACAAGGACGGGGATGCAGACAGTGACAAAGATGAGGATGATGAGGATGCGGACAGGGATGAGGAGGGGAAGGGGGATGAGGATGAGGAAGATGAGGATGAGGAGGATGAGGAAGATGAGGATGAGGAAAATGAGGATGAGGAAGATGAGGATGAGGAAGATGAGGATGGGGAGGATGAGGGGATGGAGGCTGAGGAAGATGAGGATGAGGAAGATGAGGATGAGGAAGATG
>NW_008238544.1:0-1193 GCF_000691975.1 Corvus brachyrhynchos
ATATTCTGCTATAATTATGTTGTTATTATCATTATTCTTGATTTGCATTTTTTCGTGAAAATTCAGTATAAAATTATTTCAAAGTTTATATGGATGTACAAGAGATGTGAAATATAAAAACATGTAACATATTTTATATTCATATTTTATATTAGTGTATTTATTAATATAGCACACTATATATTGCTATTATATATAGCTACATCTATTGAGACGTAATTATAAAAGATAGAATAGATACAAATTACTATAAGTAGAATTATATACCATTCTAGATTATTTTACGATGTAATGTGACAGAGTTGCATTATATTACATGAATGACTTTATGTTATTGTATTATAATATAACTTCATGTAATTTATGAATATTATACTTAGTACTATAATTATATATTATTTATCTTTTGTGTTATAATATAATATCCACTATTATAATTGTTATATTAATTACATATAATGGTAGATTATAATGCAATATAGTATAATATAATGGTATATTAATTCTGTTCTGGTCTCTAATATATTCTCTACCGCTCTAATTTAGTTCCTTATTGCTTATTTTTCCTTGATTTTTAACATTTTTTCCAAGCCATTTCTATGAAAAGAAGAAATAAAATTATTTTAAATCATTATCTGTATAATTTTTTTAGAGAAAATATAAAGCATCTACTGTTGTATATAATTATAAAAATAACATGTAAATTTGTTTTCTACTGGGATTAATACGAAAATAAATTCAATAACTACAGCAGTTATGATTATATTACTTTAATTATTTTTAATATTTATTGGTTTGGATTAATTCTTTGCTGATATTTCTATTAAAAATAAGTACAAAATCATAGAAAAAATACTACTATATATTTAAATGTAAGTTGTAAATTACAGTGTTATAATTAATAGATCTGTATAATAACATGGAAAACTATATAAGTTATATACTGGATAACAGATATAATAATATAATAACAGGCTAAAAAAAGTAATTAACATATTTTTACTGATATATGAGTCCTATATTATTAATATATTATCAGTGTGCTAATAAGTGGTAATATACTGAAGTATATTACATAGTACTATTAATATATCAATAACACAGTATTTAGTAATATAAACATCTAATAACATTGTTATATTAAGGAATGGTATTTATTATAATTAGTTAATAATACAACGTTCTTTCATATT
>NW_008238544.1:2133-3033 GCF_000691975.1 Corvus brachyrhynchos
GGAATGCCACTGTGGTCATGGCGGCAGGGGAGGTGCAGAGGTTCGTGGTGAACCCTAACTCACACCTGTACATCAGTGCGGTGGTGGCAGTACAGGTAGTGTTTTTCTTCAGTGGGTCGTCTTGGCAAGATCCCTTCCTCCTTGTTGTCCCACCTGTCACCGCCCACTGCACTGCATTCCGCTTCAGCAGCGTGCCCGGCCAGTATAACCATGCCATCCTTGTTGCACCCACCACTGCTGCTGCCAACACCACCCTCACCCATCGGCCCGACAACACCATGGCATGGCAGGCCATTCCTGGCACAGATTTCTCCTGGGCCATCATCACCGTGCACGCAACAACACAGAGTGTTGAGAACTTGCAGGTGCCCATCGGGCTCCTGGTGTTTGGGTTCCAGGGTCAAACTGGATATGGCTTCCCTGGGCTCTGTGCCACCAGTGAGTACAGTCAGTCCATTGTTGTGTCACCCTGCTGTTTTCTGGTTGACCATTCATGGGTTTTCCCCTTTTTTTCAGCCCCCACATCTCTCTCCTGTGAGGATTTGGTATGTGAGGAGAGGTGTGAGATGGTGGATGGACAACCAGAGTGCATCCAGGAGACCTTCTCTACCTGTTGGCTCAGTGGTGGGCCACACTACCGCAGTTTTGATGGAAAAGCCTTTGATTTCATGGGAACATGTGCCTACACCTTGACCACCATCTGCAGTCCCGATCCCACCCTTCCTGCCTTCTCTGTTGAGGTCAAAAAGGAGGAAAAGGAGAACTCCAAAGTTTCTTCCATTGGCTCCATCACCATTCATGTTGACAATATCACTGTCACTGCAGTCCGGTCAGAGAATGGGATGGTGAGGGTAAGCAAAAACCATCATAATTCCCAAATTCCAATAATTTTTTGGCATT
>NW_008238545.1:0-647 GCF_000691975.1 Corvus brachyrhynchos
CAATAATGAAAATATTATTTTCTCAAGAGGAATAAGAAATGATTAGAGTTGTGTGTATGAGAATTTGGGAAAGAGAGAACCAGCAGAGACTACCAGGAGACCAGAAGATGCCATTGACACCCCCTGCTTGGAATCACAATGAAGAGGCTAGGCGAAGGAATATGAATGATTATCGTAATTTCGTAATCAAAGGAATAAAAGAAGCAGCACCTCGAGAGCAGAATTTAAAAAGGGCTTTTGAAGGGCAACAGGGAAAGGAAGTCTCCAACTGAATGGTTAGAGAGAGACTTAGGAGAAATATGAAACAATTTTCTGGGATAGATCCCGAGACAGTAGCTGGGCAGGCTCTACTAAGAGTCAATTTTGTCACTCATGCTTGGCCAGATATTAGGAAGAAACTAGAAAAATTGGAAGACTGGCACTAAAGATCATTAAATGATTTATTAAAAGAGGCTCAGAAAGTTTATGTCAGGAGAGATGAAGAAAAAAACCAAAGTAGAAGCCAAAATTATGGTATCCACTATGAGAGAAAGTAACTTTCAAAGGAATCTGAGGTCTCCGAATACCACTCCTAGGAATTCGGGCTTTAGAAAAAAGAGGAAAAGTGAAAAAACCAAGACCCCAGTACAAACAAAAACCCAGGAGCA
>NW_008238546.1:0-931 GCF_000691975.1 Corvus brachyrhynchos
GGGGAAATGGGGAAAAAAGGGGGAGAAATGGGGATAAAAGGGGGAAGAACGGGGAAAAGGGGAGAAAAAGGGGGAAAAATAGGGAAAAAAGGGGGGAAAGGGGGAAAATGGGGAAAAAACGGGGAAAAATGCGGGAAAAATGGGAGATAAACGGGGGAAAAATGGGGGGAAATGGGGAAAAATGGGGAAAAATGGGGGGAAATGGGGGGAAAAAGTGGGGAAAATCAAGGAAAACCAGGGAAAATTCGGGAAAAAATGGGAAAAAGGGAGGAAATGGGGAAAATCGGGAAAAATTGGGGGGAAAATGGGGGGAAAAATAAAAAAAGGGAAAAATGGGGGTTTTAGAGGGGGAAATGGGGGAGAAATGGGGATTTTAGGGGAGGAAGAAGGGGAAATGGGGAAAAGTGGGGGGAAAAGGGGATTTTAGGAGCGAAATGGGGAAAATTTGGGGATTTTAGGGGGGAATGGGGGAAAAGAGAGGGAATATGTGGATTTTAGGGGGAGAAAAGGGGAGAACATGGGATCAAATTGGGAAAAAATGGGGTTTTAGGGGAAGAAATGGGATTTAGGGAGAACATAGAGATAGAAAGAGGAAAAGAGAGAAAAAGAAGAATAAATTTGAAAGCGCCTCACGCACTTTTAGGGAGAGCCCCTCGGCCCCCGAGACTTCAGGATCCCCCCTAAAGGATTTGGGGTCCCTCCCAAATGGGATTTTGGGGTTTCCCAAAGGCATTTTGGGCCACTTTATTGGAATCCCGGGGTCCCCCAGCGGGTCCTGAGGACCCTCAATGGGATTCTGCCCCCTCCCAAATGGACTTCGAGGTCCCCCAACGGGATTTTAGGGTCCCAACCGGAACTTTGAGGCGCCCAGACGGGATTTTAGGGTCCCACACGGAATTTTGGGGGCGTTTTCCCCCTCACCTTAAAGGCC
>NW_008238547.1:0-257 GCF_000691975.1 Corvus brachyrhynchos
GTCTCGGCCGGGCCCCCGAGCGACGACTCCCCCCCGCCCTGCTCTAGCACGCGCTTCGGTTCGGCGCGGCTCCGCTCCACTGCCACCGCCGCCAGCTGCCGCCCACGCGCCGCCCCTCTCAGCCGGGCGTTCACGGGGCTCACTCCACCATGCACTGCACGGGGCCGTGCGGGCACCGCCGGGTCCCGCTGCGCTTCACTCCGCCGCCAACACTGCGGCTCGCTTGGCTCCGCCCGCACGCAGGAACCGCCTCGCTG
>NW_008238548.1:0-450 GCF_000691975.1 Corvus brachyrhynchos
CCATCACGCCATCCCCTTGTGTCCCCTTATGTCCCCCTTTGTGTTCCCTCTGCCCTGTGTTTGTGCCCCCCCTGCCGTATGTCCCTCTCTCTGTGTCTCTCATGTCCCCCATGACCCCAATTCTTGCATCCGCTGTGTGGCCCCACAACCCCAATCCCTTTGTGTCCCCTCTGTGTCCCCACAGCCCCTGTCCCTGTATCCCCCTCCATTGCCCCCCATGGCCCTCCCGTGTCCCCAAGGCCCTGTCCCCGTGTCCCTGCCACATCCCCAATCTACCCGCACCCCCCTTTGGTCTCCGCTGTGTCCCCATGGCCCCTGTCCCTGTGTCCCTTCCATGTGCCCCCAGTGTCCCCATGGCCGCAGTCCCTGTGCCCCCCGTGTCCATCTGTGTCCCCATGGTCCCCCTTGGTCCCCTCTGTGTCCCCAAGGCCCTGTCCCCGTGTCCCTGCC
>NW_008238549.1:0-241 GCF_000691975.1 Corvus brachyrhynchos
GTCTCCAGGCTCTCTACTGTCTCTCCGGTGGTCTCTAGGCTCACCTTGAGCCCACTGGTGGTCACCAGGCCCTCTGTGACCTCTCTGGTAGTCTCCAGGCTCCCTTTTTCTTGCTCCAAGCAGTGGGCGATGGTGGCCTCCAGGCCGCCCTTGGCCTCCTCGGTGGTTTCCGGGTTGCCCATGGCCTCTCTGGTGGTCTTCGGCCCCCCCGTGCCCTCCCCGGGGGTCTCCAGCCCGTCCT
>NW_008238550.1:0-345 GCF_000691975.1 Corvus brachyrhynchos
TGTATTCCCTTAGCACTTGGCATATCTCCTGTCACACCTGGCCCATCACCTGGCACATCTCCTTGCGCATCTCCTGGATCCCCTTCACCAGTACCCCCACTCAGTTCGGGTAGTCCATTTCTGAGGTGGGCTGTTGGGCAGTATCAGGCTGTGGGGGAGGGTCAGGCTGTGGGGCAGGATCTCTAGTATATGGGGCTGTGTCAGGCTCTGGGGCTGGATCAGGCTCTGGGGAGAACCTCTAGTGTCTGGGGCCATGTCAGGTTCTGGGTCAGGATCAGGCTCTGGGGAAGGATCTCTAGTCTCTGGGGCTGGTGTCTGGGTAGGTATCCAAGCCAAGCTCCACGT
>NW_008238550.1:449-771 GCF_000691975.1 Corvus brachyrhynchos
GAAAACTTCCCCTGGTGTCATTTCCTCACAGAAGGTACCATTTTTAACATAACCCCAAAAACATGCACTCAGTGTGTGATAGCCATTTATCCACATGCCCACATTCCGGAGGAAGTTAAAAACCCATGAATTCCTCACCTTCTCGACCCATAGTGCAAACTGGATAACAGCAATGGTAGCCTTAGTCAGAGGACCCATGTTTAGGTAAGGAGCTGCAAAGGGGAAGAATAAAACTATGACACCCTGCCACCCGAACCAGGGTAAACTAGACCACATAGCCTAGCAAGGCTCCTATATCCAGCACACAAAATAAAGTTATCCA
>NW_008238551.1:0-250 GCF_000691975.1 Corvus brachyrhynchos
TTTTTGGGGATTTTCGGAGGATTTTTTACAGTTTTTTGTGATTTCCTGCTGTTTTTCAGGAATTTTGATGAGGATTTTTTGGGATATTTATGGAAATGTTGGGGGAATTTTTGGGATTATTTGAGGGAATTTTAATGGGAATCGTTACGGTATTTTTAGAGATTTTTTTGGGCTTTTTTGGGAATTTTTGGGATTTTTTTAGGGATTTTTATGGGATTTTTTTGGGGATTTTTTGGGGGTTTTTGGGGAT
>NW_008238552.1:0-268 GCF_000691975.1 Corvus brachyrhynchos
AGCGCCGCCGCCGCCGCATTCCCGCGATCCCGGTGCCGGTGCCAGTCCTGGTGTCGGTGGCAGTTCCCAGTGCCGTGTCCCATTCCCAGTGCCCATTCCCGGTGCCCCGTTCCCATTCCCAGTGCCCCGTTCCCATTCCCGGTTTCCCATTCCCGGTGCCCCGTTCCCATTCCCAGTGCCCCATTCCCATTCCCGGTTTCCCATTCCCAATGCCCCGTTCCCATTCCCGGTACGCCGTTCCCATTCCCAGTGCCCACTCCCGGTGCCC
>NW_008238553.1:0-863 GCF_000691975.1 Corvus brachyrhynchos
GCTAAAATCACTGCTGAAAGAAATGAACCAATTTTGGCAGCTTTAATACCTCCTGCAGTATCAACTAAGCAGCCTGTAAAATACCAACGTGTTGCTGCCTGTTCCAAGCTTCCCTTCCCCCTCCCCAAGACAAGTCAGGACTTGCCTCTGCCATGTGCTCCTGAACTCCTTTGTTCCAAGTGCAGGCAAAACCAAATGTAACTCAGACTCTTTAGCAGTGTCTGATTGGCCGGTCACCCCGGGTCCGCCCCTAGTCCTCCCCTTTCCCTTTCTCCGAATAAAAGAAGGACACGAGAGGGGGCCTGCCCTCTTTTGCTTGCATCCCTTCTGCGAACATCCTGTCTCTGTCTCTATTTGAAAGCTTCTAATTGCAGGAATTGGCAACCGAAGTCTATGCTTCTCCCTCTTTGCTTCTACTGGTGGTATCAGCTTTGCAGCTACTACACCCTCCTGGAAGCAGGTAACAAATTTGCAGATTATGAAGCTAAAATCGCTGCTGAAAAAAATGAACTAATTGTGGCAGATTTAATACCTACTATAGTATCAACTAAGCAGCCTGTAAAATATCAACCCTCTGATTATAAATGGATTAATGAAAATAAAGAAAAACTTTTAGAGAATGGTTGGGGACAATTAGAAACAGGTTAACTAGTAATACCAGAAAAGTCGATGAGACATTATGTAAAATCTGAACATGATAAGACTCACTGGGGAGCAGAACCCTTATACCAATACCTAAGGGAACGAATTGCAGGCCCAGGCTTGCAAGACATTGTTAAAGAAGTAACATCACAATGTGTGACTTGTTTGAAGAATAATCCAAGTAAAACAGGCTAGAACAAGGGGTTATTAGCAGAGGAGCT
>NW_008238554.1:0-467 GCF_000691975.1 Corvus brachyrhynchos
TTAATTGACCTCCGTGAATTTCTGGAAAGAGAAAAGAAAACTTGCTTTTGATGTGCCTGTCAGATCTTTAATACTTCAGCTACTCTTCTAGAACTTTCTTTCACTCTTTTTTGAACTCCTCTAAAAAAACAGAATTAACATCCCAAAAAATCTAAGAGTTAGAGGAATTTTGAGCATGCAGTGAATCATCTAAACATCTTGCCAATGATTTTTAATCATCTTTTAGCACTTTTTTCAATTCTGTTGCGAAATGCAACCCTGATCCTAAAGGGTCCGCAATCCCCAGTTTAAAAGAGCAATTTGTAAACTTATGGCGACATAAATGTTAAATGCTCTGTAGTTAGAGATAATTTTTGGATCAATGAAGTGTGCACTAGGAAAATTCCTACTAATTTTTTTTTCCTAACAGTAAAATGTTTTCATTTTGATACTTCGGTGGCATTGGTAGGGGGGATTGCTTTCAAGTA
>NW_008238555.1:0-509 GCF_000691975.1 Corvus brachyrhynchos
TGACAGACCTTGACTGTAGCAGCCAAGCTGGCTCACCTGTTTCGGTGATGAGTGACGGAGGAATATCTGAGGGGGACCCTGCTGACCGGGGTCTGGGGGCAAACAATGGTGGATCCGGAAAAACCCCCCTGGCTCCACGGGCAGAGCCTGCACTGCCGCACCCTGCACAATTGCAGGACTCCGCTGCCCCCAGGGACCCCGCGCCGGCAGAGGTGGGGGTGTCAGGACAGCGGGAGGGCGCACAGCCTGCCTTGCTGCTCAGCTCGGTAGTGGCCCTGGAGTAGCTTATCCAGGGCCGCGAATTAGTGGCCTAGAGAATTGGACCCCCAGAGCGGCTCCTAGCCAGTTTGCCTATGCACCAACAGAGCCCAAATCACCCGGATGTCCCTTCTTAGCCGTCGTAGCACCAGGCATGCCTGCACCGAGACTGCCTGGGTGTGGTCCGCTGCCCTCCTTGGCGCAGGACTATTCTACATCGCTGCAGAACTGAGCCATCGACCTTTTAATAC
>NW_008238556.1:0-272 GCF_000691975.1 Corvus brachyrhynchos
TATAATGCATTGTAAGGGACACTCCCAAGGTAAGACTATCCCTGAACTGAGAAATGCTATAGCAGAAAAAGCAGCAAAGGCAGTGGCCAGTAGGGTTCAGATCCAAGCCCTAGCTCTAATTCCTTCTAGCATCCTTATGGGTGAAAAAACCCCCACCATAAAACACTGATGATTTAAATTGGATACAAGAAGACAAGTGACAAATGAGCACAGATACTCGAGTGGGCTAGGATAAAGGGTCTCATTGTCATACCCAGAAAACTGTTAAAATT
>NW_008238557.1:0-227 GCF_000691975.1 Corvus brachyrhynchos
GGGGATTGGGAGATGGGTGTTGCCTCGGGGTTGTTGTTGGGATGGGGGGGGTGTTTTGGGAGCTGGGGGTTCTGTTGGGATCCGGGTGTTCCATTGGGAATGGGCTCATTGGGATCCGGGTGTTCCATCGGGATCTGGATGTTCCGTTGGGATCCGGGTGTTCCTTTGGGATCCGGGTGTTTCCTTGGGATCCAGGTGTCGTTGGGATCAGGGTCATTGGGATCCAG
>NW_008238558.1:0-209 GCF_000691975.1 Corvus brachyrhynchos
AGGCAAAATTAAGCTTTAGAGAAAGACCACTGTGGAGTGAAGTGCCTTTGGATGCTGTGACAATTTTTTAGTGATGGATCAGGAAAGACACATTGTTCGGTGGTAACGTGGCAAGACCCAGAAACTAAAACATGGAAACAGAATATTCAAATAGTAGAGGGTTCTACCCAGGTAGCAGAACTTGCAGCAGTAGTTAGAGCATTTCAGCT
>NW_008238559.1:0-885 GCF_000691975.1 Corvus brachyrhynchos
CCCGCCCCGCGTGAAGACAAAAAAGGGACGGGATGCGAGGGGGAGGAGGGACAGGGGAGGACAGATAGCGATGACACAAAATTACCAGACGTGAGTTTTCAGCCTGACTTCACTTCTCCTGCTGATGGTTCTTTCAGGTTGCAGCTGTCGACACCGCTCCTCCTGAAAACCAACGAGTGGCAGCCCGCACCGGCAACGCTGGGGACGTGGGACCCAAGCCCTAGCAGGTATGTCATTGTTGGAGATGTTAAATGCACACCACCAGAGATCGAAGTCGCTCCGGGACTCATGACATCCAGTCCCGAAGGACCCGTTCTCTGGCTGCGCTGTGTCCGTCCACCTCTGTTTCTGCCTAGAGGGCAGATGGTCGCCCAGGCTATCCCTGCAGAAGGGCCACACCCGACGGTGTGTGCCACACATGTAATAGGAACAGGGAAACCGCAGGTAAACTGTAAGATCAACAGAGGGGAAGAAGTCCTACACGTTAAGGGGCTTCTGGACACAGGGGCAGATGTGACGATCATTCATTCCCACATGGGAATGGCCAGCACATTGGGAATTGCAAAACGTGACCGGACACGTGCAGGGTGTTGGGGGCATCCAGTTAGCGAAACAGTCCAAAAGTGTCGTGCAAATTAAGGGGCCGAGCGGACAATTGGCGAACATACGTCCGTTCGTATTGGATTACAAGGAGCCCCTCTTGGGGAGAGACCTCATGCAACAATGGGGAGTCACCATTGACATCCCTGCCCCCCCGATAAATTTTTGCGTGGCGGCCACTGAAGAGTGCCCTACCAAAAAACTGAATTGGAAAACGGACCGGCCGGTGTGGGTAGAGCAGGGGCCACTCTGTAATGAGAAATTAGAGGCACTCGAGAAGCTCGT
>NW_008238560.1:0-222 GCF_000691975.1 Corvus brachyrhynchos
CCCATCCCTGCCCAAAGATGAAATGTATCTACGGTGATGCTGTCCTCACCCTGCCTTGATGACCTAAATGTAGATAATGACCTTTTTGGACAATGTGGAATAACGGGATGGATTGCATCTTTGATTAAGGGAGCTCTGTGGGTATTAATTGTAATTATTACTGTGTTACTTATGTTCTCTTGCCTCCTATGTTGCTGCAGAAAGGCTGCTGGGAATGCCTTT
>NW_008238561.1:0-470 GCF_000691975.1 Corvus brachyrhynchos
TTGCGTCTTTGGATTTTTCCATGTGACCACGGATGTTTTACTCTTTCCTGAAGCATCAGTAAAAAACGGTAATCGCATCGAGGGGTTTTCTTTGAATCTCTCGAGGGATGAAAGAGAATGGCAGATTCAACATATTATGTTTTGGGTAATGATTGGAGATTTGGCCTAACTATCTAATGCAAATAGTAAATTTATATTATTTTGGAGTAGGTGATCTAATGCGTCAGTTGTTACAGGTAAGTAGATGCATGCAAAGTCACATCCTGCCAGGGTGCGGAGCCTTGCTCTACCCTTCATGATAATTTTTGCCATTCGTTCTTGTGGCTGTGTGATGGTTTTAGGAGGTTGGAGTGGAAGGAATACCCATTCAATTATGATGAGGGGCTCCTTCTGCTCTTTGAAATATGAGGCCATGAAAGCGTGGTACCTGTGAAAGGGTGGTACCTTCCCTAGAATGACAAGCTTAAAGG
>NW_008238562.1:0-324 GCF_000691975.1 Corvus brachyrhynchos
GGACCCTGGAATTAGCAATGGCACCCCAAAATCATCAATGGGACCCTGGAATCATCAATGGCACCCCAAAATTATCAATGGCACCCCGGAATTAGCAACAGAATCCCAAAATTTTCAACGGGACCCCAAAATTACCAATGGGACCCCAAAATCATCAACGGGACCCCAAAATTATCAACAGCACCCCAAAATTTTCAACGGGACCCCAAAATCGTCAATGGGACCCCAAAATTATCAACGGGACCCCAAAATTATCAACAGCACCCTGAAATTATCAGCAGCACCCTGGAATTATCAACGGGACCCCAAAATTTTCAACGGGAC
>NW_008238562.1:363-823 GCF_000691975.1 Corvus brachyrhynchos
GGGACCCCAAAATTATCAACAGCACCCTGAAATTATCAGCAGCACCCTGGAATTATCAGCAGCACCCTGGAATTATCAACGGGACCCCAAAATTATCAACGGGACCCTGGAATCAGCAATGGCACCCCAAAATTATCAACGGGACCCCGGAATTATCAACAGAACCCCAAAATTATCAACAGGACCCTGAAATTATCAGCAGCACCCTGAAAATTATCGATGGGACCCCAAAATTATCAATGGCACCCCAGAATTATCAACGGGACCCCAAAATTATCAATGGGACCCCAAAATTTTCAACGGGACCCCAAAATCGTCAATGGGACCCCAAAATCATCAACAGGACCCCGAAATTATCAACGGGACCCCAAAATTATCAACAGAACCCCGAAATTATCAATGGGACCCCAAAATCATCAATGGGACCCCAAAATCATCAATGAGACCCCGACATTATCAA
>NW_008238562.1:2703-6180 GCF_000691975.1 Corvus brachyrhynchos
TAATTTGGGGTCCCACCCCGGCATCATTAATTGGGACCCCAAAATTGGGGTAGAGACCCCCCCTGAGGGGTTTGGGGGGGGGATTCCCAAATTGGGGGGACATGGATAAGGTGGGGAGCCCCCCCCACCCAAAGGCTGGGAATGAGGGGGGAAGTGGGAAAAGGGGGATCAGCCCAAAAAGGGGGAAATCGGCCCAAAAAGGGAGCAAATCATCCTAAAAAGGGAGGAAATCACGCCAAAAATGGAGGAATTGACCAAAAAAAGGGGAAATTGCCCCAAAAAGGGAGGAAAATCACCCCAAAAAGGGAGGGAATCACCCTAAAAGAGGAGGCAAAGCACCCAAAAAAGGGGAAATTGCACCAAAAAGGGAGGAAATCACCCCAAAAAGGGGGGGAATCAACCTAAAAATGGAGGAATCGGCCAAAAAAAGGGGAAATTGGCACAAAAGGGAGAAAATCACCCGAAAAAGGGAAGGAATCACCCTAAAAGAGGGGGGAAAGCACCCAAAAAAAAGGGGAAATTGCCCCAAAAAAGGGAGGAAATCACCCCAAAAAGGGAGAAAATCACAAAAAAGAGGAAAAATCACCCGAAAAAGGGAGGGAATCACCCTAAAAGAGGGGGCAAAGCACCCAAAAAAGGGGAAATTGCACCAAAAAGGGGGAGAATCACCCTAAAAATGGGGGGAAAACACCCCAAAGAGGGGAAATTGCCCCAAAAATGGAGGAAATCATCCTAAAAAGGGGGGGAATCACCTTAAAAATGGGGGGAAACCACCCCAAAATGGGGAAATTGCCCCAAAAAGGGAAGAAATCACCCCAAAAATGGAGGGATCAGCCCAAAAAAAGGGGAAATTGCCCCCAAAAGGGAGAAAATCACCCCAAAAAGGGAGAAAATCACCACAAAAAGGGAGAAAATCACCCTAAAAGAGGGGGCAAAGCACCCAAAAAAGGGGAAATTGCACCAAAAAGGGAGAAAATCACCCCAAAAAGGGGAGAAATCACCCTAAAAATGGGGGGAAAGCACCCCAAAAAAGGGGAAATTGCCCCAAAAAGGGAGGAAATCAGCCCAAAAATGGGAAATTGTCCCAAAAAGGGAGGAAATTGTCCCCAAAGGGAATGGAATCACCCCAAAAAAATGGGGGGAATCACCTCAAAAAGGCGGAAATCACCCCAAAAAGGAGGAAATCACCCCAGAAATTGGAGAATCATCCCAGAAATTGGAGAATCACCCCAAAAAAGAGAGGAGATCACCCCAAAAAGGAAGAAATTAACCCCAAAATGGTGGGAATTACCCCCAAACACTGGAGATTCGGCCCAAAAAAGAAGGAAATCACCCCAGAAATGAGAGAATCTCCCCAAATAAGGGAGGAAATTACCCAAAAAAACCACAAAATCACCCCAAAAACTGGGAAATCAGTCCAAAAAAGAGAGGTAATCACCCCAAAACGGAGGAAAATTACCACAAAAAAGAGAAAAAAAATCACAAAAAGGAGAAAATCACCCTTAAAAAGGGGAGAATCACCCCAAAAAAGGGAGAATCATCCCCCAAAAAAGTGGAAAATCACCCCAGGAATTGGAGAACCACCCCAGAAAAGAGAGGAAATCACCCCAAAAAGGGTGGGAATCACCCCCAAACACCAGAGAATCGCCCCAAAAAGGGAGGAAACCGCCCCAAAAATAGAAAATTTCCACCATTTTGGGGTAGATTTTCTCCTTTTTGGGGTGATTTCCTCCCAAACACCGGAGAATTGCCCCAAAAAGAGGTGAATTGTCCCAAAAAAAGAAAGGAAATCACCCCAAAAAGGGAGAACCACCCTAAAAACAGGAGGATCGCCCCCAAAAAGGGAGAAAATCGCCCTGAAAAGGAGGAAATCATCCCAAAAAGGGGGAAAATCACCCCAAAAAAACGAGAATCACCCCAAACAGCAGAAAATCGACCCAAAAGAAGGAGAAAATCACCACAAAAAAGAGGAAAAATCACCACAAAAAGGAAGGAAATCACCCCAAAAACCAGAGAATCACCCCCAAAACCAGAGAAAATCACAAAAAAGAGAGAAAGTCACCCCAAAAAGGCAGAGAATTACCCCAAAAAGGAGAAAATCACCACATAAAGGGAGAAAATCACCCCAAAAACCAGAGAATCACCCCAAAAAGCAAAAAACCGCCCCAAAAAAAGGGAGAAAATCACAAAAAAGAGAGAAAATCACCCCAAAATGGGAGGGAATTACCCCAAAAAGGGAGGAAATCACCCCAAAAACCAGAGAATCACCCCAAAAAGCAAAAAACTGCCCCAAAAAAGGGAGAAAATCACAAAGAAGAGAGAAAATCACCCCAAAAAGGGAGGAAATCACCCCAAAATACAGAGAATCACCCCAAAAAAATGGAACAAATCACATAAAAGAGAGAAAGTCACCACAAAAAGGGAGGGAATTGCCACAAAAAGGAGAAAATCACCCCAAAAAGGGAGGAAATCACCCCAAAAAATGGAGAATCGCCCCAAAAAAGGAGAAAATCACAAAAAAGAGAAAATCACCCCAAAAAGGAAGGGAATTGCCAAAAAAAGGATAAAACCAGCCCAAAAAATGGGGAAAAACCACCCCAAACAGCAAAAAAACTGCCCCAAAAAGGGAGAAAACCACCAAAAAGAGAGAAAATCACCCCAAAAACAGAGCAAATTACCCCAAAAAGGGGGAAAATCACCACAGAAAGGGAGAAAATCACCCCAAAAAGGGAGAAAATCACCCCAAAAAGGAGAAAAAAATCACCCAAAACGGAGAAAAAATCACCCCAAAAGGGAGAAAATCACCCCAGAAAATGGAAAATCACTGCAAAAAGGGAGAAAATCACCCCAAAAAGGAGAAAAAAATCACCCAAAACGGAGAAAAAATCACCCCAAAAGGGAGAAAATCACCCCAGAAAATGGAAAATCACTGCAAAAAGGGAGAAAATCACCCCAAAAAGGAGAAAAAAATCACCCAAAACGGAGAAAAAATCACCCCAAAAGGGAGAAAATCACCCCAGAAAATGGAAAATCACTGCAAAAAGGGAGAAAATCACCCCAAAAAGGAGAAAAAAATCACCCAAAACGGAGAAAAAATCACCCCAAAAGGGAGAAAATCACCCCAGAAAATGGAAAATCACTGCAAAAAGGGAGATCACCCCAAAAAGGAGAAAAAATCATCCCAAAAAGGAGAAAAACACCCCAGAAAATGGAAAGTCACCCCAAAAAGGGAGAAAATCACCCCAAAAACGGAGACAATCACCCCAGAAAATGGAAAGTCACCCCAAAAAGGGAGAAAATCACCCCAAAAACGGAGACAATCACCCCAGAAAATGGAAAGTCACCCCAAAAAGGGAGAAAATCACCCCAAAAACGGAGACAATCACCCCAGAAAATGGAAAGTCACCCCAAAAAGGGAGAAAATCACCCCAAAAAGGGAGACAGTCACCCCAGAAAATGGAAAATCACTGCAAAAAG
>NW_008238563.1:0-821 GCF_000691975.1 Corvus brachyrhynchos
TGCTACCTGGCAAATTGGGTTTTGTAGGTGGCCAGCAGCACAGGACTCTTGCCAAAGCCCTCAACTTCTGACACTCAGCACTGTGTTCTATTTCCACAGACTGAGAGCTGCAAGGTGACAATTCCCACACAGGAGAGAAGCAGGTGCTGACCAAGGGTGGTCCTTCCACAAACACCCTGGGCTCTGCGGGCCTCAGCCACCTCTGGTCTGGTGGTGTCTGGGCAGTGGGAGGTGATCCAGGGTCAGGGAGCACATTTCTAACTCAGCTCCCACTGCCTGATGATGGATCCATGTAAAATGGACCCATCCTGGAGGTCAGTGGTCTAGAAGGACTTAGGGCTCATTCACTAAAGCGCTTCTGCTCTGTAGCTCTTCGGCCTTTGAGGAAATGCTGGCAAAGCCATGGCATGAAAGCTTCTCCCTGCAGTGCCTGGGTTGTTCTGGGATCAATAATCCAGACACAGGTGCTCTGAGCCCAGGCCTTGTACACGAGATTCCCTGGAAGCTGCAGGGACAGTGGGGATGTGCCAGCACTGCCCCGCTGACCACAGAATCTTCCCAGCAGATACATGGGAGCCCAACGGGCTCGGGCTTGCACCATGGCTTCACTGTGGGTGAGAGGAGCAGGGGAAAGGAGCTGTACCTGAGATGTTGCACTAAGCCACACTTCAATACTCTACCACTACTTGGGGTTTAAAGGTCACCTTGATTTTGGCCGAAAAATTTGGCCTGATCTCTCCCTCCTAAAACAAGAAAGAGACAGCAAACCACTTATATTATAACAACAGGTGCTGCTAGGATGCCACTGCAGCACTGGCTTG
>NW_008238564.1:0-714 GCF_000691975.1 Corvus brachyrhynchos
CCCATTTTTCCCTTTTTTCCCCCATTTCCCCCCTTTTTTCCCATTTCCCCCCCACTTTCTCTCCAGTTTTTCCCTATTTCCCCCCATTTTTCCCATTCTTTCTCCAGTTTTTTTCCATTTTCCCTCTTTTTCCCCACTTTCTCTCCAGTTTTTTCCCCATTTTCCCCATTTTTTTCCTCCAGCTTTTTTCCATTTTCCCTTTTCCCCATTTTTCCCCCATTTCCCCCCTTTTTTCCCATTTTCTCTCCAGTTTTTTCCCCAGTTTTTCCCTCTTTCCCCCCATTTTTCCCCATTTCCCCATTTTTTCTCCAGTTTTTTCCATTTTTCCCTCTTTTCCCCCATTTTCCCCCCATTTTTTTCTCCACTTTCTCTCCAGTTTTCCCATTTTTTCTCCAGTTTTTGTCCCATTCTCCCCATTTTTCCCCCATTTTTTTCCCATTTTCCCTCTTTTCCCCCCATTTTCTCTCCAGTTTTTGTCCCAGTTTTTCCCTCTTTCCCCCCATTTTTCCCCATTTCCCCATTTTTTCTCCAGTTTTTTCCATTTTTCCCTCTTTTCCCCCATTTTCCGCCCCTTTCCCCCCATTTCTTCTCCAGTTTTTTCCCCATTTTTTCCCATTTTTTCTCCAGTTTTTGTCCCATTCTCCCCATTTTTTCCCCACTTTCCCTCTTCCCCCCTCTTTTCCCATTTTCTCTCCAGTTTTTGTCCCAGTTTTT
>NW_008238565.1:0-439 GCF_000691975.1 Corvus brachyrhynchos
AACACGCCAATCCTTTCAGTGAAGAAAGCTGATCGTAAAAGTTATCGGTGAGTCCAAGATTGGAGGGCAATTAACAAAATTACAGAGGACATACACCCACTGGAAGCCAATCCATACACACTTTTGACCACACTGACAGATGAATTAGGGTGGTTTACTGTTGTGGACCTGAAGGATGCCTTTTTCTGCATTCCTGAGCATAAAAACAGCCAGGATCTTTTTCCTTTTGAGTGGGAGAATCCTGAAACGGGGAAGAAAAATCAGCTTACTTGGACAGTCCTACCCCAGGGTTTCAAGAATAGCCCAACAATATTTGGAAACCAGTTAGCAAAGGAATTAGAAGATTGGAGGAGACAAGAGCCAGGAGGGGTTATCCTTCAGTATGTTGATGATATCTTGATTGCAGCTGTAGTGGGTTCAGTTTGTAACCGGGCAGAAA
>NW_008238566.1:0-1749 GCF_000691975.1 Corvus brachyrhynchos
CTCACCGTCGGTCTCGCCTAGGTCATCTCATTCGGCATTTTCTCGGTCATTGTGATCGTTTTTCCTGCCAGGAGATTTCTGTCGTTGTCCTGTCCTCTTGTTTGTCATCTCCTGTGTCACGGCTGCCTGCTTGGGTTTGTCCCGGAGCTGCTCTGCCCTGCTGCACAGCCTGGTGTATGGATGTGATAGGACAAGGCCCCGGGGACTTGAAATTTGTGATGTAGGGTGGAGTTGGATGCTAGATGGAATTCCTGGATTGATACAGGAGGGCTGGAGCTGTTACGTTCTCCTGCAGGACTCTGACTGTTATCGCTTCCTTCCAGATGCCAACGGATTAAGTCCGTGGCAGAGCACCCCACACCAGGTGAGGCGGTTCCCGCAGGAAGGGGAGTCCCCGTTTGTGTTTGCAGGGCAAGTGTAAAGGGTGGCTGTGTTGCGGCACTGTTCGCTGTGTTTCTTTTTAGGAGGTAAAGTGGGACAGCAGCAGTCAAGGTCAATGGGGCGAGGTGGTTTCACAGTCTCTCAGCATGTGAGAGGTGGTGTTGGGGCGCCCTGGGACTTATTCTTCTGGAGGGCAAGAGTGATGTTTTCTGTTTTGTTGTCTTAGGTACCGTGAGCAGCTGCAGAGCCGGTTTGGAAGTGGCCAGTAGGCGATGAGCCTCGGCCCTTAGGAGGGAGGGAGGCCTTGTGCAAGGGGTCACTTTTGGGACGTCTCATCGCGGTCTGAATTTTTTTTCTGAATTTTTACAGCCACCGAAACAGACCCTGGGGACTGTATCAACATCCACGGCGCCCGTGCGTTCATTTCCATCGAGGATGGATTTTGTCGGCTCGTCTTCCAAAAGCTAAGTGTTGGGACCGGTGGTGGGGACAAGGGAAAAAACCCTTTGGAATTGCAGGAGGCCATTTGAAGTTAGCTTAGAGGAGAGGGCTGAGCTTCTTGAGCATCCTCTTAACAGCTCTGGTACTAACTTCTTGTAAGGACTTACGTTTCACCGTCATGTCCTATTGCCATAGAGCTTTCTTTCCTTTGGCATCATCGGCCTCTGGCTCATCTTGCAGTAGGAATCTTGGGTCCATCAGGTGAAACTGCTGGGCAGTTTCAACTTGTGTCTGTGTTCTGTAGGTTGTGTCTATGTTCTGTAGTGTCCATTGTCCTCTGTGTCACAGGGCTTTGTTGCACGTCAGGGATTTTTTTGCATTGTTCTGGGCCCTATTGGCTGTACTTGCCTACTTTCCTGGATGGGGCTTATTCTGGCATCTTTACCTCTTTACTTCTTGAGACCGGAGGAAGTACACAAGATGTTCTCATCCATCTTCCTTCTCAGTTTTGGTACCGGCTTCTTTTCACACGCCATTCCCTTGGACTTCTCTAGGGAGGGTATCGGACCCTCCCTCCGTGACCGCAGTATTTCAGTAGGTTCCATTGCCTCTAAGTGTATTGCACTCGAGAATTAATCTTCTGGAGACTCACCTTGAGCCCTTGTGTCATCTTTCCTTAATTTGGGGTGCCGCCTGTCTGTGTGCCACTTAGGGTCGGAGCCGCCCTGCCCTGGCACGTAGAGTCGCAGTTAGGTAGAACAGTCATAAAACTTAAGGGTTCATCTATTTTCTATGGGGTTTTGGGCAGAAAATTTATGGGCCTGGTGTGGGGATAACTCCTAGCCATGGGCCACTCTCTGACCGCTTCAAATTTTCTTGCAGGTCCCGAGGCAGCTTTGGATCTCCACGGTCACTGCTGCTACCTGT
>NW_008238567.1:0-781 GCF_000691975.1 Corvus brachyrhynchos
TTGTGGGGAGTTTGGACACTTTCTTAAGGACTGTCAAGAACATCAGGTGGCCAAGGACTTTCATCAACCGGTGGGATGCCCACTCTTAGACTGCCCAACCTGTCATCTCCACCACCAATGCCAATCGGGAAACAGCCAGCAAAGCACATTATGGCTACGCGCTATGACACCAAATGCCAAGCTGCCTCGCCCTGCCTTGACTGCTATCCCGAGGTTTTGGAAATAATTCCTGATTATGCCTATGCGGACCAGGAGCTCCGAGTCTCCGAGGCATCCCAACAGGTCCAGGTGGGCACCTGACAGCAGCTGGTGAGTGCTCTTTCTATTCAGTTTGATAATGAGGACATGTATAAAATCTCTACGGGACAATTCAGGCCCCCGGATGGCCCAAGAGACATTTTAATTACAGGAAATGGACTTTATGGGCCAGACGAACTTTATGTTACTCCAGAAGTTCAAACCATCAGCCCTCAAGATGAAGTTTTTGTGACTGTTTCATGCAATAAGCCCCCTTGGTTTTTATACAAAGGAATGGCTATTGCCCAATTCTTTCTACTGATACATCATAGAGACTGGATCCTGGAGAACCCGATGGCATGCTGGGTTGAAGTTGTGGGCCCAGATAGACCTATGATAGAGTGTGGTCTGCTTAACAGAGGTTCTAAGTTATATTGTCCAGGTGTGGCAGACACACACCAGAGCTGATGTCACCATTATAGCTCGCTCCAAGTGGCCACGGGACTGGAAATTGACTCCAGCCCATGGAGGCATCTCAGGGGTT
>NW_008238567.1:849-1143 GCF_000691975.1 Corvus brachyrhynchos
AGCCACCATCAGGCCCTTCGTGGTCAGGTCAGGTATTACCTTGTGGGGCAGGGACCTGTTGTCTCAGTGGGGAGCTAGACTAGAAATCCCCAAGTCACCTCAGGATTTTTAGTTGGGGCCACTGAAGAGCGCGCCACCCCACCGCTGATGTGGAAGACCGATAGCCCAGTGTGGACAGATCAGTGGGCCCTTTCAGCTGAAAAGCTGCGTGCTTTAAAAGTCCTTGTGGAAGAGCAACTTTCCAAGGGTCATATAATACCAACCAACAGCCCTTGGAACTCTCCTGTCTTTGTT
>NW_008238568.1:0-261 GCF_000691975.1 Corvus brachyrhynchos
TAGGGGGAGAAAAGGGAATTTTTGGGGGGAAAATGAGGATTTTGGGGGAAAAAGGGGAATTTGGGGGAGTAAAAGGGATTTTTGGGGGGAAAAAGAGTTTTTTGGGGAAAAATTGGGAATTATGGGGGAAAATGGGGATTTTGGGGTGGAAAAGGATTTTTGGGGGAAAAAAGGGAATTTTGGTGGAAAAAAGGGTATTTTTGGGGAAAAAAGGGAATTTTGGGGGAAAAAAGGGGATTTTGGGGGAAAATGGGGATTTTG
>NW_008238569.1:0-742 GCF_000691975.1 Corvus brachyrhynchos
AACACTTAGCTTTCAGAGATGAGCGGACAAAATTCATCCTCAACCAAAAAGACCGCGTGGGCACCGTGGACATCACTACATTCCCTGTAGTCCACTTCGGTGGCTGCAAAAATTCAGACTGCAATGAGACGTCCCAAAAGTGACCCCTTCTGCAACACCCCCTCCCTCATAACTGCCGAGGCTCATTGCTTACCTGCTGTTTCCAAACTTCGGTTCCGTAGCTGCTCACAGTACCTAAGACAACAAAACAGAAAATGTGACTATGGCCCTCCAGAAGAGCAATCACCCAGGGCTCCTCGGCACCACTGCCCCGGCTCACCTCAAATCTTCATCCGATTCGGGAGGTGGCCCAGACAATACCTGCAAAGTGAAAAGGTACACGCTTAGAACACCACAGCATACCTCTAGTCCATTAGTTATCCCGCCTAAATGCCAACTCACCTGCTCGCCTCTGTTCCTTGGCATGCCTAGGGCAGTGGCAGCACCTGCAAAGAAACAAAGCAAAAAAATATGAAGAGAGACTGCGACATCACAAGCTCCCTGCTTTGACTGAAGTATGCCACACCTATACCTTAAGCTTGCACTCATCTGGCATTCTGGGCCAGGACATCTTGCGAGTGGACAGCCTAAAAGGAACAAACAACAATGGATGCTTAAAGCTGAACCAGACATTGATAACAGAGCAGTAACAATCCATTCTGTCCAACATACACAGTTCACCTCGCTCCATCGACCATGAACA
>NW_008238570.1:0-227 GCF_000691975.1 Corvus brachyrhynchos
CACCTTCATGCCTCCAACTGCACACGTGGCCAAGTGCTTCGAGCTTGCGCCCAGGAAGGAGATCGTTGCACCAGGTGAGAGACAGACTATTCAGATCTTCTTCAAAGCCACCCTGTTGGGGATGTTTGATGAAGAATTCCAGTTCAGTGTGGCTGGATCTCCTATGCCTGAAGTGCTGAGAATCAAGTAAGGAGTCCGGGAGCTTGGTGGGCACATCTGTAGCTGAC
>NW_008238571.1:0-826 GCF_000691975.1 Corvus brachyrhynchos
CTTCTTTTTATGCAGAGAAGGATACAGGAAGTGCGGATGGCATTCAGAGACAGGAGAGGCATTTGCATCCTCATTTTTGCAGCTCTGCTCCTTGCCTGATGATGAGAGTTCTTTCATGTCTTAAGTTGATTATCCCCGTAAGTCACAGGTTAGGGGCGGGTCCAACACATAAGACCCTGTGCGGTGCATTTGAACCTCATAAAAAATTATGGGTTATAAAAACTCATTTACAGCACTTTCCAAACTGTACTTTTATACAGTGTGGTAGGAGCAGTTGTTTATGATTTCTGCACATTGCACCAAGAGCTGCACCAGTTCACAGGGATCGTTAGTGAGATTAGGAACATGACTTGCTCTCTGGGGACAGGAGAGATGTCTGGCTGCTGCTCGTCTGCCTCCCAGGAGTCCTAATGATGCTTACTGTTCTTTGATGTATTGACTGAGAGGAAAGGGAGCCGTGCCAAAATGTGCTAATGATATCAACAGTGTTAACGCCTAAACAGGCTGTTGTAAGGATTAAAAAGATTTCTCTCATATTTTCTGCTGTCTTTGTGGGAATATGTGTCTGGTTAATTCTCCAGTTCCTGGTAGATTAAAAAAAATAAATAAATAAAAAGGTAAGTGATGAGAAAGCAGAAATAATGTCTTTGAAAATGTATTATTTTTCCATCTTCTTCCTTCAGTCTACAGTCAGGCTACAGTCCTTCTCTTTTAAAATACGATTTTTACCTATATTCTAAACTGGGAGAAGTGAGTTAATTTAAGGAAATATTTAAATGAAGACTAGTTTCTCCGAAGTTTAGCAACTAGCTTCCAGAAGGATTAA
>NW_008238572.1:0-249 GCF_000691975.1 Corvus brachyrhynchos
GGAAGAAAAAAGGGGAAAAAAGGGGGGAAAAATGAGAAAATAAAGGGAAAAAATGGAGGGGAAAATCAGGGGAAAAAAGGGAAAAATGGGGAAAAAAGGAGGGAAAAGGGGAAAAAAGGGGAAAAAATCAGAAAAAAAGGAGGAAAAAAAATGGAAAAAAAGGAGGAAAAAATGGGGGAAAATTGGGAAAAAAAGGGAAAAAAACCAGAAAAAAATGGGAAAAAAAGGGGAAAAAAAAGGAGGAAAAAT
>NW_008238573.1:0-865 GCF_000691975.1 Corvus brachyrhynchos
TGTAATTAACGGGATACCAACAATTAACGGGAACCCTCCGTAATTAATGGGATACCGGCAACTAATGGGATACCGGCAACTAATGGGAATCCCCTCTAATTAATGGGATACCGGCAACTAATGGGAACCCCCTCTAATTAATGGGATACCTGCAATTAACGGGACCACCCCCTCCCTCCCCGCAATTAAGGGGAGTTCTCCATAATTAACGGGATACCAGCAATTAAGGGAACCAGCCCCCTCCACAATTAATGGGAATCCCCTGTAATTAACGGGGTACCGGCAATTAACGGGAATCCCCTGTAATTAACAGGACACCGGCAATTAACGGGAGCTCTTCCGCCGCAATTAACGGGAGTTCCCCGTAATTAAAGGGATACTGACAATTAATGGGATACCGGCAATTAATGGGACCCCCCCTCCGCAATAAAGAGGAGCCCCCCGTAATTAACGGGATGCCGGCAATTAATGGGATACGGGCAACTAATGGGAACTCCCTGCAATTAATGGGATACCAGCAATTAACGGGACCCCGGCAATTAACGGGAAGGCCCTGTAATTAGTGGGATACCGACAATTACTGGAATACCGGCAAATAACGGGATCCCCCCCCGCAATTAACGGGAGTTCCCCGTAATTAACGGGATACCGACAATTAATGGAAGCCCCTCAGCAATTAACGGGAGTTCCCCGTAATTAACCGGATACCGACAATTAATGGGAAACCCCTGTAATTAACGAGATACCGGCAATTAACGGGAGCCCCCCATAATTAACAGGACACCGTCAATTAATGGGACCCCCCCGCAATTAAGGGGATACCGGCAATTAATGGGACGCCGGCAATTAACGGGAGCCCCCCCCC
>NW_008238573.1:2938-5414 GCF_000691975.1 Corvus brachyrhynchos
ACCCCCCCCAATTAACGGGAGCCCACCAAATCACTCGCGACCCCTCCCCAACACTCGGGACCCCTACCCAATTAACGGGACCCTCCCCAATTAATGGGAACCCCTCAAATCACTCCGGCCCCCTCCCCAATTAACGGGCCCCCCCCAAAACACTCGGGACCCCTACCCAATTAACGGGACCCGCCCCAGCTAACGGGACCCTCCCCAATTAACGGGCCCCCCCCAAAACACTCGGGACCCCTACCCAATTAACGGGACCCGCCCCAGCTAACGGGACCCTCCCCAATTAACGGGCCCCCCCCAAAACACTCGGGACCCCTACCCAATTAACGGGACCCGCCCCAGCTAACGGGACCCTCCCCAATTAACGGGCCCCCCCCAAAACACTCGGGACCCCTACCCAATTAACGGGACCCGCCCCAGCTAACGGGACCCTCCCCAATTAACGGGCCCCCCCCAAAACACTCGGGACCCCTACCCAATTAACGGGACCCGCCCCAGCTAACGGGACCCTCCCCAATTAACGGGCCCCCCCCAAAACACTCGGGACCCCTACCCAATTAACGGGACCCGCCCCAGCTAACGGGACCCTCCCCAATTAACGGGCCCCCCCCAAAACACTCGGGACCCCTACCCAATTAACGGGACCCGCCCCAGCTAACGGGACCCTCCCCAATTAACGGGCCCCCCCCAAAACACTCGGGACCCCTACCCAATTAACGGGACCCGCCCCAGCTAACGGGACCCTCCCCAATTAACGGGCCCCCCCCAAAACACTCGGGACCCCTACCCAATTAACGGGACCCGCCCCAGCTAACGGGACCCTCCCCAATTAACGGGCCCCCCCCAAAACACTCGGGACCCCTACCCAATTAACGGGACCCGCCCCAGCTAACGGGACCCTCCCCAATTAACGGGCCCCCCCCAAAACACTCGGGACCCCTACCCAATTAACGGGACCCGCCCCAGCTAACGGGACCCTCCCCAATTAACGGGCCCCCCCCAAAACACTCGGGACCCCTACCCAATTAACGGGACCCGCCCCAGCTAACGGGACCCTCCCCAATTAACGGGCCCCCCCCAAAACACTCGGGACCCCTACCCAATTAACGGGACCCGCCCCAGCTAACGGGACCCTCCCCAATTAACGGGCCCCCCCCAAAACACTCGGGACCCCTACCCAATTAACGGGACCCGCCCCAGCTAACGGGACCCTCCCCAATTAACGGGCCCCCCCCAAAACACTCGGGACCCCTACCCAATTAACGGGACCCGCCCCAGCTAACGGGACCCTCCCCAATTAACGGGCCCCCCCCAAAACACTCGGGACCCCTACCCAATTAACGGGACCCGCCCCAGCTAACGGGACCCTCCCCAATTAACGGGCCCCCCCCAAAACACTCGGGACCCCTACCCAATTAACGGGACCCGCCCCAGCTAACGGGACCCTCCCCAATTAACGGGCCCCCCCCAAAACACTCGGGACCCCTACCCAATTAACGGGACCCGCCCCAGCTAACGGGACCCTCCCCAATTAACGGGCCCCCCCCAAAACACTCGGGACCCCTACCCAATTAACGGGACCCGCCCCAGCTAACGGGACCCTCCCCAATTAACGGGCCCCCCCCAAAACACTCGGGACCCCTACCCAATTAACGGGACCCGCCCCAGCTAACGGGACCCTCCCCAATTAACGGGCCCCCCCCAAAACACTCGGGACCCCTACCCAATTAACGGGACCCGCCCCAGCTAACGGGACCCTCCCCAATTAACGGGCCCCCCCCAAAACACTCGGGACCCCTACCCAATTAACGGGACCCGCCCCAGCTAACGGGACCCTCCCCAATTAACGGGCCCCCCCCAAAACACTCGGGACCCCTACCCAATTAACGGGACCCGCCCCAGCTAACGGGACCCTCCCCAATTAACGGGCCCCCCCCAAAACACTCGGGACCCCTACCCAATTAACGGGACCCGCCCCAGCTAACGGGACCCTCCCCAATTAACGGGCCCCCCCCAAAACACTCGGGACCCCTACCCAATTAACGGGACCCGCCCCAGCTAACGGGACCCTCCCCAATTAACGGGCCCCCCCCAAAACACTCGGGACCCCTACCCAATTAACGGGACCCGCCCCAGCTAACGGGACCCTCCCCAATTAACGGGCCCCCCCCAAAACACTCGGGACCCCTACCCAATTAACGGGACCCGCCCCAGCTAACGGGACCCTCCCCAATTAACGGGCCCCCCCCAAAACACTCGGGACCCCTACCCAATTAACGGGACCCGCCCCAGCTAACGGGACCCTCCCCAATTAACGGGCCCCCCCCAAAACACTCGGGACCCCTACCCAATTAACGGGACCCGCCCCAGCTAACGGGACCCTCCCCAATTAACGGGAACCCCCTCAAATCACTCGCGACCCCTCCTCAATTAACGCGAACCTCCCCAATTAACGGGACCCTCCCCAATTAAC
>NW_008238574.1:0-559 GCF_000691975.1 Corvus brachyrhynchos
TGTGACTGCCTGTATAATCCAAAATTCTGTGTATTGGAACAGAGACAGTTTTTGCAATGAAATAGATCACAGTGTACGGCAGTTGGAATCCCACAATGATGTAAACAGCATAGGGACCTGCACAAAAGCCCAAAGAAGGAAAAAAGGTGAGGTATTTTGGGAAAGAAAAGGGATGGATGACTGTAATGATTAAGTACAGAAATAGAACCTTCTTTCTCTAGTTCCTTTTACCCTGGAAAGCTAAAAGAGCTCATTGGGGTTCTAAACAATGGAAGAAAGGGAGAACTTGGAACTTCTGTTCTCAGTCAAGCTATTTGAAATCATGGAACTATTCAATGAACTTTTTTTCCCTTTCCAGTTTTGGAAGTAAATGTACCTCTGGATCCCCTCATGGACATGAACCCATGGATAAGTAGGACTAATATCTGGCTTTTCATCTCCTGTTTTACAACACTTTTGAACACCTGAGGAAAGAATGAGTTATTGGAATAAGTCTTAGCACTGTGAGGACAGCTAAGCTTGTGTTTGGACCAGGGACGACACTCACAGTTGTACCAAG
>NW_008238575.1:0-304 GCF_000691975.1 Corvus brachyrhynchos
CCCAGTGACCCCCAAGTGCCTCCCAGTTACCCCCCAGTCGCTTCCCAGTGCTCCCAGTTACCTCCCAGTGCCCTCCCAGTTCCTCCCAGTAATCCCCCAGTGCTCCCAGTAACACTCCAGTGCCCTCCCAGTGCTCCCAGTAACCCCCCAGTGACCTCCCAGTGCCTTCCAGTGCCTCCCAGTAACCCCCTAGAGCCTTCCAGTGCTCCCAGTGACCCCCCAGTGCTCTCCCAGTAACCCCTAGTGCCCTCCCACTGCTCCCAGTTACTCCCCAGTGCCCTCCCAGTGCTCCCAGTAACCCCCC
>NW_008238576.1:0-215 GCF_000691975.1 Corvus brachyrhynchos
GTCCCTCTTCCTCCTGGGCTTTGGGTTCTTGAGTCTGAGCTGGTCAGGGGCACCAGGGAGGTTCATGAATTCTGGGGGGGGCTCCAGGGATGCTCAGGGGTCCTGAGCAGACCTGAGAGTCCTGTAGGGGTTCAGGATTCCTGTGTGGGGTCAGGGACACAGGGACCCCACAATCACCTCTGCTCTTTCCTTTGCAGCCACCAGGAAGCACCAGA
>NW_008238577.1:0-1476 GCF_000691975.1 Corvus brachyrhynchos
TGCCCCAAATCGCCTCCAAACCTCTGAAAATTCCCGAAAATTCCCAAAAAATTCCCAGAAAATCCCCAAAATTCCCAATTTTTCCCAAAATCTCGGGGTGAACAACAGCATCCTCTTCGTGAACGAGGCCGATGTCCGGGAGGTGCCCCCAAAACTGCCCCAAAACCGCCCCAAACCCCCCCCAAACTGCCCCAAATCGCCTCCAAACCTCTGAAAATTCCCGAAAATTCCCAAAAAATTCCCAGAAAATCCCCAAAATTCCCAATTTTTCCCAAAATCTCGGGGTGAACAACAGCATCCTCTTCGTGAACGAGGCCGATGTCCGGGAGGTGCCCCCAAAATCCCCCAAAACCGCCCCAAATTGCCTCCAAACCTCGAAAAAATCCCAAAAAATCCCCCAAATTCCCGATTTTTCCCAAAATCCCGGGGTGAACGACAGCATCCTGTTCGTTAATGAGGCCAACGTCCGGGAGGTGCCCCCAAAACCTCCCCAAAACTGCCCCAAAACCGCCCGAAATCGCCTCCAAACCTCGGGAAATTCCCAAAAATCCCCAAAAAATCCCCAAAATTCCCAGAAAATCCCCAAATTTCCCGATTTCTCCCGAATGCCAGGGTGAACGACAGCATCCTGTTCGTGAACGAGGCCGATGTGCGGGAGGTGCCGCACTCGGCGGCCGTGGAGGCCCTGAAGGAGGCCGGCGCGGTGGTCCGGCTCTACGTCATGAGGAGGAAGGTCCCGGCCGAGAGGGTGGTGGAGGTCAAGCTCATCAAAGGGCCCAAAGGTACCCCAGAAACGCCCAAACTGCCCCAAAATCCAGCCCAGAATCCGTCCTGGGATCTCAAAGTCCACCTTCGGATCCCAAAATCCCCGAAATCCAGCCCAAAATCCTTCCTGGGATCTCAGAATCCACCTTCGGATCCCAAAATCCCCGAAATCCAGCCCAGAATCCGTCCTGGGATCTCAGAATCCACCTTCGGATCCCAAAATCCCCGAAATCCAGCCCAAAATCCGTCCTGGGATCTCAAAAATCCCCGAAATCCAGCCCCAGATCCACCTTGGGGGCCCGAAAGTCATCCTGGGAACCCCAAAATCCCTGAAATCCGCCCTGAAATCCATCCAGAAACCCAAAATCCACCCCAGGATCTGCAAAATCTGCACCGGGATCCTCAGAATCCCCCAAATCCAGCCCAGAATCCACCTGGGAGCCCCAAAATCCCCCAAATCCAACCCAAAATCCCCCAAATCCAGCCCAGAATCCATCCGGGAACCCCAAAATCCCCCAAATTCAGCCCAAAATCCACCCGGGATCTCCAAAATTGTCCTCGGGGACCCAAAATTGCCCCGGAATCATCCCGGGAGCCCCAAAATGCCCCAAAATCCCCCCCAAATGCCCCAAAATCCCCCCAAAATGCAGCCCGGGACCCCCAGATTTGGGGACACCTGGGGACACCTGAGTGACACCGAGGGGGGGGTGA
>NW_008238578.1:0-618 GCF_000691975.1 Corvus brachyrhynchos
GGACCCCAAATTCCCCTCAGAGACCCCAAAATCTCCTCAGGGATCCCCAAGGTCCCCTCAGAGACCCCAAAATCCCCCCTGAGACACCCAAAATCCCCTCAGAGACCCCAGATTCCCCCAGGACCCCAAATTCCCCTCAGAGATCCCAAAATTCTGCTCAGCGACCCCAAAATCCCCCCTGGGACCCCCAAATTCCGCACAGAGATCCCAAAATCCTCTGAGGGTTCCCCGAAATCCCCTCAGGGACCCCAAATTCCCCTCAGGGACCCCAAATTCCCCTCAGGGACCCCAAATTCCCCTCAGGGACCCCAAATTCCCCTCAGGGACCCCAAATTCCCCTCAGGGACCCCAAATTCCCCTCAGGGACCCCAAATTCCCCTCAGGGACCCCAAATTCCCCTCAGGGACCCCAAATTCCCCTCAGGGACCCCAAATTCCCCTCAGAGATCCCAAAATCCTGCTCAGCGACCCCAAAATCCCCCTGGGACCCCCAAATTCCGCACAGAGATCCCAAAATCCTCTGAGGGTTCCCCGAAATCCCCTCAGGGACCCCAAATTCCCTTCAGAGACCCCAAAATTCCCCCCCGGACCCCCAAAATTCCCCTCAAGGACCCCAAAT
>NW_008238579.1:0-407 GCF_000691975.1 Corvus brachyrhynchos
CAGGACCCCAAAAATCCCCCCAAAATCCTCCAAAATTCCCCAAATTCTCCCCCCAAAACCCTAAAAATTCCCCAAATCTCCCCAAATTCCCCCAAAATCCTCTGGAAATTCTGCCAAACTTCCCCAAATCCCCCCCAAAATCCCCAAATTCCCCCAAATTCTCCCCAAAATCCCCCCCCAAAATCCCCAAATTCCCCCCAAATCCCCAAATTCTCCCCCAAAATCCCCAAATTCTCTCCAAAAATCTCCCAAAATTCCCCAAATTCCCCCCAAATTCCCCAAATTCTCCCAAATTCTCTCCAAAAATCCTGCAAATCCCCCCAAATCCCCCAAACTTTCCTCCAAAAATCCCCAAAATTCCCCCAAATCCCCAAAATTCTCCCCAAAAATCCCAAAATCTCCCCCAA
>NW_008238580.1:0-269 GCF_000691975.1 Corvus brachyrhynchos
AAAGGGATTGTGGGAGGTGTAGTTTGGAGATGAGGACACGTGCCCTCCACCATTGCTGGAAACAGACTCAGGGAAAAGGGGTTGGGGGGAGGGGGGGTTTTGCCGTGCTACGAGCACATGGCTATTGCTGTTCCTGGGAACAAAGAGATCAGGGGAAAAGGGGCTTTTTCATGCGCTTACAACATGTGGACTAGAAACTGGAGACAAGGGAGTGGAGAAAAAGGGTTGGAAAGTTTCCGGGACGGGCTCCGGATTCCCGTCCAAGGCAG
>NW_008238581.1:0-611 GCF_000691975.1 Corvus brachyrhynchos
AACGCCGGTGGGAGCGCTGTTTATGAATATTCATGATCTGTTTATCGTGCGCTTTTACGTATTAATTGTATTTCTAAACGTGTTTTTACATATGCTTAATATGCATCTTTAATGTGTTTAATATGCGCTTTTATTGGTTTATTATACATTTAAATATGTGTATTACGTGTTTGCATACTTTCATGTATGGTGCATTTTTAGGGAGCTCATAATATATTTAAATTTATATTTGCATACTTAAATATGCATTGCATACCACGGCATATATTTAAATATTATGTTTTAATAACTATTAAATTTATTAGTTTTATTTAAATATTATGTCTTTTTAAAGAAGTTTGTTATATGCCATACACCCATCACCCATTTCAATGCACTCATTACGTATTCATGCGCCTAATTTACATGCCAATATATTCACCTCTTAAAGCGGCAACACGCCTTGAAGTGGGGCCCACCCATCCCCCAGAAAGCCACGCCCTCTTTAGTTAAAAACCACGCCTCGTTTTCTACCCAAAATTCCTTTTTTTGACCACGGAACGGGGGCCGGGGGGTGGGGAGGGGCGATGACGTCACGGCGGCACCGACAATGACGTCACAGCGGCGCCGAC
>NW_008238581.1:2428-2832 GCF_000691975.1 Corvus brachyrhynchos
CGTGGCTTATCTGGGTGTGTCCCTATGGGCGTGGCTTATCTGGGTGTGTCCCTTATGGGCGTGGCTTATCTGGGTGTGTTCCTTATGGGCGTGGCTTATCCGGGTGTGTCCCATGTGGGCGTGGCTTATCTGGGTGTGTCCCCACAGGCGTGGCTTATCTGGGTGTGTCTCTTGTGGGCGTGGCCTATCAGGGTGTGCCCCTTGTGGGCGTGTCCCTTGTGGGCGTGTCCAGAGGGGGCATGTCCTATGTGGGTGTGTCCCGGGGGCGTGGCCTATCAGGGCGTGCCCCGTGTGGGTGTGGCCTATCGGGGTGTGGCCAGGTGGGTGTGTCCCATCAGGGCATGGCCTATCAGGGCGTGTCCCGGGGGCGCGGCCTATCAGGGCGTGTCCCTTGTGGGCGTGTC
>NW_008238582.1:0-214 GCF_000691975.1 Corvus brachyrhynchos
AGGGTCACTCGGGGGTCACTCAGGGTCACTCAGCGGTCACTCCGGGGTCACTCCGGGGTCAATCATGGTCACTCAGGGGTCAATCAGGGGTCACTCAGGGTCACTCGGAAGTCACTCAGGGTCACCCAGGGGTCACTCAGGGTCACTCAGGGGTCACTCCGGGGTCACTCATGATCACTCATGGTCACTCAGGGGTCACCCAGGGGTCACTCAG
>NW_008238583.1:0-1125 GCF_000691975.1 Corvus brachyrhynchos
TTTCTTCCCTGCACATGCTCTTTATGCCCCTGGCCCAAGTGCGAACTTCAAGACTGGTTTAAGTTAGTTTTAGGTTCAAAAACCAGATCTTTGGTCAAAATTCCTTCCCTTTTTCAATAGTCTTCTATTTTCTCATCCTGCTTTGGTAGGCACAGTAAGTGTTGGGCAAGCTGAATGCATTGCTTCTAACAAACAACTTCTTAGCAAATAATTTAATCTCTGCTTCCCCATCTCCCCTGAATCAGTCCTCCCTTTTCTATAGAGTTAGTAAGTTCTTTTACTAATACATAAATTCTTTTCCTAATAATTTTTACGGTAAGCATCTCTTAATACTTTTCCATGTGCATTTGACAAAGTAGTTATAACTGATAACCTATTTACTACTCTATAGTTCCAAACAAGCAACATAATTGACAACACGAGGCAGGGACTAACCAAAAGTAAGAAAACAATTATGGGGTGACATAACGTATTTAGAATTCCAGTTGCGGTAGGTGACCACCTGAAAAGCGCGTCCCACCAGTTATGACTTGCATCTTGTTTTACTCTTTGCAAGATTGTGCTGATTTCTTGTGTGTCATGATGGATGGTGACTAAGGTCTTTTACCTGTTCTTTCAGATTTCTTCTAAAATCTCAATTAGGTCCTGATGTTTCACTAATTGCTTTACTAATGTTAGGTCCATCCCAATAGGTGTGGGTAGCAATTTATGGTATATGGTGTAGTTAGACCTTATCAATTGATGAGACACAACTGGTGCTGAATACAAAAAGGCACACCCAACAATCTCGGTAAAATTACAAATACAAAAATTAGAGTGATTCCTGGCAGCTACATTTATATTTCTGTCATTTATAATCAAAAAAGTGCAGATAGTTCTTTAGCATACACAATTTTGACTAATATATACAAGTACAGTTTTCGGTGAAGTGTCTGGGTGGACCTCGAAGTGACAAATGCCTTGTTCTACGTCAAGACATATGTCTTTGGGATCAAGTGTATTGATTTCACAGTTAAATCTTTGTTGTTCTTTTGTGATACAAGATTCTAAATTTACTGTTCGCAATTTTTCTTCTACTATCCGAGTCCATACTTTGTGTTCAGAGGGGTAAAAAACTGTCCCTTC
>NW_008238584.1:0-204 GCF_000691975.1 Corvus brachyrhynchos
TTCTTGCATGTGTTGGGCCATGCACAGAGTCTGTATATACTCGGAGCTTCACTGCCATATCCCACACAATCTCATTCGCAGCATAGCTCGTTTTCATCATTGCTAAAGCACAAGCGTATTCTTGTGGCCCAAGTCGTATGAGTTTTCACCACGTATACGGAATAACTCTGTCCCAGTCTGGACTTCTCAATCCTGGGTCATCTG
>NW_008238585.1:0-308 GCF_000691975.1 Corvus brachyrhynchos
CCCAGTGCTCCCAGTGCCCCCAGTTGCTCCCAGTTGCCCCATTCCCCATTCCCAGTCCCTCCCACTCCCCCCATTCCCCGTTCCCAGTCCCATTCCCAGTGCTCCCAATCCCCCCATTCCCAGTGCTCCCAGTTGCCCCATTCCCCATTCCCAGTGCTCCCAGTCCCCTCATTCCCATTCCCAGTCCCTCCCATTGCTCCCAGTCCCCCCATTTCCCGTTCCCAGTCCCTCCCAGTCCCCCATTCCCAGTCCCAGTCCCTCCCAGTCCCCCCATTCCCCATTCCCAGTCCCTCCCAGTCCCTCCCAGT
>NW_008238586.1:0-216 GCF_000691975.1 Corvus brachyrhynchos
CGCTCATCCTCCTTGATCCCCGCTCATCCCTGAACCCTGGATCCTCCTGGCCCCCAAACATTCCCGGATCCCGAGCATCCCCCCCGTCCCTGCATCCCTGAACCCCCAAATCCCCCGGATCCCGCTCATCCTCCTTGATCCCCGCTCATCCCTGAGCCCCGGATCCTCCTGGCCCCCAAATCTCCCGGATCCCGCTCATCCTCCTTGATCCCCGCT
>NW_008238587.1:0-460 GCF_000691975.1 Corvus brachyrhynchos
ATCCCTGCTTTGTGTGGGACCCGGGTTGGAGGGGAGTCCCCGTTTGGGGGATCCCTGTTTAGGTGAATCCCCTGGTCTGGGGTCCCTGGTTTGGGGTCTCTGTGTTTTGGGGTCCTGTTTTAGGGTCCCTGGTTTGGGGTCCCTGTTCTGGGGTCTCTGTGTTTTGGGGTCCCTGTTTTGGGCCCCATTTTGGGGTCCCTGTGGTTTGGGGTCCCTGGTCTGGGCTCCCTGTATTTTGGGGTCCCTGTGTTTTGGGGTCCGTGCTCTGGGGTCCCTGTGTTTTGGGGTCCCTCTTTTGGGCCCCATTCTGGTGTCCCTGTGTTTTGGGGTCCCTGTGTTTTGGGGTCCCTGTTTTAGGGTCCCTGTGGTTTGGGGTCCCTGTGTTTTGGGGTCCCTGTGTTTTGGGGTCCCTGTTTTAGGGTCCCTGTGGTTTGGGGTCCCGGTGTTTTTGGGTCCCGTG
>NW_008238588.1:0-834 GCF_000691975.1 Corvus brachyrhynchos
GGACTAGGAAAGGGACTGAGAAAGCCACACAGGACCGGGAACGGGACCGGGATCGGCAGACCCGCGTGGGACCGGGAATGGGACCGGGATCGGGATCGGGAGACCCGCGTGGGACCGGGAACGGGACCGGGAATTCCACGCGGGACCGGGACCGGGACCAGGAGCCTCCTGAGCAGGATCGGAGCTCCCTGACCGGGAACGGGACCGGGAACGGGACCGGGAATCCCACACGGGACCGGGACCGGGGCCAGGAGCCTCCTGAGCGGAACGGGACCGGGAATTCCACGCGGGACCGGGACCGGGACCAGGAGCCTCCTGAGCAGGATCGGAGCCCCCTGACCGGGAACGGGACCGGGAACGGGACCGGGAATCCCACACGGGACCGGGAGAGCTGCGTGGGACCGGGAAGCCCGCACGGGTACGGGACCGGGAATCCCCCACGGGAGACGGGACCGGGACCGGGAGCCCCAAGCGGGATCGGGACCGGGAATCCCCCACGGGATCGGGAGATCGCCGGGGGTGGCGGGGGGAGAGCGGGAATCGCACTCGGAACCGGGAATGGGAGACCCAGGGGGGAGCGGGAACGGGACCGGGATGCCCTTGGAATTCACATCCTTCTTTTTCTCGTTTTTTTCCCCATTTTTCCCCTTTTCCCCCCATTTTTCCTCATTTCCCCTCTCCCCCCCCCATTTTTCTCCTCATTTTTTCCCTCCTTTTCGCCATTTCCCACACATTTTTCTCCCCATTTTTCCCCTTTCCCCCCCGTTTTTCCTCATTTTTCCCCCTAATTTCCCCCTCCATTTTTCCTCATTTTCATCCCCCTTTCCTCCTTTT
>NW_008238589.1:0-1263 GCF_000691975.1 Corvus brachyrhynchos
GAAGGAAACGTGAGGGGGAAAAGGTGAGAAACTGAACAAAGAGAGAGAAACGGGAAGGAAACGTGAGGGGGAAAAGGTGAGAAACTTAACAAAGAGAGAGAAACGGGAAGGAAATGTGAGGGGAACATTTTGAGAAACACGAAGGGAAAAGTAAGAGAAACGTGAGGGGAAAAGGGTGAGAAACCAGAGCAGGAAAAGGCAGAAAATATGAGCAAAGAAAGGGTGGAAGATGAGAGGGGTAAAGTGAGAAACATGAGGAGAAAAGGGTGAGAAAGCTGAGTGGAAAAAAGGAGAGAAACATGAGGGGAGAAAATAGCAGGAAACATGAGAAAAGTGCAAGAATCATGAGAGGAAAAGTAAGAAACTTGGGGAGGAAAGGGCAAGAAACATGACTGGAAAGAGAGAAAGGTGAGGGGAGAAAAGGGCAGGAAATATGAGGGGAAAATTGTGAAAAACATGAGTGAAAAAAATGGCAGGAAACATGAGTGGAAAGGGATGGGAAATGTAAGAGGAAGAGTGTGAAGAAAGTAGGTGAAAAGGGTGGTAAACGTGAGTGAAAAACGGGCAGGAAACAGGGTGGGGAAATTGTGAGAATTGTGACTGGAGGGAGAGGGAGATGTGAGGGGGAAAAGGACAGGAAATGTGAAGAGACAAAAGGGCTGGAAATAAGGGGAAAAGGGCAGGAAAGTGCAGCCAGGTCCCTTGAAGGGGAAGCAAAACAAGCTGCAAAGTCAGCTACAAAATCCATGCACCCTGCAGCGAGGCACGCTGAAAGCCGCTGCTTCCAACACACGATGTCACGGTGAGAATGCCAAGCACACCTTGTGCGAGTGCTGCCAGCTCTGGATACGGCTCCTGCCTTTGTTGGCGCTCTGATTGGGACACAACTGTGCCAGACGTCACTGCTGCCCTCTCACTGCTCCCCCTCAGCCCCAAATGACTCCCCTGATGCCATATGGCCCCCCAGCCCGAGATGGCACCCCCTCACTCTGCTTGGGGCACGTCAGAGGGAACCAGGGCTTGGGCAGCAACTCTGTCCTACCCCCACCATGGGGCTTCGTCCTGCCCCTGTGTCCTTCCCGCAGCACCGGGCAGGTGCACGTCTGCCCTCGGGCTGGGGAGCAGCAGGGCCTGTGCTCGCCTCTTTTTGAGGCTCCCAGGTGCTGAAGGAGCTGTGGGTGGGCACCCCACAGGGGTAAGCTGGGGAGGGCTTCAGGAGCAGCCGGACAGGGGAACACAGCTCGCCAGCTGGGGAGAGCGGGC
>NW_008238589.1:1551-2996 GCF_000691975.1 Corvus brachyrhynchos
CTTGGCACACTGTCAGCACCTGGGCTGAGAGCAAGGCTTTCCTGTGTGCGGGTGAAGGTGCTGGTGGAGTTTATGATGGGAAAATTGGATGACCTTCGGGGAGTAGAAGGGTGGTCTGGAGGAACCACCAGCACCCACAGACACATCCACAGATATGAGGAGGGGTGGACGGTTGTCACAGCCTTGGAGTTGGGATACGAGAAATGTCAACATCAAGAAGATAACTGGGGAAGGGCTTGGGCGGGTTTTGCTTTATGTGTTCTTGTCTTGCAAGAAGTCACTTAGCTGCACATGCTTTTGCTTTCTTGACCTGTGTTTGGAAGAGCCAAGTGTCCCTGCAGGCAGAGCAGACAAGGACCAAAAGGCAAAAACCTGTCTGGATGCATGCCCCTCTCTCTGCCAGACATCCTCAGAGGAGATGGGGGAGACACCGTGGTGGAGCCCAAGGGGCAGGGGTATGTCAGCTTCACAAGCACTGGGACAAGGGTGGGGAATTTCTGATGAGGTCAAGCAGCTGCTGTGCCTCCCCCTGACAGCCCATGTCGTGAGCCTTTGGGGTTCCTTCCTCACCCCGCAGTGACCCATCTAACGAAAACCGGACAGGTTGTTTCTCAAATGCCTTAGGCATGTGCTTAATCCAAGTCCAAAATACCTACAAATTAAAGGTAGGGAGGGGTAGCTGCCAACCGGAGAGGGCTTTTGCTCAGATCCTTCTTCATCAGAGCTTCCTCCAGTTTGTTGTGGGACAGGTGTCCTGGGCGAGACGTGGCTGCTGCAAAGCAACATCTCTGCAGAGCTAAGGTGGCGATTTGGCAGTCGGTCACTGTTACAACCCATGTCCATGAAGGCGAGAGTAACCCATGTTCTTGTTAAAAATCCCTCGGATCGGCTTAGAGTGAATCAATACTGAACAAATGAGCGAATGAATAAATGAATGAATGATCAGTGTTTGTAAATATATATATAAATTTAGGGTTTCTTTTAGAACAATTTGGTTGCAATGGAAAGCAGGCATGTAGCCACTTCGGTTATTATTAGCTACAGACGTATAGCAATATGACAACACAAAAATATTACATAAGGAAATGTAAGATTAAGATAGAGAGAGAGACAGATAAAGAGAGAGAGGGAGAAAAGAGAGTAAAAAACGTATCGCCTCTCACAGATCTTGCGATGGGACTGGGCTGTTGCAGCTTAGACATTTGCTGGTCAAAGTGACGGTCATCATCTGTCAGGGATGGGGGAAGAAGCCCGTGAAACACAAAGTCCAGTGGATTTAAATAAGGTCAGGCTCAGTGGGAATGCCCAGGTACCTGTCTGGACAGCTGGGAGTTGTGTAAGGGAGAGCAATTAGCAAGATAAGAAGCCTTGCAGGATTTGCCTCTTAATCAGCCTCAAAGCCCGATTTGTAGCCTCCAGCCAGTGATAGTTCAGCCCCTCTGAGG
>NW_008238589.1:4680-5085 GCF_000691975.1 Corvus brachyrhynchos
CCCATCCCTGGCTCTGGGGCAAAGACACCCTGCCATAAGTGCCAGGCCCCAGCACCTTGGTGCTGGATGCACCAGTGTCATCCCAACATCAGCAGGGCAGGATGCCAGGGCTCTGCACCAGGGAGTGTGTTGGGAGGCCACGTGCAACTCCCTGCTTGCCTCTGCTCTCTGCAGCCGGGACACCACCCCACGCCCACGGCTCTGCCTGGACGTGGAGCAGCTGTGGGTGCTGAGCAGCAGTGGTGGAGAGAGAAGTGGAGGAGCAGCAGGAAGGCAGCAATGAAGATGGCACCTCCAACATCCTCACCTGTCCCACCAGCTCCTATACTGCCACTTCTGGGTGAGTTGTGGTGCCACATGCCATGGCAGGATAGGAGAGGTTTCCAGCCATGCACACACCAGCCT
>NW_008238590.1:0-332 GCF_000691975.1 Corvus brachyrhynchos
CAGGACCCCCGAGCATCCCTGAAGCCCCCCAGACGCCTGGAACCACCCCAGTGTTCCACATCCCCTGAGTCCCCAGAGCCCCAAGGCCGAGAGGGAGGGGGACCCCCCAAACTGCTACAAAACCCCTGAAAGTACCCCCAACATCCCAACGCCACCCCAACGCCCCCAGAACCCTGAGCTGGGGTCAGAGGGGGCTCATCCACACCCAAGTCAGGGGCTCTGGGTGCCACCCCATCACCCCGACTCTGGCGGTCTTCCCCCAACTCCCTGGGACCCCCAAGCCCCCATTGTCACCCACGCAGGCAGTGCCACCGGTGCCAGCCCACAATGAC
>NW_008238591.1:0-338 GCF_000691975.1 Corvus brachyrhynchos
CTGTCACCTCTTCTCTGAACTGGAAAGTAAAAACCCAAAAATCTGATGATTAAAAACTGAAATCATGAGATGCTCTTTGAAATCTCCCTCCTTAACAGAACTCCAAACTGGCTCCAATCAGCTGCACAAGCCCTGGAGACTTGAAGACAACTGAAGGAAGAGAAAGAGCTCCTGAGGGCTTTCTGTATTTTAATGAGCCCCACGCTGGATTTGGGGCTGAGCCCAGGACCCGCAGGCACTGAGAGAAGGATGAAGAAGCTGCTCAAGGAGTCAGAAGCCAAACTCCAAGTCCCTTGGAGCATCAATGGGCCCACTGAGGGCAGGGACTGACAAAGACT
>NW_008238591.1:1480-2894 GCF_000691975.1 Corvus brachyrhynchos
GCACGCCGGGTCTTGCAAAGGCTGCAACAGCACGCTGACGTTTAGGTATGGCTAATAGACAAGTGGTGTATCAATTGCTCAAATGCTTTTTAGAAAAGTGGAGCACACCAGGGATAGATTGTAAAAAGGATCTCCCTGGACTTTTAGATTATGGGGTTGCCAAGGGTTGTTTTATTGATCCGAATGAAGTTTTTGAGAGGGAGCAGTGGAAAGTGTTTGGGGATAAGATATTTGATGCAGCTACGCAGGATGATAAGGTGGCTAAAAAGATGATGAAACCGTGGCGGGCAGTGAGTAATGCTTTGGCACAGTATGAGGCAGAGCAGAAGGCTGCAGCAGCCGCTGCGCAGCGCTTATGAACACCGCTTACTCGGGAGAAGGACATGGGTGATAGCTGCCTGTTACCTCCCACAATGAATACTTTTACTATGCAGACAGGAAAAGTAGTTTCAGATTCTGTGTTTTCGCCTCCTGCATCTCCCCAAGCTGTTAGTGCCCCCTCTGCATCGTTAGAGCATGAGTTATTACCTACAGCCCCACCTTTTGAACAATCACCCACAGCCCCCCCTCAACCGCCGCCGCCTGAGAGCCGGTCGGCAGCACTTTCACTCCCTTCTGAGCAAGCTAATAGTTCGCTTAGTGCAAACACAGACTCAGGAATTCAGGAGATAGCTCAGGAACGAGAGGAATTTTGGAGAGAGGTTGCTAAAAATATTGCTGCTGAGGGAGACATAGATACTGCCAGAGAGTTTGCACAGGCTTTTCCGGTTGAATTTTCACCTCCTAATGCTCAAGGACAGATCACTGTTAATATCAGACCTTTAGATTGGAAAGTGCTTACCCAGCTGCGAGCCACTGTTAATGAATCTGGGTTAAAAGGGGAACCAACTCGTCAAATGCTTGGCTTTTTGTGGGGCTCTCTACCGAATGATGTTAAAAATATCTCTAAGCTAATACTAACACAGCACCAGCATATGCTGTTTGGAGCTTTCTGGCAGACTTTATGCCAGCAGTCGGTAGCAACGCAGCGGGGAGCAGGAGATCCTTTACATGGGGTAACTGTAGAAGAATTAATGGGTCTGGGAAATCATACCCGGACAGAAGCACAGGCTCTCATAGGTCCTGATAAGGTTTGGGAAAGCATGCAGTTAGCTCGGCGAGCAATAGATCAGATTAAGCAACCAGGGGGACTACCATCATATATGAGTATCAAACAGGAAAGAGATGAGCCATTTGGTACCTTTATAGTTCGCGTAGCAAACGCTATTTTAGCAACTGGGCTTCCAGACTATACGCATGGTATTCTGATTAAACAGTGTGCTATCCAGAATTGTAACCCCACTGCACGTAGTGTGTCAGTTACTCTGCCCGCTACTTGGATTATTGAAGAGGCATTAGAGAGAATGTCACAGGT
>NW_008238592.1:0-306 GCF_000691975.1 Corvus brachyrhynchos
GGGGGTCACAGGGGTCTGCTCCTCCAGACTGCCGGGGCTCCCTGCTCCTGGTACTGCCCCTCTCTGCTCCCCCCAGTCTGGGGGTCCTGAGGTTCCCCCCTACGGCTCTCCCAAGGGGACCCGCAGCCCCCTGGCTCCGGGCTGGAGGTGGCCGTGCCTGATGCCGGCAGACCCAACAAAAAACACCTGCTGGGGACCTCCAAATGTCCCCTCAAGGGGAATTTTCTGCTCAGCTTTGGGAGTTCTTCATTCTCCAAACATCCCCTCACCCCGCAAAAAACCCAACCCAGGGACAACACTGGGAGC
>NW_008238593.1:0-598 GCF_000691975.1 Corvus brachyrhynchos
CCTAAACCAAATGATTCGTGCTTGCATGACATTGGTGCCTATTAATCAGCCACATTTAAAAACTAGGGGGCATTTAACAGGAACTGCAGCTGCCTCTGAAACTACAGCCTCTCAGGACAGAAGAAATGCTAATTGGGTCTGTCACAGGTGTGGCAGACCAGGGCACTTAGCCCGAAATTGCTGAGCTCCGGCTCCAATTAATCAGGGTTCCCGAGCTGTCTCCCCAGGGCAAATGACATCGCCTGCCGCCAATGGGATGCAGCCAAAAAACTGACAGGACCGCGTGGAATGGCAGGGCCACGCGGGGGGATGAATCACGAAACTGGCACCAGAAAATGGTTACCATGACCACTGCCACTCAAATGGACTCAGTAACACCCCAGAGAATCGTCGTGAGTTGTGAGAATCTGAAAGACTGTATATCGTTTGTGTTAAAAGATGCTGTACACACACCAGCTGACATTTGTGTTACACCAGAAATGGTTCAAGTGGGGCCACAAGGGTTCTTCACTGTTAACATCCAGTGTGTTAACCCTCCCTTTTTTCTTGCTGGTAACCAGGTTGTGGCCGAAGCTATTCTCATGCCCAGTAGTCCACC
>NW_008238594.1:0-206 GCF_000691975.1 Corvus brachyrhynchos
AACTGGCTGAAAAAAGCAAGCAGGGTGCTTCTCTCCTCTCTTGCTGCCGCAGAAGAACACAGAGGAGTCTGTTTATCTCTGTCATTGAACAAACTGCTTTGAAAAGATTTGCTCAGTTTTCTTTCCTCTCCCCCCTCTCAGGCTCAGTTTAAAGTCGCAGAAAGGCAAAAATAAATTTCTGGGCATAAAGCAGCGATAGGGGATAC
>NW_008238595.1:0-321 GCF_000691975.1 Corvus brachyrhynchos
CTATAAACAAAACCCATACAATGTCCTTGATAACGGAGGGAATCTGGCTGCTGGAGCTCCCAGTGGACGAAGAGAGACTGGAGGTGGAAAAGAGGTTTTTAAACCAGTCGCTGACCTCTGCATGCAGGTTGTCAACTTGGGCACGAATTTCCTTAATTTCGGCATGGATGGACTTGCTCTTTGACAAAAAGTCTATACAGCAGAGTCCTTCAAACTCATCGCAGCCATGGCCGTGGGCGAGGAGAAGGAAATCGATGGCAGCTCGATTTTGTAATGTCGCCTGCTTTGTTTTTTCTTCCTCAGCTAAAAGCTGGCTGAGGA
>NW_008238595.1:332-537 GCF_000691975.1 Corvus brachyrhynchos
TGGCTGGGGCGTTTTTCCCTAGCCAGCAAGAAATCTGCTCAAGTTCTCCCAGGGCCTTAGCTGCTGCCACCCACGTCAGGAAAATTGACATGATAACTCTTTTAGAATGAGGCCAATTAATGACTGAATTATCACAATCATCAGGGATTTTGTAAATCGACTCAGCCTGATCAGCTGAATTTTGCCACTTGAGAAGTTGAGCCCT
>NW_008238596.1:0-505 GCF_000691975.1 Corvus brachyrhynchos
TAAAAGACTGTTTCTTTAACATCCTGCTCCATCTCCAGGATGCACCATGGTTCGTCTTCTCCATCCCCTCTCTTAACAATGAAGCCCCACTCAGAAGGTACCATTGGCTCGTCCTTCCACAAGGCATGAAGAACAGCCCGACCACCTACCAGTGGTATGTCGCCCACATTCTATCCCCCATCAGGAGCCTGTTTCCAGAAGCAATCATTTACCACTATATGGATGACATACTAATCTGTGCATCAGAAAAAACTTACTTGGACAGGTTGAAAAGACAATTGAAGCCATAGAAGAAGCAGGGTTCGAGATTCGTGAGGACAAAGTACAGCACTCCCACCCATGGACTTACCTCGGCTTTCAGATCTGTGAAAGAACCATCGTACCCCAGCAACACACCATCAGAGAGGATTCCAAAACCCTAAGGGACTTACACAGCTTGTGCAGATCCATAAATTGGATTCGTCCCTTACTAGGAGTCACAACAGAAGACCTCACTCCCCTCTTC
>NW_008238597.1:0-574 GCF_000691975.1 Corvus brachyrhynchos
GCCGGCGTTGGAGGAGGGCGGCCGTCCCGAAAATCCTGCCCGGGATCCTCCGAATGCCCAGCGGGAGGTCAAAAATCATCCCCGGGACCTCAAAAATCCACCCCGGGATGCTGAAAATCATCCCCGGGATGCCGAAAATCATCCCCGGGACCCCGAAAATCCCCCCAGGGACCCTGAAAATCATCCCTGGGATGCCGAAAATCATCCTCGGGACCCCGAAAATCCCCCCCGGGACCCTGAAAATCCCCCCTGGGATCCCAAAAATGCATCCCGGGATGCCAAAAATCATCCCTGGGACCCCAAAAATCCACCCCGGGACCCCCAAATTCCCCCTGGAGATGCCAAAAATCCCCCCCGGGACCCGAAAAATCCACCCCGGGACCCCCAAATTCCCCCTGGAGATGCCAAAAATCCTCCCCAAAATTCTCCGCGAGATCCCGAGAACGGCCCCCGAGATCTCCGAGATCCCCAAAATCCCGCCCGGGACTCCCAAAATCACCTCGGAGATGCCGAAAATCCCCCGCAGGACCCCGAAAATCCCCCGCAGGACCCCGAAAATCCCCCCCAGGACCCC
>NW_008238597.1:2024-2942 GCF_000691975.1 Corvus brachyrhynchos
AGAGTGACCCCCACCGCAAGAAGGTACCTGTGTGTCACCTGTGTCACCTGTGTCACCTGTGTCACCTGTGTCACCTCCCTGTCACCTCCCTGTCACCTCTGTCCCCCCCCCCCGTCCTCGTGTCCCCGCGCTTTTGGTCCTCTCGGGTCTCTTTTGTGTCCCCGAGGGTCCTCTCTGGGTCACCTCCCTGTCCACCTGGGGTCACCTGGGTCACCTCCCTGTCCCCAGGGTCCCCGAGGGTCACCTCCCTGTCCCCCCTGTGTCCCTGGGTCCCCTGGGCCACCTCCCTGTCCCTGGGTCACTTCCCTGTCCACCTGGGTCATCTCTCTGTCCCCTCTGTCCCCCGGGTCCCCAAGGGTCACTTGGGTCCCCTTCCTGTCCCCTGTGTCCCGAGGGTCACCTGGGTCCCTTGGGTCACCTCCCTGTCCCCCTGGGTCACCTCCCTGTCCTCCGGGTCCCCGAGGGTCACCAGGGTCACCTCCCTGTCCCCTGGGTCCCCTGGGTCCCTGAGGGTCACCTGGGTCCCCTCCCTGTCCACCAGGGTCCCCGAGGGTCACCAGGGTCACCTCCCTGTCCCCAGGGTCACCTCCCTGTCCCCTGGGTCCCCAAGGGTCACCTCCCTGTCCCCAGGGTCACCTCCCTGTCCCCTGGGTCCCCAAGGTCACCAGGGTCACCTCCCTGCCCTCTGTGGGTCACCTCCCTGTCCCCTGGGTCACCGAGGGTCACCTGGGCCACCTCCCTGTCCTCCTGGCTCACCAGGGTCACCTCCCTGTCCACCTGGGTCCCTGAGCATCACCAGGGTCACCTCCCTGTCCCCAGGGTCACCTCCCTGTCCTCTGTGGGTCACCTCCCTGTCCCCTGGGTCCCCGAGGGTCACCTGAGTCACCTCCCTGTCCACCAGGGTCCCCGAGGGTCACC
>NW_008238598.1:0-1057 GCF_000691975.1 Corvus brachyrhynchos
TGGTTATCACATTTAGGTGTGATTTTGCTGCTAACAATTTCCTTGCTCTCAAACTGCTTTCTTTATCTTTGATGTCGGGACATTTGACATTCCTAGAAAAGAGAAAAGATGAGCTTGATTTTATTGTTTTTGCCTAATCCTTCAGCAGCTAGTTCCAGGTTCATGGGCATCGCAGCTATTTGCATACCTTGTACTACTGAGTGTATTAATCTAATAAAACATGGTATCATGCAGGGTATGAATATCACCCCAGTTACTGAACAAAGTATGAAGAATGCTGCTTTCTTTCACCATGTACCATCAAATACTTGTTCTCACCAAGATGCTTGAAAGATGGAATTCTATTTTTGGACTGGAACATGTGCCACCTTTTTGATCTCAGCTGCGAGGTCTCTGATGGTCTCTCCATAGTCATCAATTTCTATGCAGCATTCTGATTCATTGAACTTGCCACAGACTCCCCCTTCCTCAGCTAACAAATAATCTAATGCAATTCGGTTCTGGTATACAAAGGCACGCATCTGAGAATGTTGTTTAGCTAACAGTTCTAGTGCATCCGAGGTATGATTTCAAACCACTTCTACTACAGCTTGGAGCCTTATGAGCCGACTGAGTAAATAGACAGGGGCTCTATACCCCCAGCTCCCATCCTGTGCCCAAGTTGCTGGGCCATAATACTGGATTATTCTTTCTGCAGGCCATTCTTCTTCACCCCATTTTTGACTCCCACCTGCTACAGGTAGTGTTTTCTTTATCCCCCTTTTCTTTCGGCTTAAGGTTTCGTATAGAGGGGCTCCTAACAGGCCACTTTCTGATCTGGGGAGTGTAAAGAAAGAAGGTCGAATCATACCTAGAGTGCACGAACCTTTCCATTTACTGGGCAGTTCGCTGTATGCCTTTTTGCCACATATCCAGCATATACCATCAGGGGCTTTCCATTTTATTCTCGTATTTTCTGGTTCTCTCCAATATTCTTTTAAGTCTTCTAAGGATTGGTAAGGGTTAGCTCCAGATTGTCTGTACTAGCAAAGGTTAACTCGACTATTCCAATCACAAT
>NW_008238599.1:0-1088 GCF_000691975.1 Corvus brachyrhynchos
CCTAGGATGTCTTTAAACTAGTTCCCCAGTCAAAACTCAGGGGTTTAGTCAGGACATCTATGGTATGGGGTATCAGGATTACAAAATACAGTGCAAAATGTGAGTGCAAAACAGTGCAACTTAACTTAGGGGGTTAACAGCAAAACTTGCAGTAGGAGGTTTACATGAGGGTGCAAAATCAGGATCTTTTTTACAATGTCTCCTCCAGGAGGCAGTTTTAACCTCCTTAACTTTTGAGGAAGTGACATAAGGTTTTACCCATTTCCCTGGGATCCACCTCAGTCCTTGAGGGGTAGATACACCGGCATACCCATGTACCCAAGTTACAAGTTTGTATGGTCCTTGGATTTTTTGAGTCTCTGGGTCCTGGATCAGGACTTCGGATTTTCCTTCAGTTTCTGTCTCCCAGTGTTCTGGAAATGACAATAGATGGGAGGGTTCAGATCCTCAAAGGTGCCATTCAGGAAGTTTATGGTAAACAGTGCTTTGCTGAGTCTGAGGGCAGGTGAGTTGAATTTAGTGGTCCCTGACTGTTGCAGCAGCATTCGCTTGGGGGTTTGATGGGCACGTTCAACAATGCCTTGTCCAGTTGGGAAGTGAGGAATACCTGTAACATGTCGAAATCCCCACTGCTGAATAAATTTTTTAAACTCCTGAGAGGTGTAGGCAGGTCCATTATCAGTTTTTATCTCTTCAGGTATACCGAGCACAGCAAAAGCTTGGACAAGATGTTTTTCAACGTCTTTAGCTTTTTCACCTGCATGTGCAGAGGCATATATGGCACCAGAGAAGGTATCAATAGAAACATGAACGTATTTTAATCTCCCAAATTCAGGGAAATATGTGACGTCCATCTGCCACCCTTCACTGCTATTGATGCCTCTGGGATTGACCCCCATGCCTAGTGATGGAAGCTGTAGCTTCTGGTAGTTGGGACATGTTGCCACTATTGCTTTTGCCTGTGTCTGCGACAGATGGAACATGAGGATAAGAGCAGGAATATTTTGATGGTACATGGCATGGCTCAATTTTGCTTGTTCAAAAACTTGGGGGAGCTTTGGTAAGTCGGCTGATAGAACTATGTCTGC
>NW_008238599.1:1274-2161 GCF_000691975.1 Corvus brachyrhynchos
CAGTTACTCCAGCTACATATGCTGAGTCTGTGACCAAATTAAAGGGTTCTTTGAACCTCTCAAATGCTCTAACAACAGCTGCTAGTTCAGCTACTTGTGGTGATCCCTGGATTACCTTGATGTCAGATTCCCACTTTTGCATCTTTGGGTTTTTCCATGTAATCACAGACTATTTACTTTTTTCTGAAGCATCGGTAAAAATGGTGATTGCATCAAGGGCCTTTCTACTTTGAATCTCTCGAGGGATGAAAGAGAATGCCAGATTAAACAATGTATGTTTTGGGTAATGACTGGAGATTTGGCCTGAGTAACTATCTAATGCAAATTGTAAATTTATATTATTTTGAAGTAGGTGATCTAATGTGTCAGTTGTTACAGGTAAGTAGATGCATGCAAAGTCACATCCTGCCAGGGTGTGGAGCCTTGCTCTACTCTTCATGATAATTTTTGCCATTAGTTCTTGTGGCTGTGTGGTGGTTTTAGGAGGTTGGAGTGGAAGGAATACCCATTCAATTATGATGAGGGGTTCCTTCTGCTCTTTGTCCCACTGAAATATGAGGCCATGGAAGCGTGGTACCTTCCCTAGAATGACAAGCTTAAAGGGTAGGGAGGGCTGATACCTGTGTGCTTGTCTGGTGGAAATGAGCTCTTGTATCTTTTTGAGAGACTGCCTTGCCTCTTCTGTCAGGGATCTAGGGGATGCTGGACCGCCTTCCCCTTTTACAAGGTTTGCAATAGGAGCTACATCCTCTGTGGTGAGTCCTAACAAGGACCTTAGATAGGTCAGTGTCCCACAGATCTGTTGCACTTCCTCTAATGTTTTTGGGTTATTATTAATGGTGACTGGGTTTGGAGTGATAGAGGTTTCTGTGATTTTGAGTCCAAGG
>NW_008238600.1:0-521 GCF_000691975.1 Corvus brachyrhynchos
GGGGGTTTTTTGTTGTTGTTTTTGGGGGGTTTTGTCGTTTTTTGGTGTTTTTTGGTTTTTTGTGTTTTTTTGGTTTTTTTTGGCTTTGTGCTTTTGGGTTTTTTTTTCATTTCGGGGTAGTTTGGGGGGTTTTTTGTTGTTGTTGTTGTTTGGGTTTTTTTGGTTGTTATTTTTTGGGGTTTTTTGGGGTTTTTTAGTTGTTATTTTTTGGGGGTTTTAGTTGTTGTTTTTTGGGCTTTTTAATTGTTTTTCTGGTTTTTTTGTTGGTTTTTTGGGTTTTTTTGGGGGTTTTTTAGTTGTTATTTTTGGGGGGTTTTAGTTGTTATTTTTTTGTCTTTTTTTCTTGTTCTTCTGGTTTTTTGAGGTTTTTTTGGGTTTTTTAGCTGTTATTTTTGGGGGTTTTAGTAGGGTTTTTTTGGCTTTTTTTATTCTTCTTCTGGCTTTTTTGGGGTTTTTTAGTTGTTATTTTTGGCGGGTTTTAGTTGTTATTTTTTTGGCTTTTTTATTGTTCTTCTGGCTTT
>NW_008238601.1:0-2885 GCF_000691975.1 Corvus brachyrhynchos
TATGGTTAGTCTGTTTCTGAAGGTAGATATTTGGGAAGTGAAGATGGATTCTAAAATCCATCCTGCTATGGTTCCTGTACTGGGGTTTTTCCAAGTCTCATTGTGTTTAACTTTTCTCCATAGTTGGGTTCCCAATGGTGAGTCCTTCCACAAGGGACATAATGTTAATATTCCCAGTGTCCATTGCACTCTTGATTCTCCCAAGGGCAAATGTGTGGTCCAGATTCCATTACTTCCCACCCATACTGCGGGTCCTAATGATTTTACCATGTCCTGCTGACAGTCCATCTCCAAGTCTTGTTATTTGTTAGGTGAGACCAGGTGTCATTAAGAAAGGTAGAATAATTTCTACAAACACATCCTAACCTTAGAGCTTGAGCAATAGTCATCAGTCGCTGTATCTCAGGATTCTTACAAGTGTATACTTGAGTGCAATTCCACATTTCTTTTATCTTTGGATTCTTTTGCCTTGACCTTATTAAATCAGGATATTCTATACTGACCTGTAAGGGGTCTTCTGGGAGGCCTGGATTCCCTTCTCAGTCCAGACATCACTGAACTGGCTGGATATATTCCCATTGTCCTGTTTGAGTGCTGTTCCATATTTCCAGTATTTGACATCCCCAAGGGGTATTAGTGCAGTCTGTGGGCCGATAAATATTTCCTGAGGTTATTTCCAGATCTGGTTTTGAGATATCACAATTCTCAACAGTATCATTCTTACGTGTCCATTGTAAGGAATATTCTCCTTCCATCCCTGTCCAATTGGCATGGGTACTATTTCCTTCCCACATGTTCCCAAATTTTTGTCAAATTGCTGACTAAAGGTCCTCACAGAACTGGATTTTCTGTGGAGGTTGGTGTTGGCAAACAAGCTGTTACATTCTGTAATCTGCCAAAATCTTGCACTAGCTTTAAGATCGCATTTCCCTTCCCAGAGATTAACAACATAGTTTCTATTATTATTATTATAAATATGCAATTATTTATCATCTTCATTTAGATCCAATAAATAATATCCCCCTAGAAAATCATATCATATACATAAAACAATAGGATTTATATACAAAAAAACCCCTCCATGGTGTTAATTAATCTTGTTTCTGCTGTGTTTAATGTGTGGTTGATTGTTTTACTCACATGTGATGGACCCAGGGTTTGATTCCTTCCACCTTAAGTGCCGTGTAGGTTACCAGGAGGACTTCAAAGAGTCCTTTCCACTTTTCTTTCAAGGGTTCAGAGTTCTAGGTCTTTACATGTATGAAGTCCCCAGGTTGGTATGGGTGAACAGGTGCATCCACAGCAACTGGTCCCAATAGGGTTATAAACCGATGGAGTTCAGCATGAGTTTTTCCTAAAGAAATTAAGTATAGATTTAAATCTGTTTCTCCCTTTGAATGTATTTCTCCAGGAATGGATGGTGTTTGATATGGCTGTCCATACAGCAATTCATAGAGACTTACTTTGGTTTTTGACCTTGGCTGAATTCTGACTCACAAAAGAGTCAGAGGGAGGGCCTGTGGCCATTTTAAGGAAGTTTCTTGACACATTTTGCTAATTTGTCGTTTCAAAGTCTGATTCATCCTTTCCGCTTTCCCACTTCATTGTGGTCGCCAAGGTGTGTGTAAGTCCCATTTTATGCCTAGAATTCTGCTCAGCTGTTGCACCACATCTGCTATAAAATGTGGACCTCTGAGGACATCCCAAGTGGTACCCCAAATCTCAGTATGATTTCTTTAAGCATGATTTTTACCACTTCCCTAGCTTTATTGGTGTGACAGGGAAAGGCTTCTGGCCATCTGGAAAAAGCATCTACCAATTCCAAAAGATACCTGTACCCATTTTGTCTGGGTAATTCAGAGAAATCTATTTACCAGTAATCTCCAGGTGAATTTCCCTGTTTAGTTGTTCCAGGAGGTGGCCTCTTCCTATATATGGGATTGTTTTTTAAACAAATTGGACATTTCACTAGGATTGATTTTGCTATTTCAGTTATTCCTACGCTGAGTACAGAGCTTTGGAGACTAGATATCATGGACTCAATTCCCCGATGGGTTTTGTTGTGTTCTTTTTCCATTATTTTCCTCATTACAGAAGTTGGAACTATAACCTGTTGGCTGTCTGTTACCCACCATCGCTTCTGATTCTCAGTGGCTTTTAATGTGTTTGCTAAGCACTGATCCGCACTGTCATAATTAGGCTTAAATTCAGATATTTCAGTTTGTCTTTGTGGTATTAACGCTAGGATGCCATTTTCAGCTACTCCTCAAGCTGCTTTATCTGCCAATTGGTTTCCCACAATAACATTAGCTTGCCCAGGTTGATGTGCTTTGCAATGCATCACTGCCACCTCTTTTGGTTTTTAAATTTCTTCCAAAAGTTGTAAAATTTCTTCTTTGTGTTTAATGGCTGATCCTTGAGCTGATAGCAGTTCCCTTTCCTTCCATATATCTCCTTGGGCATGAATTACACCAAATGCATACCTAGAATCAGTCCAAATAAGTGTTTGCGCTCAACTATTGACTGGCCTGTAGGAGAATGGGGGATGCCGGTGACATGTTCCACACCCCATTCATCAAAGAATATTTTAAATTCTGCCAATGTATATGCTGGGCCATTGTCTGTTTTTATTTTTTTCGGTGTCCCCAGCACAGCAAAGGCTTGAACCAGGTGGTTGGTGACATCTTTTGCCCTTTCCCCACGATGGGCTGAGGCAAAGGTCACACCAGAAAAGGTGTCTACTGATACATGTACATATTTGTGGCAACCGAATTGGGGGAAATGGGTAACGTCTGTTTGCCATACCTCACAACTGCCTAGGCCTCGGGAGTTAAACCCCTGACCTAATGATGGAAGCTGATGTTTCTGGCAGCTGGGGCCTGTTG
>NW_008238601.1:2989-3906 GCF_000691975.1 Corvus brachyrhynchos
AAGGTAACGAAGCAAAAGCTCTTGGATTACCATCGAGAGCTGTGACTAATACCCTCACAGAAATGAAAGCAGAGAGGAAGACTTGCTGACTTTGGCGGGGGAAAACATGCAGACAATCAATGTGATTGATAAAGCAAGCTTCGTTTATTAGCAATACAGAGGCACTTATATAGTATTGAGTGTACATGCTTATCAGTTCTTTAATTGGTTCAAACTTACAAAAGCGCATTCTTACTTCTAGATAATTGGGTTCGATAAAACACTACATTTGGCAAGCTTCTATTATTTATGTTTTGACTTGAGAGATCAAAGATCTTCCTCCCTTCTCATGGTCAGTGCATCTTATCAGCACAGCACTGCACCTCCTTAAAACTCCCTTTTGGTTCTCAGGCCTGTTTCTCACGCAGGCATTTTCTCATGTAGGCTTTTTCTCGTGCAGGCCTTTGCTTGTACAGTTCTTTTATTGATCTGGTTTTATCAGTGATCCATGTCCCTGATCCTCTTACCATTCTCCAACAATTCCCCTTTTTTCTTTTTGTAAAAGCAATACTTGATTGGCTACAGATGTAGTAACTTTGTATATCATCTTTTGCAAGCATTGGCACAGGCAAGGTAAGCACACTATTATTAATAATACTACTAGTCCTACAGTAATCAAATGCTGCACGAGTGAAACTAGCCACGGTCCTAAACCTAGTGACTTTAACCATCCTTCTAAGCCGAGATGATCTTCTTTCTGTAATTGTGTGGTTAATTGATGTAAATCACTTATATACTTGTGAATTAGGACAGAGTGGTCAGAAAGATTCATACAGCACATACCTTAGAACTCTTCACAGCCGTGGCCGTGAGCTAATAGTAGAAAATCAATGACTGCCCGATTTTGTAACACTGCATGTCTAACACTAGTAACATCT
>NW_008238602.1:0-335 GCF_000691975.1 Corvus brachyrhynchos
AAGCCCTCGAGCTCTGGCAAATGGACGTCACTCGTGTCCCTGAGTTCGGCCGACAGGACTACGTCCATGTAACAATTGACACCTTTTCACACTTCTTGTGGGGCTACCGCTCAGACAGGAGAGAAAGCACTGCATGTGGAGCGGCATCTGCTCTCTTGCTTCGCAGTAATGGGGGTACCCAAAAAGATCAAAACAGACAATGGGCCAGCATACACTAGCAGTCGCCTAGCCAGATTTATGTAGCAGTGGGGGGTAGAACATATCACGGGGATCCCACACTCGCCCACCGGTCAGGCAGTGGTAGAGAGAGCCCATCGTACACTAAAAGAATATCA
>NW_008238603.1:0-234 GCF_000691975.1 Corvus brachyrhynchos
GATCCCTCCCAGTACGGCACTTACTGGGAGCACTGGGAGGCAACAGCGACTGGCGGCGGCTGCAGGCGGTGCTGGGCGTGGCCAGGATGAGGGCGGGGTTATGCAAAATGCAAGGGGAATACCGCGGTGTGATTGGTGGGCGTGGGTGGGCGTGGTTATGGAAATCGCGGAGCGTTTCCCGCCATGCGTTTGCAGGCGGTAGGCGTGGTTATGTAAAATAGGTGGGCCCTGCTC
>NW_008238604.1:0-475 GCF_000691975.1 Corvus brachyrhynchos
AAGTGGATCTTTATTGAAGGCCTCCAGGGGCAGTTATGGAAAAATATCCACAAAAGCCCACTCCTCAGGGAGTGCATACAGTTTCATAAGTTTGATAAATTAGCATAATTGACTAAAAAGCACCAATTAAGAGCACAAGTGGTGATGCAATTCCCCCCCAGTCCAAGCCCTTTCTAAGTCTTCAGTGTTGCTGCCTGTTCTGAGCTTCCCTTCCCCCTCCCCAAGACACTTGCCTCTTCCATGTGCTCTGAACCCCTTTGTTCCAAGCGCAGGCAAAACCAAATTTAACTCAAACTCTTTAGCAGCGTCTGATTGGCCAGTCACCCCGGGTCTGCCCCCAGTCCTCCCCTTTCCCCTTCTCCGGATACAAGAGACGATCGAGGGAGGCCCCGCCCTCTCTTTTGGCTTGCATCCCTTCTGCGAACATCTTGTCGTCTGTTTTTATTTGAAAGCTTCTAATTGCAGGAATTGGCAA
>NW_008238605.1:0-307 GCF_000691975.1 Corvus brachyrhynchos
GCAAAGAGTCAAGAAGGGCATTTGCGTGCGTTCTACCAAGAGCATTTATTGCTGCTACACTGTCAAAGGTAGCAGAGGCAAATCCGAACATGAGCCCAAGGTTCACAGTTTTGTCTGGGGGCAGAGACAAGGCAGGGCTAAGGATCGGGGACCAATAGAGAAGCTCTGAGGGAGTGACCAGGTGTAGAGGCTAACAGCCAACCAGGGAATCCAAACTGGGACAGATTAACATAACAGAACAAGCATCCCAGGAGAAAGCCTTCCGGCCACCACATAGTGTGGAGATACAGCTAGAAAGCAGAAGTGA
>NW_008238606.1:0-283 GCF_000691975.1 Corvus brachyrhynchos
GCTTGGGAGCCCTGTAATTGTGGGATTGGATCCAAGGGGATCATTGGGGCACTGCTGGGCACCATGGACCAAGGGGCCGGTGTGATTCTGAGAGGCCCCGTGGATCCAGGGAGACCATGGTGCTCCTGCAGGACCTCATGGAATCACGGAGTCCATTGTGACACTGCAGCGCCCTGTGGAACCAAGGACACCTTTGTGACATTGAGGGGCCCCATGGAGCCAAGGACACCTTTGTGACACTGAGGGGACTCATGGAGCCAAGGGAACATGGAACAGCTCTGGC
>NW_008238607.1:0-217 GCF_000691975.1 Corvus brachyrhynchos
CTGTGCTACAGTCACTGGTCCCAGTGGCGCTGACGATTGTGGCGCTGGGGTCACGGCACGGTTCGTAGGACAATCTCGTTTCCAGTGCCTGGGCTGACCGCATAACAGACATTGGTCTGAGCCTGGGCACTGCTGCTTTTGTCCTCTGGGTGGGGGCCTTCTCCCACCCCTGGGGAATCCCGGCCCCCTGACCTGGGCCACTGCGACTGTGTGGGGC
>NW_008238608.1:0-578 GCF_000691975.1 Corvus brachyrhynchos
ACCCCAAAAACTCCAAAACCCCCAAAAAACTCCAAACCCCAAAAATCCCCAAAACCCCTAAAAATCCCTAAAAAAAAAAAAAAAAAACCAAAATCCCCCAAACTGCAAAACCCCAAAAAACAAAAAAAAAACCCAAACTGGAAAACCCCAAAACCCTCCAAAATTAAAAAATCCCCGAAACCCCAAAAATCCCAAACTACAAAACCCCAAAATGCCCAAAACCCCAAAAAACCCCAAAACCCCAAAAACCCCCAAAACCTCCCCAAAAAAAGCCCCAAACTACAAAACCCCAGGCCCCAAAAACCCCAAACTGTGAAACCCCGGGACCCCAAATACCCCAAAAAACCCCAAATCCCCCAAAACCCCAAACTCCTCCCAAAAAACCCAAAAAATCCCAAAACCTCCCAAGAAACCCCAAAAACCCCGGGACACCAAACTGACCAAAATCCCCCCCAAAAATCCCCAAAACCCCAAATCCCCCAAAAAACCCCAAAAAACTCCAAAAACCCCCAAACCCCCAGACCCCAAATCCCCCCAAAAAAAACCCCCAAAACCCCAAACTACAAAACCCCAAAACC
>NW_008238609.1:0-234 GCF_000691975.1 Corvus brachyrhynchos
GAAATTTTGGATTTTCTCTGGGGGAGGGAAATGGGGGGGTCAGAATTTGGGGGTGATTTTGGGTGGGATTTGAGGGATTTCGGGTTTTTTTGGGGGTGTTTCCTCGGGGTTTTTGGGTGGGATCTTAGGGTGGGGGTTTGAGGTGGATTTTGGGTGGGAATTGAGGGATTTTGGGGTTTTTTGGGGGTGTTTCCTCGGGTTTTTTTGGGGGGAGATCTTGGGGTGGGGGTTTGG
>NW_008238610.1:0-779 GCF_000691975.1 Corvus brachyrhynchos
GAAACAAAAAAAGTAGCCAGCTCTTTTGTTTTTTCCTTAAATACCCAGCCATTTGTTCCCCAAGCAACATGTATGTGGGAAATTCCTTTAAAAGAAAAAAAGAAACCATGAGAGCTCCTAAAACCCCAACAGGGTTTCACCAACAACCCATAATTTGCTATCCATAAACGACACCAACCTACCATTCCCAGAAAGGCTTGCATTTCTCTCATGGTTTGGGGCTCTGGAAGTCGGCAGATGGCTTTTTTCCGTTCCTTGCTGAGCTGTCGGTGCTCACAGAAGATCTCAAGTCCCAAATAAACTACTGCTTCCTTGGCGATCTGCGCCTTGTCTTTGGAAACTCTGTACACACTCTTGTACCCATTCTGTCCCAAAAAGTTTAACAAACTTACAGTGAATTGGATGCAGTCATCTCTGGTTTTAGCTGTAATCAAGATGTCATCAACATACTAAAGGATAACCCCTCCTGGCTCTTGTCTCCTCCAATCTTCTAATTCTTTTGCTAGCTGGTTTCCAAATATTGTTGGGCTATTCTTGAAACCCTGGGGTAAGACTGTCCAAGTAAGCTGACTTTTCCTTCCTGTTTCAGGGTTTTCCCACTCGAAAGCAAAAAGCTCCTGGCTGTTTTTATGCACAGGAATGCAGAAAAAGGCATCCTTCAGGTCCACAACAGTAAACCACCCTAATTTATCTGTCAGTGTGGTCAAAAGTGTATAAGGGTTTGCTACCATGGGATGTATGTCCTTTGTAATTTTGTTAATTGCCCTCAAATCTTGGAC
>NW_008238611.1:0-298 GCF_000691975.1 Corvus brachyrhynchos
TAGGGGATTTGGGGAAATTTGGAGGATTTTGGGGGATTTGGGGGAATTTGGGAGATTTTGGGGGATTTTTGGGGATTTGGGGAGGGAATTTGGGGGGATTTGGGGAAATTTGGGGAGAATTTGGGGATTTTGGAGGGGATTTTGGGGGAATTTCAGGGAATTTTGGGGCATTTTGGGGAATTTTGGGGGTGTCTTGGGGAGAATTTGGGGATTTTGGGGGAGTTTTGGGGAGAATTTGAGGAATTTTTGGGGATTTTGGGGGAACTTTGGGGAATTTTGGGGGAATTTGGGGATTTTG
>NW_008238612.1:0-764 GCF_000691975.1 Corvus brachyrhynchos
CTAGGGCCTAGGCCTGTGGTAATATTTGGTGCTTCCCGAAGTGATCTGCACGCTGAGACGTGTTCTGCACGCTGCAAGCCAAGCTGAATTTCCTTAGAGGTACGCTTTTTTTTTTCTTTCTTTTTCTAAAATCACGTGTTTATTCTCTCTTTGCCCCCTCCAGCCCTTGTCCCCCTCCCGGAGGTTTGTGGGGCGGTGCTGTCCCTCAGCCCTTCGTGCCCCGGCACCCGCGGCCGCTCCGGTGCCCTCAGGCCCCGGCTCAAAGCGAAACCACAAAACCCTCTGGAAAGAAAGCCGGTCTGGGGGAAAACCCTGCAGGGGGGATTGAATGCCACGGACAGCGACTGCTGAGAGTTGGAGATTCCAAACGCTCCAAGGGGCCGGAGGGAACCGCGCTGCGGCCTCGGGGCCTCCCTGGGGCACCGCGGGGACGCCCCCCCCGAGCAGAGCGACTCTTCCCACCCCCCAAAATCCGCAGCTTCGGGTCAGCTGAGGAAAAGAGCTGGAAAAAGGGGCTGGGAAGGGGACTGGAGCCCGAGGGGGCCCCTCCGCCAAAATGCCCCGGAAACCCAGGAAATGGATGGAAGTAATGAGGAATTTTTGAACTCTTTCTGCTGCTGTTTCCAGAAGGTCCCGACTGGGTCCTGCCGGGAGGAGCCGGGGGCGGGGAGGGGCCTCAGGGCTTAATTGGGGAGAAAAGTTGAATTGGGGTAAGGAAACTTTAATGGTGTGGAGAAAATGTGAATGGAGGGGATTTGAATGGG
>NW_008238613.1:0-763 GCF_000691975.1 Corvus brachyrhynchos
GGGAGAGGAAGGGGGAGGGAAGAGGGGGAAAAGTGGGGAAAAAGTGGGGAAAATCTGGGCAAAAAGAGTGGGAAATGTGGGGAAATCTGGGAGAAATAGGGAAAAGGGGAGTGGGAAATCGGGGAGAAAGGGGGAAAGCAGAATGGGAAATGTGGGAAAAATCCGGGAAAAATATGGAAAAGAGATTGGAAAATCGGGAAGAAAAGCGGGAAAGCAGAGAGGGAAATTTGGGAAAAATGGGGAAAAGCAGAGAGGGAAATCTGGGAGAAATCTGGGAAAAATATGGAAAAAGAAGCTGGAAAATCTTGGAGAAAAGGGGAAAGCAGAGAGGGAAATCTGGGAAAAATCCGGGAAAAATCCGGGAAAAATATGGAAAAGAGATTGGAAAATCGGGAAGAAAAGTGGGAAAGCAGAGTGGGAAATTTTGGGAAAAATGGGGAAAAGCAGAGTGGGAAATGTGGGAAAAATCCGGGAAAAATCCGGGAAAAATATGGAAAAGAGATTGGAAAATCGGGAAGAAAAGCGGGAAAGCAGAGAGGGAAATTTGGGAAAAATGGGGAAAAGCAGAGTGGGAAATGTGGGAAAAATCCGGGAAAAATATGGAAAAGGAGATTGGAAAATCTCGGAGAAAAGAGGGAAAGCAGAGAGGGAAATGTGGGAAAAATCCGGGAAAAATATGGAAAAGAGATTGGAAAATCGGGAAGAAAAGTGGGAAAGCAGAGTGGGAAATTTTGGGAAAAATGGGGAAAAGCAGAGTGGGAAA
>NW_008238614.1:0-285 GCF_000691975.1 Corvus brachyrhynchos
ATTTTGGAGGATTTTGAAGAGTTTTTGGGGGATTTGGGGGGTTTGGGGGGATTTTGAGGCCTTTTTGAGGGATTTTGAGGGATTTTGAGGGTTTTTGGGGGATTTGGAGTCAGTTTTGGGGGATTTTCAGAGATTTTTGTGGCGGTTTGGGGAGATTTTGGAGGGTTTGGGGGGAATTTGGAGGACTTTGAAGAGGTTTTGGGGGATTTGGGGGATTTTGAGGGATTTTGAGGCGGTTTGGGGGGATTTTGTAGAGGTTTTGGGGAATTCTGGAGGATTTTGTAG
>NW_008238615.1:0-841 GCF_000691975.1 Corvus brachyrhynchos
ATGTTCAATATATAATATATAACGAATGCTATCGATGATGCATTAATACGTATGTTAATATATAATTAATTACTAGATCGTGTATTTATTATATATTAATTACTTCATATAATTAATCTAGAATAGAACACCATAGAGTAGACTATAATACAGTGTATTATAATATAATCCTGTATTAATTAATATAAAATAAGAGCTGCAATTATATAAAATATAAATGTACACAACTGTGTTCTATAATATGTTATATAACATACAATTACCTTACAAAATTATTAAATATTGCATAAGTAAAATATTGAACAACAATATGTTAATTATTAATATTTTATTATGTTTCAACCTTCCAATGATTCCCCGACCCATTTCCTGCTAAATTTCACCCCAAATTTTTGGCTCTTCAGCCTCAATTCCCCATGGAATTGTGGGAGCAGCACCGAGGCACTGCTGGGAGCTCAATGATTTCAACTGGAATTTATTCCCTCTTTAATTCATTCATGTTTATTTCCTCCTTAATGAATTATTTGAAATTTATTTCCACGCTAATTTATGGAAGTCTTTAAATGACACAAGTCTGGGGCTCTTCCTGAGGGGCCTGAGGGATATTCCAAAATCCAACTGGTGAGAAAGGGATTTTTGGAAAGTGGGTTTGGGAGGTGGAGAATTAATTTACTTTAATTTAATTAATCTCTGTGTAATTCCTTTTCATTTAACTTATCTTTACTTACTAACTTTAATTAATCCTTATGCATGAATTTTCATTTCATTTTGATTTACTGATTTTTATTTATTTTTTAAAATATTATTGAAGTTTATTGAAAAAAGAGGGACTAAAAAGTGG
>NW_008238616.1:0-1859 GCF_000691975.1 Corvus brachyrhynchos
GTTGGGGGAAAAACAGGGAAAAAATGGGGGAAAATTGGGGGGAAAATGGGGGGAAAATTGGGGAAAATTGGGGAAAATTGTGAAAAAATTGGGGAAATTTGGGAAAAGATGAGGTAAAATTGGGAAAGGTTGGGGGAAAATTGGGGGAAATTGGGGAAAATTGGGGAAAATTGGGAAAAAGTGGGGAAAAATGGGGAAAAGATGGGGAAAAGATGGGGGAAAATTGGGAAAAGTTAGGGGAAAATTGGGGGAAAATTGGGAAAAACTGCGGGAAAATTGGGAAAAAATTGGGGAAAAATTGGGAAAAAATTGGGGGAAATGGGGAAAATTGGGGAAAAAATGGGGGAAAAATTAGGGGAAAAAATGGGGGAAAATTGAAGAAAATTGGGGAAAAAATTGGGAAAAAATTGGGAAAAAATTGGGAAAAAATTGGGAAAAAATTGGGAAAACCAAAAATTCCCTCCCAAATCTCCAAAACTCCCCCAAAATCCTCCAAATTCCCTCCCAAACCTCAAAACTCCCTCTGAAATCCCAAAAAAAGTTCCCGAAAAATCCCCAAAAAATTCCCCCCAAATCCCCAAAATTCCCTCAAAATTCCAAAAATTCCCTCCCAAACCCCAAAATTCCCTCCTAAATCCCAAAAATTCCCTCTGAAATCCCAAAAATTCCCTCTGAAATCCCAAAAAATTCCCCCAAAACCCCAAAACTCCCTCTGAAATCCCCAAAAAATTCCCCCAAAATCCCCAAAAGTTCCCCCAAAATCCCCAAAAATTCCCTCAAAATCCCCAAAATTCCCTCCTAAATCCCAAAAATTCCCTCCCAAATCTCCAAAACTCCCCCAAAATCCTCCAAATTCCCTCCCAAACCTCAAAACTCCCTCTGAAATCCCAAAAAAAGTTCCCGAAAAATCCCCAAAAAATTCCCCCCAAATCCCCAAAATTCCCTCAAAATTCCAAAAATTCCCTCCCAAACCCCAAAATTCCCTCCTAAATCCCAAAAATTCCCTCTGAAATCCCAAAAATTCCCTCTGAAATCCCAAAAAATTCCCCCAAAACCCCAAAACTCCCTCTGAAATCCCCAAAAAATTCCCCCAAAATCCCCAAAAGTTCCCCCAAAATCCCCAAAAATTCCCTCAAAATCCCCAAAATTCCCTCCTAAATCCCAAAAATTCCCTCCCAAATCTCCAAAACTCCCCCAAAATCCTCCAAATTCCCTCCCAAACCTCAAAACTCCCTCTGAAATCCCAAAAAAAGTTCCCGAAAAATCCCCAAAAAATTCCCCCCAAATCCCCAAAATTCCCTCAAAATTCCAAAAATTCCCTCCCAAACCCCAAAATTCCCTCCTAAATCCCAAAAATTCCCTCTGAAATCCCAAAAATTCCCTCTGAAATCCCAAAAAATTCCCCCAAAACCCCAAAACTCCCTCTGAAATCCCCAAAAAATTCCCCCAAAATCCCCAAAAGTTCCCCCAAAATCCCCAAAAATTCCCTCAAAATCCCCAAAATTCCCTCCTAAATCCCAAAAATTCCCTCCCAAATCTCCAAAACTCCCCCAAAATCCTCCAAATTCCCTCCCAAACCTCAAAACTCCCTCTGAAATCCCAAAAAAAGTTCCCGAAAAATCCCCAAAAAATTCCCCCCAAATCCCCAAAATTCCCTCAAAATTCCAAAAATTCCCTCCCAAACCCCAAAATTCCCTCCTAAATCCCAAAAATTCCCTCTGAAATCCCAAAAATTCCCTCTGAAATCCCAAAAAATTCCCCCAAAACCCCAAAACTCCCTCTGAAATCCCCAAAAAATTCCCCCAAAATCCCCAAAAGTTCCCCCAAAATCCCCAAAAATTCCCTCAAAATCCCCAAAA
>NW_008238617.1:0-822 GCF_000691975.1 Corvus brachyrhynchos
CCGGGAATTCCGGGAATTCTGGGAGCGCTGGAATTCCAGGATTGGAGCCATTCCCAAGCCAGGACACCTCGGAATTCCCAGATTTCCTTCCCAATTCCCATTTTCCCAGACAAGTTCCGGAATGTGGTGCCCGGATCCAGGAATTCCCAGATTGGAACCGTTCCCATCTTGGAACATCCCAGAATTCCCAAATTTCCTTCCCCAATTCCCGCCATTCCCGCTATTCCAGACGGGTCCCAGAAGTTGGAGCCGGGATCCAGGATCCCCCAATCCCTGGGAATTCCGGGTGGATTCCCTGATCCCACTCAGGAATTCCGGGATTGGAGCCATTCCCAAGCAGCCCCTCCATGCTCGGACACCCCCGGAATTCCCAAATTTCCTTCCCTAATTCCCGGCATTCCCGCTTTTCCAGACGGGTCCCAGAAGGTGGAGCCGGGATCCAGGATCCCCCAATCCCTGGGAATTCCGGGTGGATTCCCTGATCCCACTCAGGAATTCCGGGATTGGAGCGATTCCCAAGCAGCCCCTCCATGCTCGGACACCCCCGGAATTCCCAAATTTCCTTCCCTAATTCCCGGCATTCCCGCTTTTCCAGACGGCTTCCGGAAGGTGGTGCACATCGAGCAGGGCGGGCTGGTGAAGCCGGAGAAGGACGACACGGAATTCCAGCATCCCTTCTTCCTGCGGGGCCAGGAGCAGCTCCTGGAGAACATCAAGAGGAAAGTCACCCACTCCAGCGTGAGTTCCCGGGAAATTCCCAGAAAAAAAAAAAAAAAAACTTCCGGGAATCCCCCGAAAAAAACCCGGGGAAAAAGGGCCAGG
>NW_008238617.1:3578-5567 GCF_000691975.1 Corvus brachyrhynchos
TCCTAAAACAATGCCCTAAAAAAAGTCCCCAAAGCATCTAAAAATTCCCAAAAAATCAAAAAAAAGTTCCGGGAATATCCCAAAAAATTCCCAAAGAAAAAGGGCCAGAAAATCCCAGAAAAAAAACCCCAAAAAAATCCCTGAAAAAAAACCCCAAAAAAATCTTAAAAAAATCCCCAAAGTTCTGAAAAATCCCGAACTCCCCTAAAACTCCCCAAAACTTCTCAAAGTTCCTGGAATATTCCAGAAAATTCCGGGAATTCCCCGAAAAAATCCCGGAGAAAAAGGCCCAGGAAATCCCGGGAAAAGGGGAAAAAAACGGGAAAAAATGCCCCAAAAATTGTATAAAAATCCCCCAAAAACTGTAAAAAGATCCTAAAACAATGCCCTAAAAAAAGTCCCCAAAGCATCTAAAAATTCCCAAAAAATCAAAAAAAAGTTCCGGGAATATCCCAAAAAATTCCCAAAGAAAAAGGGCCAGAAAATCCCAGAAAAAAAACCCCAAAAAAATCCCTGAAAAAAAACCCCAAAAAAATCTTAAAAAAATCCCCAAAGTTCTGAAAAATCCCGAACTCCCCTAAAACTCCCCAAAACTTCTCAAAGTTCCTGGAATATTCCAGAAAATTCCGGGAATTCCCCGAAAAAATCCCGGAGAAAAAGGCCCAGGAAATCCCGGGAAAAGGGGAAAAAAACGGGAAAAAATGCCCCAAAAATTGTATAAAAATCCCCCAAAAACTGTAAAAAGATCCTAAAACAATGCCCTAAAAAAAGTCCCCAAAGCATCTAAAAATTCCCAAAAAATAAAAAAAAAGCTCCGGGAATATCCCAAAAAATTCCCAAAGAAAAAGGGCCAGAAAATCCCGGGAAAAAGGAAAAAAAACTGAAAAAAAGCCCCAAAAAATTGTAAAAAAATCCCCAAAGTTTTAAGAAATTTAAAAAAATCCCTGAAAAATTCTAAGAAAATCCCAAACTTTCCAAAGGTTTTAAAAAATCCCGAAAAATCAAAAAAAATCCGGGAATATTCCACAAAAAAATTCCCAAAGAGAAAGGCCCAGAAAATCCCAGGAAGTTTTAAGAAATTTAAAAAAATCCCTGAAAAATTCTAAGAAAATCCCAAACTTTCCAAAGGTTTTAAAAAATCCCGAAAAATCAAAAAAAATCCGGGAATATTCCACAAAAAAATTCCCAAAGAGAAAGGCCCAGAAAATCCCAGGAAAAGCAATAAAAACCTAATTAAATCCCAAAAAAAGAGTAAAAAAAAATCCCCAAAAATCCCCAAAGTTCAGAAAAATCCCAAAAAACCCCCCAAAATTCCGGGAATATCCCAAAAAAATCCCAAAGGAAAAGGCCCAGAAAATCCCAGAAAAATTCCCAAAACAACCTTTAAAAATCCCCCAAAAAATCAAAATTCCCTAAAAATTCCTAAAAATTCCAAAAAAATCCCCGAAGTTCCCAGAAATTCTAAAACTTCTCAAACTCCCCAACCCCTCGAAAAATGGCCCGAAAACCCCAAAAAATCCCCAAAAAAAGCCCAAAAAAAAGCCCAAAAAATCCCAAAAAAAGCCCAAAAAAAAAAAATCCCAAAAAATACCCCAAAAATCTGAAAAAATCCCAAAAAAACCCAAAAAATTCTTGAAAACCCCAAAAATTCCCCAAAATTCTGAAAATTCCCAAACTCCCCAAAGCCTCTAAAAATGGCCGAAAAACCCAAAAAACCAAAAAAATTTAAAAAAAGCAAAAAAAATCCTGAAAAAAATCAAAGAAGACTGAAAAAATCTTTAAAAATTCCCAAAAATTCAAAAAAATTCCCCCAAAAATTCCCAAAAATTCTAAAACTTCCCAAACTCCCCAAAGCCTCTAAAAATGGTCGAAAAGCCCGAAAAAAAATCAAAAAAAAAATCAAAAAAATAGCAAACAAATCTGAAAAAAATCCTAAAAAAATTTTAAAAACCCTAAAAAATCCCAAAAATTCCCAAAAATTCTAAAAAT
>NW_008238618.1:0-639 GCF_000691975.1 Corvus brachyrhynchos
AGGATAAGCAAAAATTCATGACTGACAGACACAACACTTTTACAAACTATAAAAGACCACTACAATTTTCATAAAATCAGAAATCTCTTACACACTCTCTTAGTGTGTGGGGAGTTCTCGAAGTCAAGACATCGGCATCAAGTTACTCCTCTAGAAGTTGAGGGAAAGGAGACTTCTGTACACCACTATCATTCGTTGGTGTTCCGGTTTGGCCAAATTTAGAAATACATCGTCTGAGAGAAGGCAGGCTACAACCACCCCTCCCCCACCGGGTTCGGGAAAAAATAAATTTTCCTTGAAGGAAAGTGAAAGAGATAAAAACTATTTATTTAACAAACACACAGGAAAAGGATGATAATGCTAAATGATAAAACCTCTCGTTCTGCTGAGAGAAACCTGGGGGAGAATTCAGAGTTCTTCCATAGATCTCCCTCTCCCTCCTTGGAGCTGGGACGGGGTGGTGGGCCCACCTCCAGGGCCAAGGCCTCGGTGGAAAGTCCTCCCAATATATTCTGATGTTGAAACAGTCCAGCAAAGAGAAAAGGAAAAAAACGAAGTCCCAGGAAAACAAAAGTTTGACTCTCCAGAGGAAAGGAGCTGGGAAAAAAAAAAAACCTGCCGAAAGCTGGCTGGAAAGAA
>NW_008238619.1:0-454 GCF_000691975.1 Corvus brachyrhynchos
GAATTCCCACTTTTCCTCCCCCAAATCCCCTTTTTCCCCTTAAACTCCCCAAATTTTGGCCAAAAACTCCCATTTTTTCCCCAAATTCCCCCTTTCCACCCAAAATTCCCAAATTTTCCCAAAAAATCCCATTTTTTTCTCCAAAATTCCCATTTTTTCCCCAAAAATTCCCTTTTTCCCCTCAAAATCCCATTTTTTCCCGGAATTCCCACTTTTTCCCCCCAAATTCCCACTTTTCCCCCAAAGTTCCCATTTTTTCCCCCCAAATCCCCTTTTTTTCTTCAAAATTCCGATTTTTCCCCACGAAATTCCCGGTTTTCCCCAGAATTCCCATTTTTCTCCCTCAAAATTTCCCCTTTTCCCCGAAAATTCCCATTTTTCCCCACAAAGTCCCATCTTTCCCCAAATTTCCATTTTTTTCCCCCAAAAAATCCTATTTTTTCCCCAAAAATTC
>NW_008238620.1:0-424 GCF_000691975.1 Corvus brachyrhynchos
TCCCAATCCCAGCCCCTCCCTCACCATTCCCGGGAATTCCCCTCCCCGGCCTCATTCCCAGCGGGATCGGGATCGCTCGGGATCGGAGCCTCCGGAGCCCCGGGGCGGGGGAAGGCTCGGGATGGGCTCCGGGGCCGGGATTGCCCGGAATTCCCGATGGAGCGCTGCCGGAATTCCGCAGGTTCCACGTGGATAAACTCTCGTCCGCCCACGTCTACCTGCGGCTGCACAAGGTGAGCCCGGGAAAAGCGGGAAAATACCCGGGAAAAGCGGGAAAACAGCCGGGAAAACCCCTGGGAAAAGCGGGAAAACAGCCGGGAAACAGCGGGAAAACAGCGGGAAAACAGCGGGAAAACAGCCGGAAAACAGTGGGAAAACCCCTGGGAAAAGTGGGAAAACAGGGATAACTCCTGGGAAAAGCGGG
>NW_008238621.1:0-433 GCF_000691975.1 Corvus brachyrhynchos
TTCCTGAGGGGCAGAGCCCAAAAATCCCCAAAATAAAAAAAAAAAATCCCAGAATTTTTGGTGATTGCTGAGAGGAAAAAGCCCAAAAAAGGGATGGGAAAACCCAAAATCTCCTCAAAATTCACCTTGGAATCTCCCAGGAGCCCCAAAAATCAGCCCAAAAGCCCCGAAAAGTCCCCAAATCCTCCAAAATTCCCCCAAATCCCCCCCAAATCTCCCCAAAATACCCCCAAAATCTCCCCAAATCCTCCAAAATTCCCCCAAATTCCCCCAAATCCTCCAAAATCCCCCCAAAATCAGCCCAAAATCCCCCCAAAATCTCCTCAAATCCTCCAAAATTCCCCCAAATTCCCCCAAAATTCCCCCAAAATTTCCAAAAATTCCCCCAAATCCTCCCCGGGACCCCCAAAAATCCCCACAAATCCCCAAAATA
>NW_008238621.1:533-801 GCF_000691975.1 Corvus brachyrhynchos
CCCCCAAATCTCCCCAAATCCTCCAAAATTCCCCCAAACCCTCCCAACCCCTCCAAAATCCTCCCAAATCCCCCAAAATTCCCCAAATCCCTCCAAATTCCCCCCAAAATCCTCCAAAATCCCTTTAATTGCCCCCCAAATCCTCCTAAATCCCTAAAAATCCTCCCCAAATTCCCTCCTAAATCCTCCAAATCCCCCCAAATTCTCCTCAACTCTTCCAGAATCCCTAAAAACCCCCCCAAATCCCTGCAAGACTCCCCCAAAACCC
>NW_008238622.1:0-755 GCF_000691975.1 Corvus brachyrhynchos
TTTTTTTTTTTTGACCTTCCAGGACCTTTTGGGACAGTTTGGAGGTGAGGGTTGCAGGATTTGGAGTTTAGGAGATTTTAGGGAATTTTCTTGGGAATTTTAGGGATTTTTTTTGGAATTTTTCAGGAATTTTTCGGGAATTTTTTCAATTTTTTTTTGCTTTTTTTTTGCTTTTTTCTTCTTTCTTTTTTTGGTGACCTTCCAGGACCTTTGGGGCCGGGTTGGGGGCAGAATTCGCAGGATTTGGAGTTTTGGGGAATTTTACGGAATTTTGTGGAGTTTTCTGGGAATTTTGAGGATTTTTAAAAAAATTTTTCAGGAATTCTTTTGATTTTTTTGCTTTTTTTCCTGCATTTTTCGTTGACTTTTTTTGGTGACCTTCCAGGACCTTTTGGAACAGTTTGGAGGCGGGAGTTGCAGGATTTGGAGTTTTGGGGAATTTTCCGGAATTTTCGGGATTTTTTCGGGAATTTTCGGAATTTTTTTCAATTTTTCTCCCTTTTTTTTTTTGGCCTTTTATTCCGATTTTTTGGTGACCTTCCAGGACCTTTGGAAGGGTTCCTGTGCCCTTTCAGGACCTTTTTTTGGGTTATTTTCAGAGGGTTTTGGGGCATTTTGGTTGGGGGGGTTGAGGGCTTGGAGGAGCCCGACATTTTGGGGGATTTTTCGCAATTTTTGGGGAACTTTTTTGGGAATTTTTCCCATTTTTTCCCCCATTTTTCCCAATTTTCCCCATTTTTGGTCAATCCCCCCCA
>NW_008238623.1:0-351 GCF_000691975.1 Corvus brachyrhynchos
GGGGGAGGGGAAGCTCAGAGCAGGCAGCAACAGTCCATCTTGCCATTTAACTCCCAGGAACTGGATCTCTTGAGCAGGTCCCTTGACTTTTCTCTTCTCGATGGCAAAGCTGTCTTCCAGGAGAATCTGGATGATTTCCTCTCCTTTCTCAAACACTTCTGCTGCGGTGTTGCCCCACACAATGATGTCATCAATGTACTGCAGATGTTCTGGAGCCTCACCCTTTTCCAGTGCAGCCTGGATCAGTCCATGGCAGATGATGGGACTGTGCTTCCACCCCTGGGGCAGTCAATTCCAGGTGTACTCCACACCCCTCCAGGTGAAGGCAAACTGAGGCCTGCACTCTGGTGG
>NW_008238623.1:2372-3185 GCF_000691975.1 Corvus brachyrhynchos
GACTATTATAGTCTGTGTTAATTGGCGATATGTCTTTTCTGTATGTGTTTTTTGCCTGGTCAATCCCTGGCCAGTGTTGGCGTCGCTGTCTAAAATAAAATTTGACACAATATGTTGCTTTGGAGGACCCCAGCAGGTTCAGTTCTTGGGGTTCATCTCGAGCATTTGGCAGAATCTTTGTCCACTCATCCCAGGTGTCTACCGGGTTGGGCCTCTTACCTGTGGTGCGGAGGAGCTCTGACTTAGTGATGGGCCAGTCATCTGCTACTAAGAGAATTCCTACCAGACACATGGAGAGTGGGTTGTCTACGCTGCCCATGGACAGGCACAGGTTATCTTGTTTGAGTGTCTTTGCTAGGGTCACCCAAATATTACGGCTAGGCTGTGGGACAAGCCAGCTGAAGGTATGTGGTATGGCGAAGAGCATCCAGGCAGCCATGAGGACAGCATCAAGGTGGATAAATTTCGTCTTTGGACAGGGATGGGGCTTCTGAGAGGGAATATAAGTGAGATTTGTTCACTTTGTGGTGAGAGGGGAGGTTTTGGGGTTTAAGGAGGTTTGACAAGGGTTGAGGGAAGGGGATATTTTGGGGTAGAAAAGGGGTGGTAACATATAAACTAAGGATCAGTTTTTCAGGCTGTGTCTGGCCTACGGCTTAACTTTTGCCATAGCATCTTGTTCAGCTTTCTGTTTTGTCTGCTGCAGTGTGGCGGGACAGTCTTTTCTCTGGTTGGTGGGCATTCGGTGACATCTTCGTCTCCATGCAGAGCTGGTCTGGTTTTGGGGAGGTCTTGTCTCAGGAGGGTTCTTGT
>NW_008238623.1:5054-5469 GCF_000691975.1 Corvus brachyrhynchos
GGGGAGGGGGGGGGAGCAGAGCCGCTCTGGCTGCCCACAGCAGGGCTGTGGGGGGCGTTCCGCGGGTGGAACAGGGCCCGTCGGCTCCAGGATGGCTGTGGCCCAGCCTGGCCTGGCCCGAGCAGGGCCTGGGCCAGGCCCACCGGCCCCCGCACAGGGCCCGCAGCCACCTATCCCAGTGCTGGAAACGAGAGAGAGATCTGCCTGGGGTGTGTCTATTCTTAAGTGTGGACCACACAGGCAGTCACTATTTTAAGTGGCTTAAAAAATTGTCCTTATTCACACTGGCCGGCTGATAGGTTCTGTCAAGTCGCAGAGGAAGCTGTAAGCACCCCGTTGCAAGAACATCACTTCCGAGGCTATGCTTTGCTAACCCATGACAATGGTATTTGGTAGTTCTGGCAGTTCGGGCATG
>NW_008238624.1:0-323 GCF_000691975.1 Corvus brachyrhynchos
AGAATTTGAGGTTTTTGGGGGGTTTTTTGGGGGTATTTTTGGGGTATTTTGAGGTGTTTTTGGGGTTTTTTGGTGTTTTTGGGGTGTTTTGGGGGTATTTTGAGGTGATTTGGGGGTGTTTTCGGGGTATTTTGGGGTTATTTTGGGGTGTTTGGGGGTGATTTGGGGATTTTTTGGGGTATTTTGTGGTGTTTTTAGGGTGATTTGGGGATGTTTTGGGTTATTTTGGGGTTATTTTGGGGTTCCAGCCCCCCTGACCCCTCCTTTGCCCCCTCCCAGTTCTACCTGCAGGAGGAGGACGTGGGGTTTGGGGGTATTTTGGG
>NW_008238625.1:0-362 GCF_000691975.1 Corvus brachyrhynchos
GGGGACTCCCCGAGGGCGTGGGGACCACCCCAGGGCTTGGGGATCCCCTCGTGGGCACCCCCTCAGATCCTGATCCCACCCCCAGATCTGCAGCCAGCTGGAAGCGCTGGCCGGACCCTCCTCACGGGACGGTCCCTACGGCCCTGGGGACAGCTCCGTGCTCCGTGAGTGCCTGGGGGACACCTGGGAGGGACCTGGGCACCCCCAACCCCCCCCAACACCCCCTTTTTCCCTCCCCCAGGCCAGGCCGTGGCTGTGGCCCAGCACCACGATGCTGTGTCCGGCACCGAGAGGCAGCACGTGGCCAACGACTACGCCCGGCAGCCGGCCAAGAGCTGGGGGAGCCTCCCCGGGGGGCCCCT
>NW_008238625.1:7284-7654 GCF_000691975.1 Corvus brachyrhynchos
TGCAGGTGGTGGGAGCCGCAGCCCACGCAGTGGAACACCAGCGCCTGCTTGCTGCAGGGAAATGGGGTCAGGGCGGGTCTGGGGAGCTCAGAAACCCCCAAAACCCCTCTCCCCAACCCTCACCTGGCCGAAGCCTTGACCTTGGCCTGGCCCGTGAAGACCCTGACGAAGACGCGCACGTAGAAGTCGGCGCTGACCGACAGCAGCGGCACCACGAAGCGCTGGTAGCAGTTGGCGCGGAGGTCGAGGCTGTGCAGGATGATCCGCAGGGCCTGGCAGGGGACAGCAGGGACATGGGGGATGTGGGACACCCCCTCGTGCCCCCCCTGGACAGGGGGACCCCCCAGCACTGACCATCTCGTGGCAGAAC
>NW_008238626.1:0-559 GCF_000691975.1 Corvus brachyrhynchos
CCCACTTTTCCACCCCAAATTCCCACTTTTCCCTCCCAAATCCCACTTGTCCCTCCCAAAATCCTGGAATTCCTCCAGCTTTGCTTGGCTCCGAGCCGAGGAATTCCCGGCCAAGTTCACCAGGAACCAGGAAACTCCGACCAGTGCCGGGACCTCTCCCGGATTTCCTGGATTTACCGGGAATGAGCTGGAAACCCCCAAATTTCCAGGAAAAACTCGGAAGAAGCCATTGGAGAATCCTCAATCCCTCCAGGAATTTCCGTCGCGGTTGAGGCACCTCGATCCCGGTTTTTTTTTTCCCTGGGAACGAGCGCTCGGAGCAGCAAATCCAGGGTGGAAGCGGCGAAAATTCCAAAGAAATCCGCTCCCAAATCAGCTCGAGGATGGAATGGTGGGGCTTGGAAGGGATTTTTTGGGATCGTATTCCCATGGGAAGGGTGAAACTCCCTGGAGCTCCGGTTATTCTGAGCCTTTTCCACGCTCATTCCCGAATCCACGGCGGTTGAAGCGAAAAGGGAGGAGAATATTCCCGCAGGAAATCCCAAAAAAACTTCAGAAA
>NW_008238627.1:0-1114 GCF_000691975.1 Corvus brachyrhynchos
ACTAAAAATAAAGGGGGGGTTATACATTAGAAGAGAACTTTAGGTATTAGGCATTACAGGAAGTCTGTACCTCTCAAGTACCTCAGCCAATGGGGAAAGAGAGAGGGAAATGCGGCCGGGAAATTAAAGTAAAAAGGAGGCTGCGCCCTCCAAAAATTTGAGAGATCCCAGGGGAATGCCCCATGGCCTCTCCCTTTATTTGAATAAAGTAACAGGACTCCTCTGTCTCCTCTTTGGACATAAACCTCTGGTGTTTGTGGATTAATTTTCCTGACAGTAGGGACCAGTAGGAAATGGAAAGCAGCCGTATGGAGACCTATATGGCGAGTCGCAGAAGCTACTGAAGGACAAAGTGAATCCAGTCAAATTGTCAAATTGCAGAGTTGAAAGCCATCCAGATGGCTTAAGTGGCCAACACTCTACCTCTACACTGACTCATGAATGGTAGCAAATGCTCTGTGGGGGTGGCTGGAAAGGTGGAAAAAGGCCAATTGCCAGTGCAGAGGAAAACCAATCTGGGATGCTGAAGAATGGCAAGAAATCGCTGCCTGGGTAGAGAAGCTGACAGTGAAAGTCCGTTATGCGGATGCTCATGTGCCTAAGAGTCAGGCTAATGAGGAGCATCCCAACAACAAACAGGTGGATTGGGCTGCCAAAATCAAGGTGTCACAAGTAGATTTGGATTGGCAACACAAAAATAAGTTGTTTCTTTTTGGGGGGGGTGCGAGTGCTGGAGAGCTAGCCAGAGTAACGACACATACACTGATACGATTTGAGCATTGTTCTCCGGTTTATTGTTTAACTATACAAGCTTATATCTACTTTTGCAAAGATTCACGCCCAGTCCCTCTAGATGGCCTCTAATCCACGGGGGAGCTGACCAGTGTATTGCTTTGCCAAGGACTTTCAGGGCTGCATGCAGCCAGGTGTTTTCCAGGCTTGCCTGCCGCTTGCTTGCAGCCAGGGGCCAGTTCAGGGGTTTTTCCTCAGCAAGCCTGGGTTGTCCAATTTTTCCAGGGGTATCATATGCCCTTGTTCCACAAGGAATCCCTCTACACATCCCCCATTTTCCTTTTGGGCAACACAGGCTGGGTCGATGATCCTTCGCAGCCCC
>NW_008238628.1:0-1378 GCF_000691975.1 Corvus brachyrhynchos
ATTTGGGGGGAAAAACCCAAAAATTGGGGAGGGGGAAAGGGAGAAATGGGGGAGGGGAAAGGAGGCGAAGGGGGAGCCTGGAAATGGGGTGAAAAAAGCTGAAATTGGGCAAAATGGGGCAAAAGGCGGCGATTTTGGGCGGGGTGGGAGGAAGGGCTCAGTTTTGGGGCAAAAAGCGGCGATTTTGGGGCAAGATGGGGTGGAAATGGTTCAATTTCCACTGAAACGGGAGAGGATTGGGGGAGGGGTTGGTTTTGGGGGAAAAAGGGTCAAGATTGGGCAAAACGGCTCATTTGGGGTCATTTTGGGGTGAAACGGCTCCGTTTCGGGCAAAAGGGGGGAAGGTTGGGGGGAAAAATGTTAATTTTGGGGGGAAAAGGGTCATTTGGGGGGGGAAGAGGCAAGGGTCATTTTGGGGTGATTTGGGGTCATTTTGGGGCCAAAAGGTTCATTTTGGGGTAAAAAGGATCATTTTCAGGCCAAAAGGGTCATTTTGGGGTGAAAAGGGTCATTTTGGGGGTTTAAAGGGTCATTTTCAGGCCAAAAGGGTCATTTTGGGGTGATTTGGGGTCATTTTGGGGCCAAAAGGTTCATTTTGGGGTAAAAAGGATCATTTTCAGGCCAAAAGGGTCATTTTGGGGTGAAAAGGGTCATTTTGGGGGTTTAAAGGGTCATTTTCAGGCCAAAAGGGTCATTTTGGGGTGATTTGGGGTCATTTTGGGGCCAAAAGGTTCATTTTGGGGTAAAAAGGATCATTTTCAGGCCAAAAGGGTCATTTTGGGGTGAAAAGGGTCATTTTGGGGGGAAAAGGGTCATTTTGGGGTGAAAAGGTTCATTTTGGGGAGAAAAGGGTCATTTTGGGGTGAAAAGGGTCATTTTGGGGGTTTAAAGGGTCATTTTCAGGCCAAAAGGGTCATTTTGGGGTGATTTGGGGTCATTTTGGGTCCAAACTGGTCCGAACGGGGCAAAAAGAGTCAATTTTGGCCAAACCAAGGCAAGATTGGGCAAAACAGCTCATTTTTGGGTCAAAAATGGGCAAAGTGGCTGATTTGGGGGCAAAAGTGCCCCAGATGGGGGAAATGGGGCATTTTGGGGTGCATACTGGGAGAAATGGTTCATTTTGGGGGGAAATGGTCAAGATTTGGCAAAAAGGCCCATTTATGGCCCGGATTGGGTGCAGTGGCTCGGTTTTGGCTCAAGATTGGGTGAAATGGTTCATTTTGGGGCCAAGTGGGGCAATGCTGGGCAAAATGGTTCATTCTGGGGTGAAATTTGGGGGAAAAGCCCCAGGATTTGGGGAAAAGCAGCGTTTGAGATGGTTTTACACAGTGCCGGCAGCTCCAAGGGGCGCTTTAGGCACCGGGGGTGGCTCGAAGGG
>NW_008238629.1:0-1861 GCF_000691975.1 Corvus brachyrhynchos
AAAAAAAAAAAAAAAAAAAAAAACAACCAGCCAAAGAACCATAAAGCAACAGTATACCATGGCAGTCTTAAAAACAACAACATGGACCTGAACACAACTACCATCAGTCAGTCAAAACTGCCAGGAAGAATGACAAGTTTTTGAAGAGTTTCCTTTGAGAACAGACACAGCTTTGTTCATGCCACAACCAAATTAGATTAATTCATTCAAGTTAAAGACTACATTATGTGTGATTTGCACCTTTTATATGGCATATTAGAGGAAAATAAGATTTTGTGTTAATAATGAAGCGAAACCATTCAGATTCAGTCATAGGCAGGGATTTGTTATACACCTTTTTTTATAGCAACAGCCAACAATGCCTCAAGAGGATTGTAACTTCACAACTGATCTTATTTGCTTTCAATATCAAAACCAGAAAAGGTCCTTTGGTATCACTAAAGGAGGGAAGGGGGAAGGAGTGACCAAGAAATTTAGCAGTGATGTAAATCTTTACCTCTGTTCCCTTAGACTTTGCCCTTCCAAACTGCAAGCTGACTACAAGGTAAAAAAAAAATGGGAGAATAAGCTCAGAATTATCCTGATTAAAGCTTTTTTTGTATATAGTATCAAAGACATTTTGAAAATGTCTGGATCTTTCTGGACATCAGAAAGAGAGAACACCATCTCTTGTTCTAACAATAGAGTTAAACCAAACATCATCCTTTCCTACCAATGGCTGGAATACAGCAACTTGCAGACCCAAGGATCTAAGCAGTTAAGGTACGACTTCTAGTACAGAGCTCCCTGGAAGCACAAAGCAATCATAACTTGATTAGAGGAGGATAAATACAGAAAGCCTCGCAATAAAGTGACAGGCTAGCCTGCAGTCAGGTAACCGTGTTGCAGTAACATGCTGACAGGCTTAACCACAACACATTCTTCCACTTCAGTTCACAACTGAAAGTAAACCAACACCCTTTACAGGGGAGCAAGTGACAACTCAGACACAGGAAACAGAGCAAATTGTATATCCTATGTTCAAGAGGGGATTCTATCCAGTTCTGCAAGGCAATTTATGTATTTCTAGAGCCTCACATCCTTGAAAAACTTATACGGGATAGGGAAAACAAGTTCACCATGTCTTTTTTTTTTTTTTTTAATGTAAGAAACTACCTCACCTAACCATTTAGGGAAGATTTTTACTTGATCAACCTACAACACATAATTATTAAGATGATTTTTTTTAACTATTGAACAACTCCTAAACTTAAGAACGAGAAGGTAGTCTGTCAAACGTAATTTTTTGCTTTCCAGATATTCAGTGAATCTAATATTGTGTGGAAGCTTTTGGCCTTCTAGAGGAAAAAACTATTCAGGCAAATCCGCATTATCTCCGGATTGCCACAGCCTTTCCTTATTTGGCTAACGTTTTGAGATTCCAATCAGACTGCTATGAAGTTCAACATGCACAAAGCATCCATTTTGAGGAAACTTCATAGCCAGTTTCCCGTCCATTCCCCCCCTGCCCCAAGTGAAAGTTATCTCCCTCGGCACCGACCCTCCTCCCACATACCCACACCAGAACAAAGGGATACGGATTGGATTTTTTACTACTTTCCAACAAACGGAAGAAAAATTTTAGACCCCTGCTTCCCTTGAAATTCAGCTTTCACGCTGCGGCGGGAGTCATCGGTAACGAAAACAAGCAGCCCCTCACTGATACGCGTTTCTATCTAATGAACAAAACACTGGTTTCCCCTAGAAACCGAAGAGAAATAGATGTCTCTCAACACGCCCGCCCGCACACACGAGCGGGCTTTAATCGGCTCAACTACTGCGGAACCGGGCAGACGAGGGAAGCGGGGAACTGCTACCGGGA
>NW_008238630.1:0-723 GCF_000691975.1 Corvus brachyrhynchos
TTCTAGTTGTTGTCTGACTGTTGGTAATTTTTTCCAAGGTTTAAAGCTATACCAGTGTTGTCCAGGGGGGTAAAAACCCTTAAAAACAGGCAGAGAAATATTCTCGGCACTCTGGGTTCCTACAATTGCACCAAAACCAACTACAAGAGACGAGTCCCCAAGCCAGCGGGGAAATACTCACCAAAGCTTTGGATTTGCCACAGGAAAGCAGGTCCGGAGACAAAAAAATCAGCGAAATGGGTCCTCTGCTGTTCAGCCTTTCCCGTGCCATGTGGTGTGGGGGGGCTTCTGCTGGTGCTCTGAGCTTGCTACCGCACAAAAAGCAGCAGCAGGGCTGCAGAGTGCTGGTACTGCATGCACAGGGTTCACTCCGGCCGGCACGTGGCTTGCCGGGACACCCTAAAAGTCTCTCTAGAACCGTGGTTCCGAGATAGCATGTTGGGCGCCAATTGACAAAGTTCACTGCTCGCTCAGTCGGTAGACTCACTGTTCTACTCCCTGGAATGCCTTGAGCTGCCTGGAGGGACGACACGGGCAATCCAGCAACTCGGTGGCTCCGAGATGCAACAAGTGATAGCTGTTAAGCTATCATCATAAGCAGAAGCAAATAGGTAGAAATATAGCCCTGACTCCGTGCCTGTATTCCTGTTTTCATTATTCTTCCCGTCCCAGGAAGGATGAGAGAATCTGTTCACAGAAGGGAGAAGCAGGAGAAAAAGGGCG
>NW_008238630.1:2290-2878 GCF_000691975.1 Corvus brachyrhynchos
CTCAACCTTAAAATTGTACCCCAAAAACCTTCAAGAGTGGACCCTCGAAAGCAGTTGTGGGAAAAGCTGCAAGTCGGGGGAAGGGACTCACATGCAGGCAGAGAGACTCCTCTTCCTAAATGGACTGACCAAGGTTATTATGGAAGTGGTAAACAGACTGAACATCTCAAGGGTTCTTTTTACATTGTCACTTGGAGAAGGGAGAAAGGTGGAGGGGGGAGGAGAAGAGTTCTGAAGGTGCGGTATGATTTTTTTTTCTTGTTTTAGGTCTGTTAATAAACTTCTTTATACTCTTTCAAGATTGGTACCTGCTTTGCGTTTCTCCTAATTCTTATCTCACAGAAGGTAAACAGTAATGAGTATCTTGGACCAAACCACTACACAGGGGTGAGTTCAGGGGCTTTTCCTCAGCAACCCTGGGTTGTCCAATCTTTCCAGGGGTATCATATGCCCCTGTTCCACAAGTAATCCCTCTACACATCCCCCCGTTTTCTTTTTGGGCAACCCAGGCCTGGTTGATAAATTTTTGCAGCCCCGCTTTAATGCAAGGAAAAGTGCACCCAAATACTATTAAGCCTAATATAACTA
>NW_008238631.1:0-2244 GCF_000691975.1 Corvus brachyrhynchos
GTATACTATATAAGTGCCTCTGGATTGCTAATAAACGGAGCTTGCTTTTATCAACCACATTGGTTTTGGACTGCAATTTCTCCCCCCGCCGGAGTCCACGGACTTTTTTCAATTCCAACAGTAGGGGTCTCCGAGGGTCGTCTTCTGATGAAGTCAGGAGTCTTCCTCCTCCTGAACTTTTCACCTTTCCTCCCTATGCATGCTCTTTATACCCCTGGCCCGAGTTTAAGCTTCGAGACTGGTTTGAGCTAGTTTTGGGTTGAGCACAGGATGTCTGTCCGAGACTCCCCCTGCCCTTATCAGTGGTCTCTTATCTTTTCTTCCTGCTCTGGTATGCTGACTAAGCTAGATGCATTGTTCCTAACAAACTAATCCTTCTGCTTCCCATCCCCCACCCATGGTTTTATATTTATAAAAAGAAAATTCACGAAAATAAAGCAACAAGATCTAAAAACACTCTGTAAAGCCAAGAGAGAAAAAGTAGAGAAGATAGGATTCAATCCCACAATCCCGGGAATACAGACCGTGGTTGGAAATATGATCAAAGCCCTAAGCTTCTGCATCACCAGGCTGTGTGCTAAAGGGCATCGGCTACAATCCTCCTAACCTTTTCACAAGGCAGGAACAAACCAACAGAGGGAATCCCTGGAACTCACACGAGTTCCCTGACAAGCTCTCACAAGCTGCCAAGCCAACAGAAAGGGGAAACACCAAAGGAAACCTCCTTGGACTCTCTCAAGTCCCTAAACAAATTGTAAGAGATCTCTTTAACAGAATACCACCTTTATTCAGCTACTCACGTGCCTCTGTGCTAGATCTGGAGTTTTCTGGGCTCTTGGAACTTCTCTACCGCCTGGACTGTAGCAACTGCTCCCCCCGGGTGCCAGCAGAAGAGAGGAGAGCTGAGCTGGATTTTTCTGAGTCACAGAGGATTTTTTTGAAGCCTTGTTGTCCTTTCTGGGGTCGCCAAAGAACTGATGCCTTTAGAGGCTTCCTAGACACAGAGACTGGACAGGAGTAAAAGAATAAAATAGGTATTTATTTGAAAGGCCTTCAAAGGTACACCCTGTGAGCCACAGGCTATTGCCAAAATAGACCCCAAGATGGACCCCAGGTCACGAGTTCTTCACACTTTTATAGGTTTGGTTCATTTGCATATCAGGGTTAATTCTCCAATTAAAGCTTCAGTTCAATGATGTAATTTCCCCTCCACTTGCCCCCCTTAGAAGCTCTTTGGATTATACTTTTTGGGCCTAGGACGGTCTGGGTGACCTTGGAGAGCAGGCCCGGAGAGGCTTTTGTTATATCTACCCAGCCTGAGAGAGCAGAAACTAACAGGCCAACAGAAACTTCAGAGTTACACTCTAAGCAGTACAGGATTTGAAAAACACAAAGGCCAAGATTCAAGGCATCAGCATGCCGTTCCCTTATAGTAGCTATTTCGTAGTAGGCCGTACTGCCTGCCATGGTTTGTGGCCTAGCAGCATTAGGGCGTCCACTTCTGACATGAGTTTAGCAGTGGTCTCACTTCTGCTTTCTAGCTGTATCTCCACAGAAATTTGTTATGTCACTGGGTGGAATATGTAGAGATGTAGAACATTTAGGTTAATAGGATATAGTAATATATATATGTAACAAGATGGAGGATTTTGGGTGTAGGTTAGTTCTTTTTCTTTCCTCCTTCTTCTTCACAAATCTGGGTGGTCTGGTATTGGTTCTAAAAACCTCCAGTGCTGAACATGAATAATTATTTATTGGATTATAAATAAAAATAAATTAGTTGTCATTTCATAATTGGATAGATTGGGCTTTAAAAGACATTGAAATGTAGGACTCGGGGGCCATTTTCCACCTTGTTAACTTAGAGGCACATTCTGTGCAGCTGTACCATAGATAAGAAATAATAAACCTCTGAGTCCGAAGAAAAGCCTGGCGTCTCCTGGGTTTCAATCCGCACTCTGAGTAAAAGAACTCCGGAGACAGGGAAAACGAAATGAGAAAATTTAATATACAGCTGGCTTCTTGGGGTTTTAGGAGCTCTCCTTTTGGTTTTTTTTCTCTTAAGGAATTTCCCCCCATATGTGTTGCTAGGAGATAATAACAACTGGATACTTAAGAGAAAAAAAGTTGTCAGCTCAGGGGAGGGGTGCAGCTGGCTACTCTCTCTTTTACCTGGAGGTTTCTCATGGAGGGAAGAGATACCCCGAGATTTGGACTGGGAAAACGGGGTTGGGTGCAGCTCCC
>NW_008238631.1:2600-10262 GCF_000691975.1 Corvus brachyrhynchos
CTTCCTGCCAAGAGGTCTCATGGTTCCCGCTACAGCTGTGGAGGTTGATATATCTCATCTACTACCCAGGATTTTTGCTCATTCCTGCCGTTCCAGCTTGCTGCTCACGAGAGTCCTGCTGGGACACCAGGATTGGCTGCCCCTGGGAGTTTGTAAAGCAAGCCTTTCTTTCCTCCCTTCCCGTCTTGGTCAAGTCTGCCATTACTGCGTGCTCCCTGCGCTCACACCGGAGTGCCCCCTGCAGCTGCAGGGGAATCATTGCATCTTCCCTGCCCACCGGGAGCCTTCCAGTGCCCCAGCCAGCTGTAACCACAGCTACACCGGGAAAGTGCCTGCGCCCAGAAGGCTGTTACTGGTTTTCTGGTTCTGTTTGTTGTTACTGCCATAGTTATGGTTGTTTGTTTCCTTGTTATACATGCTAGTAAAGAACTGTTATTCCTATTCTCATATCTTAGCCTGAAAGCCCCTTAATTTCAAAATTATAATAATTCGGAGGGAAGGGGAGGGTTACATTTTCCATTCCAAGGAGGCTCCTGCCTTCCTTAGCAAACACCTGTTTTTCAAACCAAGACATGGCTGAACATGAGCTAGCAGTGTGCCCATGTGGCCAATGGCATCCTAGCCTGTATCAGGAATAGTGTGGCCAGCAGGACTAGGGAAGTGATTCTTCTCCTGTACTTGGAACTGGTGATGCCACACCTTGAGTACTGTGTCCAGTTCTGGGCCTCTCAATTCAGGAAGGACACTTAGGTGCTGCAGTGGGTCCAGAGAAGGGCAACAAAACTGGTGAAGTGTCTAGAGCACATGTCCTATGAAGAACAGCTGAGGGAGCTGGGGTTCTTTAGGCTGGAGAAGAGGAAGCTCAGGGGTGACCTTATTGCTCTCTATAACTGAAAGGAGGTTGTAGCCAGGTGGACGTCGGCCTCTTCTCCCAGGCAACTAGCAATAGGACAAGAGGACATAGTCTTAAGCTCTGCTAGGGGAAGTTTAGGCTGGACATTAGGAAGAATTTCTTCACTGAAAGAGTGATCAGATATTGGAATGGGCTGCCTGGCGGGGTGGTGGAGTCACTGTCCCTGGAGGTGTTTAAGGAAAGACTGGACGTGACACTTAGTGCCGTGGTCTAGTTGACAAGGTGGTGTTAGGTCATAGGTTGGACCCAATGATCTCAGAGGTCTTTTCCAACCTAATTGATTCTGTGATTCTGTGATTCTGTGAACCAAGAGGGAAAAACTTGAGAAAAGCCATGAAGGAATTAGGTTGTGTTCCTCTAAAAAGGTGACGAGGTCAATAGGCCCACCAAAGTGTCTCTATAGCAATGCATGCAGCATGGGTAACAAACAGGAAAAGATGGAAGCCACTGTGCAGATAGGAAACTATGATCTAATTGCTATTTCTTAAATGTGGTGGGAGAAACTGCACAACTGGAACACTGCAACTGATGGTTATAAACTGTTCAGAAAGAATAGGCAAGGAAGGAGGTGTGAGTGGGTTGCTCTCCATGTAAAAATATGGATTAACTGCACAGAGCTGTCTTTGAAAACCAGTGGTGAACATCTGGAAAGCTTACTAGTAAAAATTAGAGGCCAAGCCAACAAAAGAAACCTTGTGGTTGGTGTTTACTACAGGCCACCTGATCAAGGGGAGCCTGTTGACAAAGTGTTCTTACTTCAGCTACAGGAAACATCACACACAGGCTCTCATCCTCCTGGGGGCCTTCGGTCACACTGACATCTGCTGGAAAAGCAGCACAGTATGCTGTAAGCCGGCCAGCAGACTCTTGGAGTGCACTGAGAATATTTTTTTAATCCAGATGATAGACAGCCTGATGAGAGGAGCAGCATTACTGGACCTGTCTCTCACCAACAGATGAACTAATTAGAGATGTCAAGATTGGTGGCACCTTGGGCTGCAGTGATCATGCCCTGATGGAACTCATGATCTTGAGGGATATGGGCCAGGTTAAAAGTAGAGTCAGGATCCTGAATTTAAGGAGACTGAACTTTCAGTTGTTTAAGGAATGTGCCTTAATCCAGGTGACAGACAGCCTGACCACAGAAGCATTACTGGACCTGTTGTTTACCAACACAGATTATCTAGGTCATCACACAACCTTCACTTACATCAACACATCAACAAAAATAACCAACCAAACTAAACGAAACCAAAAATCAAAATAACATCATCACAACACTGAACAAAAGTGGACAATTTACACAAAATCCACCTATTGTCCCTTCACCACAATTAAAACAAAATTTCCCCATGATCATTCAACTCTCTAACATTGTTCAGTTCATGTTTTTCCCTTTACCTCTCTCAGTTACTATCCTTATCTCAAATTCTTCATGATTCTTGGGTTTGGGTGATGCCATGAAGATTTTTTCTTTTCTTTTATACCCCTGTTATACCTTTTTACAGCTTCTGTATTCTTAGTGCTTTTTGCCTACATTCTTGGACTTGCTTGTCAAGCTGAGAGACTAAACATTTTAGAAGCTTCATAGGTAGAGGATAGTGTGCCCCAGACCCCAAGGTCCTTTCCAGAACACATTCTGTAAGCTAAGCTAGAACCATCCAGGGGAAGGCTCCTTGCGGAGGGGGGCTCATTCAAGCCTCTTATTGGGGAATTTTTGATATATATGCTAATTAGTAAAACCTATAATGTTATACCAGATCTTTTGGGGGTATGCAATTTTTGCGGGGTGCATTTCAGTGCATTTGACCTGGACGTGTGCACCTAAGAATCCTTAAAATAAATACCAAAGTAAAATCCCTTTTCCCCTTCTAACCGTGTATGATTCTTGATTTTAAGACCAAGGAAAAGCATCATGGGCACCAAAAAGACTGTGGTGGGTTGACTCTGGCTCTACCCACCTGTCCTGGTTTTGGCCAAGGACAGTTAATTTTTTGCAATAGCTGAGAGGGGGTGTGGCTGAGGGGGCATGGCCTGACCCTAATGTTATTTGATACCACCTCATGTCATTGCCAGGTACAAGGGAAAGGGACTCTCGCTTCCAAGAAGGGCATGGTTTCTGTTCCGGAGAAAGCGTGATGGGAAGAGCCAGTCAGTATTGTTGTGGACTTTTCATGTAAATAATTTCTTTGTCTTATACCTTTTGTTATTAATATTGTTGGCCGTTCTGTTACTGTTAATTTTCTTATCTCATTGCTGTTTCCACTAAATTGTTCTTATATCAACCCGTGATCTCTGCCTTTTGTGCTTTCAATTGGAGGGGGAGGGAGAACTAGCGGCAGTGTGGTTTTAGCAGGAGTACTAAATTGGGGAATACTATTCTGTTGTGGGTTTGGGTTCTTCAGGGAATTTTTTTCCCATCTGAAAGAAAGACCCTGTGAGAGGAGGGGGTTGTCTGGGAAACAAATAGGGGTAATTAAGGAAAAAAAGACATGGCTGAGCACTCTTACATACCACACTAATGACTCGGCCAAGGGAAATGAGAATTTAGGAGTCATGCCTGGGGGACGATGTTGCTGCCTGCTCAGAGAGAGCCGCCCCTCCCCCTCCCCGAGACTGGTCAAACAGCCATGTGCTCTGAAATCCCTTTGTTCCAAAGCTAGTGCAAAACTGAAAGTAACTCAAACTCTGGAGCAGTGTCTGATTGGCCAGTTACCCTGGGTCCGCCCCTAGCTCTCCCCTTTCCCTTCTTGTGAATAAAAGAGAGAGCTCAGAGTGGGCCCGCCCTCTTTGGCTCTGCTCCCTTCTGTGAACAACTTCTGTGTGTCTCTGTCTCTGACTGAAAGCATTCAATTGCAGGATTAAGGGATAAGCCAAGGGCTATATTTCTACTGCTTTGCTTCTACTAGTGGTATTAGCTTTGCAGCTACCGCTTGCCGTCTTTAGAGCTACTGAAGTGCCAGATCGCCCGTGTAACCTCTAGGCTGCTCGAGGCTTTCTAAGGCACTGAACTATGAGCCTAGCTGGCTAAGAGCTGTGAGTATTTCCAAAGGAGGGGGAGAAGCAGGTTGGTTTTTTGGCAGTTACTGAGCTGCGGGTGGGTAAGTCTTTGCCCGGTTTGGAGGACGGACGACTGTGGATTTTTGGTGTGGGGCTTCTGCCCAGGGGAACTCCCTGCTACACCTGAGCCTTCCTTGCCATTTCTCTTTGCCATCAGTGGGCCACTGCTCACATGAGTCGCCATTGGACTGGGACTTTTCAGCATCTGCCCTTGCTGGGAGAGAGACCCTCACCATCTGCCTGGGTAACTCAGGGGAAACCCGGGACCCCACCTCCTCCCTCTCTCCGGATGGAGCACCTCCCGGCTGCTTACTGGAGCCTTGGCTGTTGCTGCCGTCGCCAGAACACCACATAGAACACATCAGAGCCAGCGAAAAACCAAAACACCCCTTGTCTTGGGGTGATTTTATGATGTGTATCCCATATCACTGCCCTATGCCTAGAAATTAATTCTTGTGCCTTTCTATGCTTTTAAACTGAGCTTGAGAGGAGGAAGGAAAAACTGAGCAAAACTTTTTCAAAGCAGTTTGTAGCTTGTTCAAGGTCACACAGAGATAGTGAATTTTTTTTTTTTTCCCAGCCAGCTTTCAGCCAGTTTTTTTTTCCTCTGGAGAGAGACCGAGAGTTGAACTTTTTTTCCTTCCCTCGAATTTCAGCTGGAATTTTGTATTTTTTCCCTTTTTCTGTGGACTGCTTCAATATCAGAACACATTGGGAGGACTTTCCACCAAGCACAGAGGGCCTGGCCCTGGCCCAAGCCCCAGCTCCGAGGAGACCAAAGGGAGGACTCTAACACTTTCCCAGGTTTTTTTCTTCACAGCAAAGGATTTTATTATTTCGCATTATTTTCCTTCTCCCATGTGTTTGGTAAATAAATAGTTTTTATCTCTTTCACTTTCCTTCGAGGAAAATTTGTTTTTTCCTGAACCTGGTGGGGGAGGGGTGGTTGTGCCTTCTCTCAGAGGATACATCTCTAAATTTGACCAAACCAGAACAAATTTAGTGGCGCCCAACTGCGTGGTTCGGAGGAAAGTGAAAAGTCAGTGCTAATTACATTTTGGTTTAAATTTACTTATTCTGTGTTGGGGTAAAATAGTCACCATGCTGGTTGAGTTCATAACGTTTCTCTGGCTTGATATATTCATGTATTTCTGGTCCATAGGCTTGTTTAAGGTACTAGTGCCTTTCTGGTCCCTAGGCTCATTTGCCTATCCACAGCTTGGTCCGATCTTATCCTTGATAAGGAATTTTTGCAGAGCAGGGACACAAATTCGGATTTCGATTTTGCTGTGCTCAGTGATAATGATTTATAAGAAGTTGACAGAGGTACAGGCAGCCGTTCGAGGTGTGTATGATATGTGGTTTCTCCCTCCTAACCCCAGTCCTAGCTTCAGTAGCCTGTTTTGGGAATTTATTAGTAATTGCACCCAGATTGTTAGAGGAGGAGGAGGAGTCGGGGTTTCCCTTCCCTTTAAATTTGATAGGTTATCTTTTGAGAGTGTTCAGTTTCCCCTGGATGTTAAAGAGACCACCTTCCTGGTATTTTATCTGGTAAGGTTCCTCTATGTGGTTCGCAGCTTGTCTAGAATGAGAGCTCAGATTTCCAGGGTGACTGCTGAGACACCTGACCCAGAGGTGGAACATCCTGAGTGGTGTGAGGAATGGGAGGATATGGGCCAAATCCTGAAGAAATTCTCTGACCCAATGGTTTGCAATTTCCCCCCGAACAAGTTCAGAAACCAGCTGAGGTGGCAAAATATCTGAAATACAATGACAATTCTAATTAGAACAAGTTCCTTGCAATATGTTGGGCTTTGGCATATGCCTATCGCACATTGCAGCAGGTAAAGGTAGAGAGGCAGGAAGATAAATTAGCAAAGCCTGCAGACACCCCAGTCAGGCTGCAGATAAACGAGACAGCAAGCCCAAACCAGATGGAGAGTCTAAGCCACTGACAGTGGCTCCTGTCACGAGGAAAAAACACACAACCAAAACTGATCGCCCAGTGAAAGATGAGGATAATGCAGGGGAAGGAACCTCAAAACCACCAACTGACTCAGGAACAGAAACCATTACTGAGTCCATGTGCCTAAAGGACCTTCACAGCTTAAGAAAGGACTACACTCGACGGACTGATGAATCCATAATAAGTTGGATGGTCCATATTTGGGATGCTGCAGGTGATGATGTGATGCTGGACGGTGCTGAAGCGAGGCATTTGGGATCCCTGTCATGTGACCCAGTGATCGACCAAGCAATGATAAGGGAGGCTGACTCTGCCAGTGTCTGGAGACGGGTTTTGACAGGCGCGATTGAAAGATATATGTGTGGAGATGATCTCTACATGCAGCAAACCCAGTGGAAGACCATAGAACAAGGGATTCAGTGCCTGAGAGAACTCATGGTGGTAGAGATTGTCTTCACAGATGACTCAGGATTAAGGAGTCCAGACTGGGCCAGAGTTATTCCATTCATGTGGTGAAAACTCATATGACTTGGGCCGCAAGAATAGGCTTCTGCTTTAGCAATAATGAAACCGGACTACGGTGCGAATGAGACTGTGCAGGATATGGCAGTGAAGCTCCAAGCATATGCAGATGCCGTGCATGGCCCAACACATGCAAGAGTCTCAGCTGTGGAAACACGTCTGCAGAAAATGTGAGATACAATGGAGAAGAATCATCAGGAACTCAAGGAGATTAAAGAGTGCCTTCTCCAAATCTCGACAGTACAGATCAGAGATTCTGATACCAAACGCGGATGTTCCCCAGAGAGAATGAACATCCCACGAAGTGGGCTGTGGAAATTCCTGTGTGACAGTGGGGAAGACATGAAGAGGTGGGGTGGAAAACCAACCTCTGCTCTGGCAGCACCAGTGAGTGAATTGAAGGAGCGCAAGTCTCAGAAAGGAAGTTCTACCAAAAAGGAAGTAGCTCCAGTTGCCTGTAGCCAAACCGCTGGAAATGATGGAAAAGACGATGACGTGTCCGATTCCCATGAAGGAACCTCTAAGATGCAGGCCCAGGGAAAGAAGGATAACCAGGCATAGAGGGGCCCGGCCTCTAGCCAGGTAGAGGTCAGGGAAAACCGTGTTTTTTGGACTGTGTGGATTTGTTGGCCTGGTACATCAGAACCACAAAAATATGATGCCTTGGCTGACACTGGTGCGCAGTGTACAATAATCCCATCGCAACCTGTGTGTAGAATTAGAATATATTCGTTTAGGCATTGAGCCAACAATATGGGATAAGGGGTGGAATGTCTTGGGGTGACTTTATGATGTGTATCCCATATCGCTGCCCTATGCCCAGAAATTAATTCTTGTGCCTTTCTATGCTTTTAAACTGAGCTTGAGAGGAGGAAGGAAAAACTGAGCAAAACTTTTTCAAAGCAGTTTGTAGCTTGTTCAAGGTCACACAGAGATAGTGAATTTTTTTTTTTTTCCCAGCCAGCTTTCAGCCAGTTTTTTTTTCCTCTGGAGAGAGACCGAGAGTTGAACTTTTTTTCCTTCCCTCGAATTTCAGCTGGAATTTTGTATTTTTTCCCTTTTTCTGTGGACTGCTTCAATATCAGAACACATTGGGAGGACTTTCCACCAAGCACAGAGGGCCTGGCCCTGGCCCAAGCCCCAGCTCCGAGGAGACCAAAGGGAGGACTCTAACACTTTCCCAGGTTTTTTTCTTCACAGC
>NW_008238631.1:11014-12067 GCF_000691975.1 Corvus brachyrhynchos
GAGTGGCAGGAAAAGTGTGTTATTGATTTTTTTTCTTTATGTGTTTTTGCTGTTGTTGTTGTTTGCCTGTTTTTTATATATATATTCCAGTAAAGAACTGTTATTCCTTTTCCCACATCTTTGCCTGAAAGCCCCGTAATTTCAAAGTTATAATAATTTGGAGGGGGGGGGTTAACCTTTTCTATTCCAGGAAGGTTCCTGCCTTCCTTGGCAGACACCTGTCTTTCAAACCAGGACACATTCCTAAATCACACCACCACCAAAGCCCCTCTATCACTCCCCTCTGCAGCTGGACAGGGGAGAAAAAATATAGCAAAAGGTTCATGAGTTGAGATAAAGACAGGGAGAGATCACTCACCATCACAGGCAAACCAGACAGCTTGGGGATATTAATGAAATTTATTACCAAAAAAATCAGAGCACAATAATAAGAAGTAAATGAAATCTTAAAAACCCCTTCCCCCCACCCCTCCCTCCTTCTCAGCTCTACATCCTCCCTTCCAGTGGTGCAGGGAGACAGGTGTACTGGGTCTGGCTGAGCTGAAGTTCATTTTCCAATAGCAGCCCTCCCAGTGCTGTGCTTTGCATTAGTAGCCAGAAAGGTGATGATAACACACCAGTGTTTTGCTACTGCTGAGCAGCACTAGCACAGCATCAGTACTGTCTCTCTAACATTCCCCCCCATCAAAGGACTGGAAGGGGACACAACCAGGCCAGCTGACCCAAATTAACTGAAGGGGTATTCCATACCATATGACACCAGCTCAGATATAAAAGCTAAGGGAAGGAGGAGGAATGGGGGGGTGTTGCAGCGGGGATTACTGCAACAAGTATATTTCAAACCAGGAGTCCCGTGGAAAGGAAGTATATGGACAGATTCGTGGTAGATGTTTCAGAGATGTTTATTTCTCCAGCCGCATGGTCGGGGCTTTGCTCAGGAACTCTGCAGTCACGGGCCCCGAGGGTCCTTGGCGTTATCAGGGAACACAAACCAACCAATGGGAACGAGGCTGTCCAGGGGCAGGGAAACCCCGTGTCTCCCCCCCAGGGCCC
>NW_008238631.1:13381-13674 GCF_000691975.1 Corvus brachyrhynchos
TTTCTGTGGCTCAGAGAGCCCCATTTCCCACGATTCTTCCATAGTCCAGAGAGAGTGGTTATTTTACTCATGAATCTTCCTCAGGGATCGGTGTCTTGATGGCATTCCTCCACCAGTTTGTTGCAGCGGGGATTACTGCAACAAGCATATTTCAAACCAGGAGTCCCGTAGAAATGAAGTATATATGGACAGATTCGTGGTAGATGTTTCAGAGATGTTTATTTCTCCTGCCGCATGGTCGGGGCTCTCCTCAGGAACTCTGCAGTCACAGGTCCCCAGGGGCCTTTGCCCCC
>NW_008238631.1:13756-16302 GCF_000691975.1 Corvus brachyrhynchos
GCCCATCCCCCAGGTCCCCATGGCAGGGGAGGAGACCCCAACGGGGGGGGGTGTATTTTACAGTGTTTGCCTTCTTAAACAACCTCTCTGTGTGCTGAAGCCCTGCTTCCTGGGAAGTGGCTGAACATTGCTTGCTAATGGGAACTAGAAAATTAACTTTTTTTTCTCTTTGTTTATGCACATGCAAACTTTTGCTTTTTTCCTTTAATAAACTGCCTTATCTCAACCTACTGGTTGTTTTCCATCTTATTTTCTCTCCCTTGTCCCACTGGGGCCCAACATGGGGCAAGACAAAGTCACATATATATATATATATTGCATGCTATAGTAAATAGTAGTCATGAAGTAGCAAGCTCCTGTGTGGGACACCAAGTTTGTCAGCTGCACTGCTTATCTCTTTATTTTGCTGAGTTTGGAAATATATTAATATAAACAATGGCTCTGTGCTTTGCCCTTACACTAATGGCCTTGTTATGCTGGGGAAACTGTCTTCTGGGGAAGATGAGGGAATACATCTCCCTCTCCCTGCCCAAGATTGATATGAATGCTTTTATAATGCAGGCTCCCATGGTTGTTTCTCATCCTTATGTAAGCTGTTTAATACTGTTAATAATATTAGCTAATACTGTTGGTATGCTGTGGAGATCATGGAATCTGGTGTCATCCTGGTGTAAGAGAAAACAAACTTTAGGTGAGGAGATATTGAAATGTGTCCTGAGGCATCCAGTTCCTGGGTGGCAGGGTGCATGGAAGGATTTGGGCAGGTTCCTAGGGTGGTTATCACCTCCCATTACCTGGGACTTTATACCCGAACAGGTAACCAACCCTGGCAAACTGATCCATCATCTGATAGAAGGGTGCCTTGCCTTCCCCAATGAAACCCAGGAGCTTCTTGCCCTGGCCTGGGCCTATTGAGGCACATTTCAGTACTCTCAGAGGACTGTAGTTGAGGCAAAAACCCAAACTGCCTTTGAGGACACTATGGCTGAGACAGGGACCCTAACAACAACTACAGTAATTGCCCCAGTAGTGAAAAAGAAAAAATGGACAAGGCAAGTTATGGGCCCATATCACTGATTAGTAAGCAAGGAAGAAGATGATGAAGAAAAGAAGTAGGAGAGGAGGGGTTAGATCAAGAAACTAATCCTCCAACAAAGAAATTGAAAGGAGTGAGGCAAATCAAGCAGGAAACCAAAGTTACTTGGTCCCTGACCTTATCAGAACTTCAAGACTTGCGAAAAGATTACAGCTGCCAGCCAGGTAAGAGGATTTCTGCCTGGCTGCTTTGATGCTCAGATAATCGGGCTGTCAGTCAGCAGTTAGAAGGTCATGAAGCCAAACAGCTGGGATCCCTTGCTAAAGATCAGGAAATTGAAAGAGGACTTGGAAGGGAAGGAGCAATTTGCAGCCTCTGGAGACTGCTCCTCTCAAGCATGAGGGCAAGATATCCATTTAAGGAAGATCTTGTAAACTCCCCAGGAAAGTGGACCACTGTAGATGAAGGTATCCAGTACTTGAGAGAATTAGCAGTGCTGGAAGTCGTCTATAGTGATCTAAAAAGTGATAACATCCCTAAAGATCCAGAGGAAGACCCTTGCACAATGGCCATGGGGACGAAGGTGGTTCAAATCGCCCCTGCATCATATTCCAACAGCTTGATAGCACTGTATTACCCACCAACTGTAGAGATGGCATCCTTCTGGCTACAAAAAGTAGAAGAAACTCTGGATGCTTCCACATACCTATAGGCCAGTACCTAAGCTCTCAAGGGCAGCCCAAGAGATAGGTCCTTTCCTGCCCCAGTCAAAGTGAAGGGAAGCCCCAAACACAGGCCACGTGGTGAACTCTGGTTCTTTCTGCATGACCAGGGAAGGACATGAGGAAGTCGGATGGTGAACCCACCTTTAAGCTGGAAGCCTGTGTCTGCGAACTGAGAGGTGTCGCTGTTGGGGCGGTCACGACACACACAGACAGTGCCTCAGATAAAGTGCAAAAAGCCGTTTATTAAACAAAGCAGCCTCTTTTATACACCTTTTGTATGTTGTCATTTGTGTTACAGATTCATTGGCTGCTAAACTACTACATTATACTTACTGGCTACTATTAACTAAAAAGTATAGTCATTGGCTACCTATGGCATAAGCATTCAAGCATTCAGAAAAATAACAGGTGCAGATATGTTGCTGTTTTTCTCCTTCTACTGTTTAACTTTCAAGCTTCTGTTGATGCTATATTCTCATGGATAAAAACTAACTGCTTTTCTTCTCATGAGCTTTTCTCATGAATAGAAGTTAACCATGTCCAAATTAAGGTCCGTGAAGCCTGCAGACCTGCTGTCGGCCTCAACAATTCCCCCTTTTTGTTTTTGAACCACAAAGGCAGTGTTCATTGTCCTCTGCAGGGCCCTTTGCAGAAATGACAGCAAATATGGCTGTTCCGGTTTGGTCAAATTTAGAAATATATCCTCTGAGAGAAGGCACAACCACCCCTCCCCCACCAGGTTCGGGAAAAAAAATAAATTTTCCTCGAAGGAAAGTGAAGAAGAT
>NW_008238631.1:16606-25168 GCF_000691975.1 Corvus brachyrhynchos
CAAACTGCTTTGAAAAAGTTTTGCTCAGTTTTTTCCTTCCCCCTCTCAGGCTAAGTTTAGAGGCATAGAAAGGCACAGGAATTAATTTCTGGGCATAGGCAGCGATATGGGATACACATCATAAGGTCACCCCAAGACAATGGCACAAGGAGTACAACAAGAAGGATGACAGTTATGATTAAACACCCCAACTTCCAGAGGCTTTTGATCCATTTAGCAATTTGCCGGTTGCCAAACAGAATATTAAACCAATCAGGGTCATCCTGTTCTCTTAACTTTGAAACACTCATTTGTAATTCTTGGATACTAGCAAACACTGATTTAGAATGATCAGAAAGATTCATACAGCACATACCATCAAAGTCCTTACAACCATGCCCACGTGCTAATAGCAAAAAGTCAATGGCTGCTCGATTTTGCAAAGTAGCATGTCTAACAGAATCTACGTCAGTTAACAATCCTGATAAAGCAAGCGAAGTAGAATTAGACTGTTTAGCAAGCCAGCAACCTAACTTATTGAACAACCCCAATGCCTTTGATGCCACCACCCCGGGAGAAAAAGCAAAGCTAAAAAACGTCTCTCTATCTTCCAGAAATCAACAGTATCATCACAGTTACTTGAGAAAGGTCTCAAGGACCGCTTGTCACGGGTTACATGCATGTGCTTTATAAGCGTAGTTAAATTTGGAGCAAGCATCTTCAGGCAGCCAATAGTACATGGTCCTCCAACAGCGTGTGATGGCAATGCAGGCCACACCCGATCTCCGCAAATGAGGAACACTCCTTGAGGTAATTTGCATGGAGAGTTGTCCAAATCAGATTGGTAGTATGAAACACCTTTTTGATCTGGAACTGTCCAATTGCACCAGGCTGAAACATTCCGAAAAACAGGATTTACAGGTGACACGTCTTGAGTACTGGGACAATGTGACTTGTCCCTGCACTGAAGTCGTGTGTAATTAAAGAAGATACACGCTGGTGCCCTTATTGACCCCAGAATATATACTTCTTGTGGCTCAAGGGCGACAGGGAGTGTGTGATCCCACACATCAATGTCACTAAGACACTTTCACAGGGTACTGCTACAAGCAGCTTTGGCAGCACAGCCACTGAATTTCTGAACTATTAAAGAAGGTTTGACCAGTACTCCCACCAAACGTGTGAAAAGGTGATTGTGGCATTGCAAGACACAGGCATAAGGATGATTGATTCAGGGCGTGGGCGAGGGTCACCCACACATTGTTTTCTGGCATCGGGGGTAACATGGTAAGTCCTTGCTCTGTCTCAGCTTGAGTCAGAACCATCCACCAAATGATCCAGAACTATTAAAGAAGGTTTGACCAGTACTCCCACCAAACGTGTGAAAAGGTGATTGTGGCATTGCAAGACACAGGCATAAGGATGATTGATTCAGGGCGTGGGCGAGGGTCACCCACACATTGTTTTCTGGCATCGGGGGTAACATGGTAAGTCCTTGCTCTGTCTCAGCTTGAGTCAGAACCATCCACCAAATGATCCACACCATCGTCATCTTCTGAAGGTTGCCCATTGGTTTGTTGGTCCTTTTGATGTCGCAAATCAGGGCGAACACACCTTGCAGGTACCCACCACACACCAGTATCTGTGGAAACACATACATACCCATGCCCCCAAGTGGCAAGGTCCCACGGGCCTTCCCACTTGTTAGTGAGTAAATCTCATACCCATACTTTCGCTTGGGGCAGGTGCGTTTCACCTGAAGACTGCAACGAGAAAAAATGATTCAAAAGAACAGGATTATCAGAATTTGGTGGCACTGTAAGATAATTAATTGTGTATAAAGCTTTTGCCAACCGGCTCTGTGGGGATTCTCCAGTCATTCCCCCTTTTTGTTTTTCCAAAACACGCTTCAAAGAACCATAAGCACATTCAATAATAGCTTGACCAGTGGGAGAATGAGGAATACCAAATTTATGGGTTACACCCCACTGTTGGAAAAACCTCCGTGTCTTCTGTGAGACGTAGGCTGGATCATTGTCAGTTTTTACAGAGGAAGGCATGCCCAAAACAGCAAAAGCCATTTGCCAATGGGGGATAGCATCACAACTCTTTTCTCCTGTATGTACGGACTCCCACATGGCAGAGGAAAAGGTATCGATAGAAACATGTACATATTTATATTGACTGAATTCAGCAATATGGGTAATATCTGTCTGTCAAATTTGCAAGGCTTGCAGGCTGTGCCGGTTTGGCCAAATTTAGGAATATATCCTCTGAGAGAAGGCAGGTTACAACCACCCCTCTCCCACCAGGTTCGGGAAAAAAACTTTTTCCTCAAAGGAAAGTGAAAGCAATAAAAACTATTTATTTAACAAACACATGAGAAAAGGATAATAATGCTAAATAATAAAATCTCTCACTGTGGAGAAAAACCTGGGAAAATGTTAGAGTCCTCCCCTTGGTCTCCCTCCTCCTCGGAACTGGGACTTGGCCCAGGGCCAGGGCCTCTGTGCTCGGTGGAAAGTCCTCCCGATGTGTTCTGATATTGAAGCAGTCCAGCAGAGAAGAAGGGAAAAAAAAAATTGGAGTCCCAGGAAAACAAAGTTCAACTCTCCGGAGGAAAAGGAGCTGAAAAACTGGCCAAAAGCTGGCTGGAAAGTAAGCAAGACGAGTGCTTCCCTCTGCTCTCACTCTCCTGCCTCAGCTGAATGTTTGAAAGTTTTGTTGGGTTTTTTCTCTCCCCCCTCTCAGGCTCAGTTTAGAGGCACAGAAAGGCATAAAACTAATTTCTGGGCATAGAGCAGCGATAGGGAATACAACATCAAGTCACCCCAAGACACAGGCCTCTGGGGTTAACACCTGCCGGTAACGGCGTGGTGAACCCTTGACAATCAGGACAAGAACTGATAATATTACGAGCCTCAGTAGAAGTTAATGAAAATTCTTTCTACAAGGCACGAGAGCCTTGGTGAAAGAAATCGTGCAAGGATTTAGCTTGTGCTAATTTATCAGGTTGAGGCCTCCTCCATGCAGGGTTGGCCAATTTATCAGCTCTGGCATTACCTTCCGCTATAAATCCTGGCAAACTGGTGTGGATCCTTATATGTAGAACATAGTAGGGATGGACTCGGTTCTGAATTGCACACCACAAAGCTTTCAACAGTGAAAAAAGAACAACATTATTAACTTCCTTCAAAAGAGAGAAATCAAGACACTACGTAATGTCTGCAACATAAGCAGAATCAGTAATGAGATTCAGTGGTACATGAGAGAATTTCTGGAGTGCCATGGTCACAGCTCTTAATTCAACAAGCTGGGCAGAGCCTGACTCGTGGCCTTCCAGCATCTGCCACCCAGATTCATCCTTCCAGGTAACAATGGTCTTTCCTGTTCTTCCTGATCCATCAGTAAAGACAGTGGGTCCTTGCAGCAGTGCACGGCTGTTGTTTGGCCGCAAGGACAAACTGGTTGATTTTGCCAATTGTAATAACTTGTGGCTGAGCAAATGGTAAGCAAACTGCCCAGAAAAGTTTTGCAATGCACTCTGTAAGGGAGCACAAATTGCAGAACTCCATTCAAAATATTCTTGCTGAATGAGAATTACAATTTTTGCAGGATCTTTGGCCATCAACTGCAGGCATCTCTGCCGGCACTTGATAATCAGTTGGGCAATTAGCTCAAACAGCGTAGATGCTGTTTTCTTAGGTTGGTGAGGCAAAAAGACCCATTCTAAAATGTGCAAAGGATCAGGCCATTGATCATTCCATTGTGCAATGATGCCTGTAGGAAGGAAATCTGGAGTGACAAGAAACACAAGGATATCAATGGTGAGGTCCACCCAGTAGACCTGATGATTTGAAATAGCTTGTTGCACTTCTTCCAGCACTCATTCTGCTTCCGGTGTTAACTTCCTTGGCAAAGTTAACTCTGGGTTCCCTTTAAGGATGTTAAATAATGGGGATAATTGTGCTGTGGTCAATCCCAAATAGGGTCGCAGACAATTTATAGTACCCAAAAGTTTCTGTGCACCATTCAAAGTCTGAATTGATTTTTCAAATTGAAGATTTTGTGGCTGTACTGTTTGTTCAAGTATTTTCACTCCCAGATATCTCCAAGGTGCCAGGCAATGCACCTTTTCTGGAGCTATCTGCAAGCCATAATTTTGCAGTGCTTTGAGCAGATGTGGTTGGATTTGCAAAGCTCATATTTTGTAGGAGTTGCTAGGAGTATATCGTCTATATAGTGATAGCAACAGGCTCCAGGGAACTGTTCCCTAATTCCAGACAAGGCTTGTGCAACACACCATTGACAAATGGTTGGGCTATTTTTCATACCCCGTGGCAACACTTTCCATTGATATCGTTTCACAGGTTCAGCATTGTGGAAATACTCACAGCATTTAACCGGCTAAGCTCTCAGTTCAGTGCCTCAGAAAACCTCCAGCCGTCTAGAGGGATGGCACAGGCAATCTGGCACTTCAGTAGCTCTAAAAGCGGCAAATGGTAGCTGCGAAGCTAATACCATGAGTAGAAGCAAAGCGGTAGAAATATAACCATCGCTCTATGCTTTAATCCTGCTAGCAGATCATGCTCGGTCTGAGACAGAGGCACACACAAGCTGTTAGCAGAAGGGTAGCCAGAGCAAGAGGGCGGGCCCACTCTGAGCTCTCTCCTTTATTCATGAGAAGGGAAAGGGGAGAGCTAGGGGCGGACCCAGGGTAACTGGCCAATCAGACACTGCTAAAGAGTTTGAGTTACTTTCAGTTTTGCCCGCACTTTAGAACAAAGGGATTTCAGAGCACATGGCCGTTTGACCAGTCTTGGGGAGGGGGAGGGGCAGCTCTCAATGAGCAGGCAGCAACAATTCCCTATTTTTTTTCATTAAAGCTGGGTTGTAACTTTGAGTAACTTAAAGTGCATAAACCAGTAACAAATAACAGTGCAAAACATAATTGGAATCTATCGTCCCTACAACCTGACAGATCCTAGAATGTCATTAAACTAGTTCCCCAGTTAAAACTCAGGGGGTTAGTCAGGACATCTATGGTATGGGGTATCAGGACGAAGATTTACAAAATACAGTGCAAAATGTGAGTGCAAAACAGAGTAATTTAAGGGATTAACATCAAAATCTGGTGTAAGGGGTTTAAATGAGGGTGCAAAATCAGATCCTTTTTACGGCGTCTCCTCCAGGAGGCAGTTTTAACCTCCTTAACTTTTGATGAAGTGACATAAGGTTTTACCCATTTCCCTGGGATCCACCTCAGTCATTGAGGGGTAGATACACTGGCATACCCACGTCCCCAAGTGTTCCGGTTTGGTAAAAGTTAGAGATATATCCTCTGAGAGAAGGCACAACCACCCCTCCCCCACCAGGTTCGGGAAAAAACAAATTTTCCTCGAAGGAAAGTGAAAGAGATAAAAACTATTTATTTACCACAGGAAAAGGAAAATAATGCGAAATAATAAAATCCTTTGCTGTGAAGAAAAAACCTGGGAAAGTGTTAGAGTCCTCCCTTTGGTCTCCTCGGAGCTGGGGCTTGGCCCAGGGCCAGGCCCTCTGTGCTCGGTGGAAGGTCTTCCTGATGTGTTCTAATATTGAAGCAGTCCACAGAAAAAGGGGAAAAAAATCCGAAATTCGAGGGAAGGAAAAAAATTACACTCTCAGTCTCTCTCCGGAGAAAAATAAACTGAAAAACTGGCTGAAAGCTGGCTGGGAAAAAAAAGTCGCTATCTCTGTGTGATCTTGAACAAGCTGCAAACTGCTTTGAAAGAGTTTTGCTCAGCTTCTCCTTCCTCCTCTCAGGCTCAGTTTAAAAGCATAGAAAGGCACAAGAATTAATTTCTGGGCATAGGGCAGCGATACGGGATACACATCATAAAATCACCCCAAGACATTCCACCCTTTCTCCCATATTGTTGGCTCAATGCCCAAACTAATATATTCTAATTCTACACACACACATTAACAACTGTAACTTCGAACTCCCCACTGCGAAAGGAAGTTTTTAAACTCCTGAGAGGTGTAGGCAGGGCCATTATCAGTTTTTATCTCTTCAGGTATACAGAGCACAGCAAAAGCTTGGACAAGATGTTTTTCAACATCCTTAGCTTTTTCACCTGCATGTGCAGAGGCATACATGGCACCAGAGAAGGTATCAATAGAAACATGAACGTATTTTAATCTCCCAAGTTCAGGGAAATGTGTGACATCCATCTGCCACACTTCACCGCTATTAATGCCTCTGGGATTGACCCCAATGCCCAGTGATGGAAGCTGTAGCTTCCGGCGGTTGGGACATCTTGCCACTATTGCTTTTGCCTGTGTCTGCGACAGGTGGAACATACGGATAAGAGCAGGAATATTTTGATGATACATGGCATGGCTCAATTTGGCCTGTTCAAAAACCTGGGGGAGCTTTGGCAAGTCGGCTGATAAAACTATGTCTGCTGGCATAGCCAGAGCATCAGCTCTATGATTACCCTCTGCAATAAATCCTGGCAGGTTTGTATGTGACCTTACATGCATGACAAAATAGGGATGCTCTCGGTGGGAAACCAGATAAATTAGCTTTGAGAGCAAATCATAAATTTTTTTGTTTGAGACTTCTTTTAGGAGAGCATGCTCAGTTCTAACAGTTACTCCAGCTACATATGCTGAGTACGTGACGAAATTAAAGGGTTCTTTGAATGTCTCAAATGCTCTAACCACGGCTGCTAGTTCAGCTACTTGTGGTGATCCTTGGATTACCTTGATGTCAGATCCCACTTTTGCGTCTTTGGATTTTTCCATGTGACCACGGACTTTTTACTCTTTCCTGAAGCATCGGTAAAAATGGTAATTGCATTGAGGGGTTTTCTACTTTGCATCTCTCGAGGGATGAAAGAGAATGCCAGATTAAACATGTCATGTTTTGGGTAGTGATTTGAGATTTGGCCTGAGTAACTATCTAATGCAAATTGTAATATATTATCTTGGAGTAAGTGATCTAATGCGTCAGTTGTTACAGGTAAGTAGATGCATGCAAAGTCACATCCTGCCAGGGTGCGGAGCCTTGCTCTACCCTTCATGATAATTTTTGCCATTAGTTCTTGTGGCTGTGTGATGGTTTTAGGAGGTTGGAGTGGAAGGAACACCCATTCAATTATGATGAGGTGGTCCTTCTGCTCTTTGTCCCACTGAAATATGAGGCTGTGAAAGCGTGGTACCTTCCCTATAATGACAAGCTTAAAGGGTAGGGAGGGCTGATACCTGTGTGCTTGTCTGGTGGAAATGACCTTGTCTTGGGGTGACTTTATGATGTGTATCCCATGTCGCTGCCCTATGCCCAGAAATTAACTTTGTGCCTTTCCACGCCTCTAAATTGAGCCTGAGAGGGGAAGGAAAAAAAAACTGAGCAAAACTTTTTCAAAGCAGATTGCAGCTTGTTCAAGGTCACACAGACATAGCATTGTATCTTTTTGAGAGACCGCCTTGTCTCTTCTGTCAGGGATCTAGGGGATGCTGGACCGCCTTCCCCTGACAGCAGGTTCATAATAGGAGCTACATCCTCTGTGGTGAGTCCCAACCAGTGTCTTATATAAGTCAGTGTCCTACAGGGCTGTTGCATTTCTTCTAATGTTTTTGGGATATTATTAATTATTACTGCAACCCTAGGGTATATCATCGTGTCCTGCAGCCGTAGGGAGGAGGAGGAGAGAAGATCCAGCAGGCAGGAATTGTGCAGCAAGATTGATTTATTTAATTATTTTACAAACTCTTTTATAGACTTTTTTCTTCATAGTCTAATTGGACAAAGGATCAGCCACCCCTTGGGGTGATTTGGCCAAAATCCTAAAACATCCATTATCAAAATATTTTCTACTATACCATAAACAAGACTTTCCAAGGTTGCAGGTGGCTTGGTTGTTTACATTCCCTGCTACCTCTTCTGTGAGAGAGAAAAGTCTCTCACGGACTTAGAAAAATAACAAGAAGATCCTCACTAACAGCATTTTTGTACCTACAATTCCCCCTTTTTGTTTTATAAGATAACAACTCTACTATTAATCCTAAATAGAAATCTACATCAGTTATTAATTCTAAAAATGTCCTTAAGGCTTTAACTATCTGACTCCATAACAAGAAATTTAAAATTCAGTCTCTGCTTGTGGAAGGACCATCCCAGTCTCTGCTTGTAGAAGGACCATCTGCCTGATGGTTGACATCCTGGTCATCATCAGAAGAGTCATTAGGCTGATGATCTACATTCTGGTCGCCATTTGGATGGTTGGCGTTCTGGTCATCATTGGGAGGTTGCCTGTTCTGCCTCTGGTGCCGCAGGTCAGGGTGAACGCATTTTGAAGGTAGCCACCGTACTCCAGTATGTGTGGAAACATTTCATACCTTGGGGAAGCACAAGCCGATGGTAATGTTCGATGGGAGCTTCACAATTAATAGACGGCACAGAAAATGCAAATCAAGGGGCATCTGCAGGGTGGAGTGAAATATGAAAGAAGCAATCTTTAATATCAAGGATAGCCAAATGCCAATGTTGTGGGAGCATTGAAGGTGATGGCATACCTGGTTGAAGGGGTCCCATGT
>NW_008238631.1:25840-26850 GCF_000691975.1 Corvus brachyrhynchos
GGCACTCAGCGCCAGTGGCCGCAAGGGAAAATTTTAATGTCTAGGGGTAATATTAATTTTTGTTCCCCATTGAGACATGGCATCCCTTCCCCACAGTGTGAATTTGGGGTCTAGGACATATGAAAGAAGCATCGCTATTTGTCCTTCAGGACCTTCAATTTGAATGGTGTTTTTGGATTGCTTCGCAATTTAGGTACCTCCAATCCCTTGTATGATATCCTGAGATTGCAATTCCCATTGTGCAGGCCACTTATCGAATGGAATGACAGACACATCAGCACCTGTGTCTATCATTCCCATGATACTGATTGTTGCAATTATTAAAGTATCCGGGACATGGATCATTGATAGAATTATGGGATCAATAAAAGAACTGTACAAACAATAGGCCTGCAAGCAAAAGGCCTATGTGTCCTTTTACAATTCCAACATCTGGTGCCCGAACACGGAACTCAGACTCGAACTCAGAACACGGAACTCGAACTTGACCCGGCAGGAGCCAACTGTGGCACGGTAGCAGCGACCAGGGGCGTAGGATCAGCAGCTGCGGGTCGGCGCCTGATCCCAGCCTGGACTGCCTGACATCAGGGGTCCGCCATTTGGCTGACAAGGGCTAAACCTGAAGGCTGCATGACCCTGACAGCAGGGACAATGCGGTAAGACGTGGCTTTGCGGGTAGACGCAGTTTGTGGAAAGACGCAGTTGTGGAAAGACACAGTTTGTGGAAAGACACAGTTTGCGGTTGGGACGTAGTTTGCGGATGGACGCAGTTACGGAACCAGAGGTGGCCCTTGACTTATTTTTATGCTTTTTAGAAAAGCGGGGACTTAAAGAAGTGCACCTTTATAAGGAACTAGCTGATCCAAGATCGTTTAAAAAGAAAGCTAAAGAAACTAAAGTTCTCAAATTCACCTGGAGAGCAGTAACTAGCACTCTCGCAGAAATAAAAACAGAAAAGACAGTTGCTGTAGCTGCCATAGAGACTTTAGAGAGTGGCAGAGGCGGCGGGG
>NW_008238631.1:27987-28333 GCF_000691975.1 Corvus brachyrhynchos
AGCTCACAGACATGGCTGGGAAAGGTTCCAAATTATGTGCGGTATAAATCCTTCTAACCACCTTTTCCTACTTCACAAGCAGATAAGTGAGTAACATCAATTAACTACACAATTACAGAAAAAGGAAGACTGTCTCAACTTAGAGGGATGGTTAAAGTAATTACATTTAAAATCATGGCTAGTTTTATCTGTGTAGCGTTTGATTACTCTAGGACTAGTAATATTATTAATAATAGTGTGTTCACCTTGCCTTCCAATGCTTGCAAAGGATAATATACAAAGTCACTACATCTGTGAACAATCAAGTATTGCTTGTACAAAAAGAAAAAGGGGGAATTGTTGCAAT
>NW_008238631.1:28438-30109 GCF_000691975.1 Corvus brachyrhynchos
ACTCTCTGTGAGAACCAAGCTGAGAACAAGAAGGGAGTTTTGCGCTTATCAACCATATTGGCTTGGACTGCATTTCTCCCCCCGCCGGAGCCAGGCCTCGTCCTTTTACAATTCCAACAACTGATTTTATGTGATCTATGATGGAGCTTACATTCCACTATAGGTTTATCATTTCCCAAAACTTCAGTCCAACAGATGGCTGGGATATGACCATCTGTGGGCAGGTATTTGGACAGTGGAATGGCCTGTGAAATGACTTGACCCTTTGGCATAAAGTACGGTGGATATATACATTGTACCATTAGGTTAGATCCCCCATTCTGATCCACTTTCATGAGTGTGGGTGTAACCTCTATCCCAGCAGGTGTTTCCCGAGTGTCCCCAGTAACAAAAAGGTATGTAAAGTCTGGCATGTGGTCCACAGTATGGAATGAGATGGGTATCGCAGTCTGTTTGTTGTTTTTGAAATGGTGTGTTTCATCACAGGTTACCTTAAACCTGAGTGCAGAAGTCCAAGTTGCTTTGTCTGCAGCTCTACTTTTTGTCTGAACGCGGAACTGTTAGAACGCGTTGAGTCGCTAGTTTCCCTGCTGTTGACCTGGGGAAACACTTTGGAGAGTTTTTAGCAGCAGTTATAATTGCTCTGCAATTGCAAGCTACATGTCCCTTTTTCTGACAACGATAGCATATAAGGTTACCACGCGATTGAGTTTCCCCTGTACCCGTTGCATTCTCCACAACTTCCCCAACCATCCCCACTTTTTTCAAAAAGGGAACAGTTTCAAAAAAGGAACAGCTGTGTTCAGCTGCACCTTCTTTGTACAAACTTCGAGGATGGTTTAAACCGTTGGGGGTGGACGCAAGGGAAGACTCAGGATTACTTGTTTGCAAGCATCATTTGTATTTGCCTAGAGCAGTTCGAGTAGGAGCACTTGTTGGAGGTTAGGATTAGGGACCTGGGAAAAATAGCTTCAAGCAAACGGTTTTAAAAGTGAATAATTCATTTGGCAATTGCTTGATGGTGGTATAATGAGAATTAGGACTTTGAGATGGTAGTAATGTTAAGGCCTTTTCAGCAGCACATGTGATTTCAGTAAGAACTGGACGAGGAATAAGCATTGCTTGTTTTTGAGGATTTGCCATATTATTATCACCAGATAAAAGGTCTAATGTGATATAATTGTTGTCAAAGTCCAGATAATTATCTGGAGTTTGCCACAAAATTTGCAATAACAGAATTTGCAATAAATCAGATAAAATTAATTTCCATTGTTGTTTCCACAACATAAATTCACCAGGTGTGAGAAGAGTTTGCATTATTGTAATCTAATCATGACGTACGAGCAAATGTGTTGAAAAAGTAGCACTTAAAAGGCTCTTAAAATAGTTACTATGCATCCCAAACTCCTTAATTGCCTTGCACAAATCTTTGATATTAGAATACGGAAAGGGCGTCCAGTCAGGGTTAGTTCCTGTGTTGTTACGGGGAATAGTAACAAGTGGAGACACTTCCTGGTAGCCATGGGTTCCCGGATGTAAAGGGGTAGTCACATGATTGTGGGAACGTCGGGTGGGACAATGGGAAGCAGGGGCAGGGAGTGGAGGGGCAGGGGCGAAGAGTGGAGGGGCAGGGGCGGGGAGTGGAGGGACGGAGGCAGCAAGAGGAGGGGG
>NW_008238631.1:30457-35422 GCF_000691975.1 Corvus brachyrhynchos
TTTTTTACGGGATGGGGGCACGTGGCAATGGCTGTCCCTGGGAACAAAGAGATGGGGGGGAAGGGGTTTTTACGCGCACTTAAAACATGAGGGCTAGAAACTGGGGACAAAGGAGTGGAGAAAGCAGGTTGGAAAGGTCCTGGGATGGGGTCCGGATTCCTGTCAAAGGCAGGGTGCTGAGAAGTCATGGCTGAGCCAGGAGGACAATAGCTCTCCTGTGCTAAAAAGCAGTCTGCTCTAGCTGTGTTTTCCAGCGTAGGGGAAGAGTGGTCAGGGACACGGGTTGGAAGAGGGTATAAGGGAATTAAAAGAGGGTTTTTGCATTGGCTTTTCATGTACTGCTTTTTTCTCTGGCAAAATATAACGTAGTAACAGGAGAGGAAAAAATTTTGAAACTGTTTCATCTCCCGATCGTCTGAGAGACGAGAGTTTTCTCCCACCTTATCCCAAAATTTAGAAGATCTCATTTCTTCGGAGGTTAGATTAGGAAAGTACTGGAAAAGCCATCGTACAAAAGACTGAACTATATTTTTAGGGTATTTATGCCCAGTACAATAAAGGTAGCTTTGAACTTGGTAGCATATTTCTCTGTGGTGTGCAGAAACTTCAGATCCCATTATGAAAGCAACAGCACAAACCTCAGCCTCAAATCGTGAAAAAAGAGGGAAAAAAAAAGAGGAAAAAAAAAGATAAAAATTTGCACCGAAACCAGCTTAAGACAGAAGCCCCTAAACCAGCAGGGAAATACTCATCAGACTTCTGGATTCGCCACAGGAAAGCAGGTCCAGAGAAAAAAATAAGCGAAGTGGGTCTGCTACTTTCCAGCCATTCCCTCACCACGTGGTGTGGCGGAGGGGATAGGCTGAAGCTCTGAGCTTGCTGTTACGCAGAAAGTAATAGCTGGCTACAAAAGAGCTGGCACAGCAGGATGTACAGGGCTAACTCCAGCAGACACGTGGCTGCTGGAACACCGTAAACTTGCTGACTTCGGCGGGGGAAGACATGCAGACAATCAATGTGATTGATAAAGCAAGCTTCGTTTATTGGCAATACAGAGGCACTTATACAGTGGAAGTGTACATGCTTATCAGTTCTTTAATTGGTTTAAACTTACAAAAGCGCATTCTTACTTCTACATAATTGGGTTAGATAAAAGACTACATTTGGCAAGCTTCTATTATTTATGTTTTGACTTGAGAAATCAAAGTTCTCCCTCCCTTCTCATGGTCAGTACATCTTATCAGCACAGCACTGTACCTCCTTAAAACTCCCTTTTGGTTCTCAGGCCTGTTTCTCAGGCAGGCATTTTCTCATGCAGGCATTTTCCCATGCAGGCCTTTGCTCATGCAGGCCTTTGCTTGTACAGCTCTTTTATTGATCTGTCTTTATCAATGATCCATGTCCCTGATCCTCTAACCATTCTCCAACACCCTAAAAGTCTCTCAAGAATCGAGGTTCAGAGATAGCACATTGTGCACCAAATGTGGAAATACTCACAGCATTTAACTGGCTAAGCTCTCAGTTCAGTGCCTCAGAAAACCTCCAGCCATCTAGAGGGATGGCACAGGCAATCTGGCACTTCAGTAGCTCTAAAAGCGGCAAATGGTAGCTGCGAAGCTAATACCATGAGTAGAAGCAAAGCGGTAGAAATATAACCATCGCTCTATGCTTTAATCCTGCTAGCAGATCATGCTCGGTCTGAGACAGAGGCACACACAAGCTGTTAGCAGAAGGGTAGCCAGAGCAAGAGGGCGGGCCCACTCTGAGCTCTCTCCTTTATTCATGAGAAGGGAAAGGGGAGAGCTAGGGGCAGACCCAGGGTAACTGGCCAATCAGACACTGCTCCAGAGTTTGAGTTACTTTCAGTTTTGCCCACGCTTTAGAACAAAGGAGGTTCAGAGCACATGGCTGTTTGACCAGTCTCGGGGAGGGGCAGCTCTCTCTGAGCAGGCAGCAACACAGCATGATTAACAGATGGCACTGTAAATGCAAATTTTGGATTAACTTTTGGATGCAGTGGAATGGTAAAAAAAGCAATCCTTCAGATCAACAATTAATATGTCCCACTTAGCAGGTATCATTGTGGGAGATGGCATTCCAGGCTGTAAAGCACCCATGCTCTCTATTACTGCATTAATTTGACACAGGTCATGGAGCAATCTCCATTTCCCTGATTTCTTTTTGATCACAAAGACAGGTGTATTCCAAGGGCTCATAGAAGGTTCAATGTGCCCTTGTTTTAATTGTTCCTGGACCAATTCATGAAGGGCAACTAATTTTTCTTTTGTGAGGGGCCACTGGGGTTCCCAGATAGGTTGTTCTGTAAGCCACTGTAGCGGCGGTGTAGGGTACTTAGCGCCCTTCTGCACAGTGGCCCCAATCAAAAATTCATCCCCACTTTCACCCCCCAGGCTGCCAGAACATCTCGTCACCACAGATTGAGGGGTGCTACAGTGATGTAGGGACAGACGGTCGCTGTTTGTCCTTCTGCGTTTGTGATCAACACAGGTTTAGTACTCAAGTAGCTTTGTGTAGGACCCCCAAGGCCAGCAACAGCAGACTCCACTGGCATTATGGGCCACGAGGGAGGCCACACAGTGGCAGATATGATAGTGAGTTTGGCTCCTGTGTCTATCAATCCCTTGATGGTTATATGAGATGGAGCCATGCCATGCACTTCCAAAGTACAAACCATTTGTGGTCTCTGGTCAGAGATGTTTTGAGTCCGATACACTTGAGGTAGTCCCGTTGATCTGAAGCCTTGATCCCCTCGTAGTCTGGAATCTGTTTTTGGGACACAAGACTTAAAAGGCACAAACTGAGCAATACGAGTCTTAGCAGGTATAGTAACAGGAGGACTGGGGTTCGACACCATAGCATATATTTGTCCTGTGTAATCAGCGTCCACAATGCCTGGATGTACAAAGATACCTTGCACTGTCACACTCGATCTCCCTATTAGCAATGCACTGAGCCCCTGACCTATGGGTCCATGCGCTGCTAGGGGGACTTTATATACCTGCTGCGAGTCTAAGATGACTGTGCTGGCAGTGGAAACATCCATGCCAGCGGCTCCTCTTGTCCACCCAGTGAGGTGGTCGCATAAGCTTGCACAGGGCGTGACCCCTGGGGAAGTGCTTGTGTCTGCGTGCACTTGCCCTCTGCGCTCTTCTTCCCGTTTCCCTGGTGTGTGAAGGGTTGCCCATTCGCATGGAATTTAGATTTACAGTGCTTTGCATAATGTCCTCGCTTTTCACACTTAGTACAAAGTTCCACCCCAGGTGTTCCTTTTGAGTTTTTTGGCACACTTGATAATTGGTTCCTGTGGGGACACTGAGCTTCGGTGTGACCTTGTCCACAGCTATAGCAATGATGCTGTACCTCCATTGCAGCTGCAAGAGAGTCTTCTAGCATGGCCACATGGTAGGAAGCAGTTCCTACTTTGGAACAAACATGTATTATCTCATCCAAAGAAGGAGAGTCATTTGGCAAGAGATCTATGGCTTTCCGACACTCGTCGTTCGCATTATCCTTTGCCAACTGCAATAACATCTGCTCCCTTGTCGGATCTACTGTTTTCCTAAGGCATCCTGCAGGCAATCCAAAAATTGCATATATGGCTCATGCACACCCTGCTTTATCGAGGTGTATCGTTGTGTAGGTGAAGACATATATGCAACTTTCATAAGAGCCTGCATACCCAAATCACGAGATTGAGTTAAAATAGAAAGATGCAGATGAGCCTGTAGCTGTGGGTTATCCAAAGGAGGGAATCCCAGCAGCTGAGCCATGCCTGCTCTGAAACGAGGATCATCCTGCGATAATTTATAATTGTTCATTGTCATTGCTTCAGCAAATTGGCACCAAACAGACTCAAATGTTAAATATTGAATTGGAGAGCAAAGCAATCTTGCTATTAGTTTCATATCAAAGGGAGTCAGATCTTGTGCAGCTAAAAATGACAGCATCTTTGCTACGGCTGGGCATGCCAAACCATGCTTTGTAGCTATTTTGCGTAGTTCTGAAAGCACTTGCCAATTAAACTCAACGTACTGATTTGGTTCTGACCTCCGCTTCTAATGACAGGGAACACTCCTATTGCCCCCTCAGAAGTAATTTGATTGTTCAGAGCAAAAGGTTGCCCAGGCATAGGAATACAGTCTGCCAGTTCGAAGTCTCCTCTGATAATTGCTAGTGCTTTGATCTGGTTCCAAAAGCTTTCTGGGTCATAAGCAGATACTGTTACTGAGACTGGTTGCATAGTGAGCACCTGTTCCGGAGGGTTTGCGGGTGAGTGTTGCTGTTTTTCCCCTTCTATTGTTTAACTTTCAAGCTTCTGTTGATACTATATTCTCATGGATAAAACCTAACTGCTTTTCTTCTCAAAAACAGAAGTTAACCATGTCCAAATTAAGGTCTGTGAAGCCTGTAGACCTGCTGTCGGCCTCAACAGAGAGGGAAGAGAGTTGTTAAGAAGGGGTCACCCAAGAAGGCTCTTAATGTAGTTGCTGCAGAGACACTAGAAGGCAATCAGCGATCTCCCAGACAGAATTGAAAGCACCTCCCTTGACCCTGGTGAGGGGACACCTGATCTGGAATCACAGACAGTGAATACTCTGACCAGTGTTGCTGCCTGCTCTGAGCTTCCCTTCCCCCTCCCCAAGACAAGCCAGGATTTGCCTCTGCCATGTGCTCTGAACTCCTTTGTTCCAAGTGCGGGCAAAACCAAATGTAACTCAAACTCTTTAGCAGTGTCTGATGGGCCAGTCACCCCGGGTCTGCCACCAGTTCTCCCCTTTCCCCTTTTCCGAATAAAAGAAGGACCCGAGAGGGGGCCCGCCCTCTTTGGCTTGCATTCCTCCTGCAAAAAACATCTGCATGTCTGTCTGTTAAAGCTTCTATCTGCAGGAATTAGGCAAACCGAAGGCTATATTTCACCCTCTTTGCCTCGACTGGTGGTATTAG
>NW_008238631.1:37817-39166 GCF_000691975.1 Corvus brachyrhynchos
AGCTTTGCAGCTACTATTTGCCGCGTTTAGAGCCACTGAAATGCTAGATTACCCATGCTACCTCTCTAGGCTGCTCGAGGCTTTCTAAGGCATTGAACTATGAGCGCTAGCCGGTAAAAAGCTGTGAGTATTACACATCTGGCACTCAGCGTGCTATCTCTGAACCTCCGTTCTGAGAGACTTTTAGGGTGTCCCAGTAGCAGCTTGTCTGCTGGAGTTAGCTCTGCATGTCCTCCTGTGCCAGCTGTGTAGCAAGCTGTTAGTTTCTGGGTACCAGCGAGCCCAGAGCCTCAGCCTGTACCCTCCCCCACACCATGTGGCGAGGGAACAGCTGGAAAGGGGAAGACCCACTTCGCTTATTTTTTTCTCCGGACCTGCTTTCCTGTGGTAAATCTAGAAGTCTGATGAGTATTTCCCTGCTGGTTTAGGGGCTCCTGTCTTAAGCTGGTGCTGGTACAAACTTTCTCTTTTTTTTCCTCTTTTGCGATTTGGGGCTGAGGTTTGTGCTGTTGCTTTCATAATGGGATCTGAGGTTTCTGCACACCACAGAGAAATATACTACCAAGTTCAAAGCTACCTTTCTTGTACTGGGCATAAATACCCTAAAAATCTAGTTCAATCTTTTGTACGATGGCTTTTCCAGTACTTTCCTAATCTGACCTCTGAGGATATGAGATCTTCTGAATTTTGGGATAAGGTGGGGAGAAAACTCTCCTCTCTTAGGCCATAGAGAAATATACTACCAAGTTCAAAGCTACCTTTCTTGTACTGGGCATAAATACCCTAAAAATCTAGTTCAATCTTTTGTACGATGGCTTTTCCAGTACTTTCCTAATCTGACCTCTGAGGATATGAGATCTTCTGAATTTTGGGATAAGGTGGGGAGAAAACTCTCTTCTCTCAGACAATCGGGAGATGAAACAGTTTCAAAATTTTTTCCTCTCCTGTTACTAAGTTATACTTTGCCAGAGAAAAAAGCAGTACATGAAAAGCCAATGCAAAAACCCTCTTTTAATTCCCTTACATCCTCTTCCAACCCCTGTGTCCCTGACCACTCTTCCCCTACGCTGGAAAACACAGCTAGAGCAGACTGCTTTTTAGCACAGGAGAGCTATCGTCCTCCTGGCTCAGCCATGTTTCCTCAGCACCCTACCTTGGACGGGATTCCGGACCCCATCCCAGGACCTTTCCAAAACCTTTTCTCCACTCCTTTTTCCCCAGTTTCTAGCCCTCATGTTTTAAGCGTGCGTAAAAACCCCTTCTGCCCTGATCTCTTTGTTCCCAGGGACAGCCATTGCCATGTGCCCGCATCCCGTGAAAAACCCCCTCCCCCCAACCCCTTTTCTCCG
>NW_008238631.1:39288-40540 GCF_000691975.1 Corvus brachyrhynchos
CCCCAACCCCTCCCCTTCTCTGGTCGCATCCCCGCCTCCACTCTCAGCCCCCGTGCCTCCACTCCCTGCCCCTGCTTCCCATTGTCCCGCACCAGGTTCCCCCAGTCATGTGACTACCCCTTTAAATCCTGAAACCCATGGTTACCAGGAAGTACCTCCAGCTGCTGCTACTACACTCTCTCGTACTAGCACAGGAGCTAACCCTGGCTGGATGCTGTTTCCTTATTTTAATATTAAGGATTTGTGCAAGGCAATTAAGGAGTTTGGGATGCATAGTAACTATTTTAAGAGCCTTTTAAGTGCTACTTTTGCAACTCGCTTGTACCTCATAATTTAATTACAATAATGCAAACTCTTCTCACACCTGGTGATTTTGTGTTGTGGAGACAACAATGGAAAATCATTTTATCTGATTTATTGCAAATTTTGTGGCAAACTCCAGATAATTATCTAGACTTTGACAACAATTATATCACATTAGACCTTTTATCTGGTGACAATAATATGGCAAATCCCCAAACACAAGCAATGCTTATCCCTCGTCCAGTTCTTATTGAAATCACACGTGCTGCTGAAAAGGCCTTAACATTACTACCATCTCAGATTCCTGAATCTCATTAACCAACATCAAAAAATTGCCAAATGAAAATATTATTCACTTTTATAACCGTTTGCTTGAAGTTATCTTTTCCCAGATCCCTAATCCTGACCTCCAATAAGCACTCCTACTCGAACTGCTCCAAGTGAATACGAATGATGCTTGCAAACAAGTAATCCTGAGTCGTCCTTTGAGCCTAACTCCAACTGTTGAAACCATCCTCGAAGTCTGTACAAAGAAGGTGCAGCTGAACACAGCTGTTCCTTTTTTGAAAAAAGTGGGGATGGTGGGGGAGGTTGTGGAGAATGCTATGGGTACAGGGGAAACAATCTCGAGGTGACCTTATATGCTATCGTTGTCAGAAAAAGGGACATGAAGCTTGCAATTGCAGAACAATTATAATTGCTGATAAAAACTCTCCAAAGACTGTTTTCCCAGGTCAACAGAAGGGAAACTAGCGACTCAACGCATTCTAACAGTTCCGCGTTCTGACAAAAATAGAGCTGCAGACAAAGCAACTTGGACTTCTGGACTCAGGTTTAAAGTAACCTGTGATGAAACACACCATTTCAACAACAACAGACTGCGATACCCATCTCATTCCATACTGTGGACCACATGCCAGACTTTACATACCTTTTTGTTATTGGGGAC
>NW_008238631.1:45351-49576 GCF_000691975.1 Corvus brachyrhynchos
TAGGCAAACCGAAGGCTATATTTCTCCCTCTTTGCTTCTACTGGTGGCATTAGCTTTGCAGCTACCATTTGCTGCTTTCAGAGCTACTGAAATGCTAGATTGCTACCTCTCTAGGCTGCTCGGGGCTTTCTAAGGCATTAAACTATGAGCGCTAGCTGGTAAAAAGCTGTGTGTATTCCACAAACCTCAAAATAGCAACGATCAGAATATGAGTAATAGTCACTAGCTACAAAGTTGCTGAAATCTCGTGGACTCCCCAAGAACAAAGAGAAACGCAAAATGGCACCCAAGATGGCACCTGCCACGGGCGACCATGTGTAGAGAGACAAAGAGAAAATGGCAGGAGCCAAAAAACCCCCCTTCCCCAGTCTCTCCAGTGGTGGCAGCTCCATTGACAAATGCAGCTGGGGAATTCTGGCAGCTAGTACTCGGTCAAGGACTAGAACTCGTGGAGGGACTTCACCTTCCTATCAGCAGAAGACAGCAAGGCAGCTGGCTGGGGCAACTCGGACTCTGTGCTTTCTCGCTTCGACTGGGTGCTGCTGACGGGCTGGGGTGACTGCATGGAGAGGGTTTGCTCTGTTCCACTCGTCTTGGTGCAATGCCATGGCTGCAGGCAGGTGTTGCAAAATTCACTCTGAAACAGTTTTTGATTGTGAAATGCAGCTTCTTGAGTTGCTACTGTTGCCAGTAGAGCCAAGAGGCAAGAAAAAGCCAAGAGGCAAAAGAAAGAGAGAGCTCTCCCTGCATGCTCCGAATTTAAAAAGCCTGGGGCACTCCCCAGCCCCTCCTCTGCTGTTCTATTTTCCTGCTGCAGAGTCTTAAAGAGACAGTAACAATTTTGGGCATAGATAGATATGGAATACAATAACATTTTGGGTTACCCTGGAGAGATGGGGAGACCCAGTGTGTGCCTCAAGGAGATTTAACCTTTCGGGAAAAAGAATCTGTGGTGTAAGTTGTATGTTGCAGGAAGTAAAGGAGCAAAAAAAAAACATGAACCAATGAAGAATGAATTTTGGGGATAGCAAGGAGAATGCGATGATGACCCGAGCCAGGTCGGTGTCAATGCCCATTGATGAAGTGTGCTGCTTCTCCTGTCCTGAGCACCCATCCGGATGGAATGGAGCCCAAGTCATAGATCAATCCACTACAACAGGGAAGGGGGGTTACAGTCAATTCATCACACATTGTTCTTCCCCTGCTTCAGTGTGGGGTTCCTCCCACAGAGGACGGTCCTTCATGAATTTCTCCAACATGAGTCCATCCCATGGGCCACAGTTCTTCACAAACTGCTCCAACATGGGCCACTTTTCCACAGAATGCAGTCCTTCAAGAACAGCCTGCTCCAGCATGGGTCCCCCCACGGGGTTACAAGTCTTACCAGGCAACCTGCTCTAGCATTGGCTCCTCTCTCCATGGGTCTGCAGGTCCCTGCCAGGAGCCTGCTCCAGCATGGGCTTCCCACAGGTTCACAACCTTCTTTCAGGCTTCCACCTGCTTCAGCATGGGTCTCCTCCACAGGCTGCAGGTGTATCTCTGCATCCCCATGATCCTCCATGGGCTGCAGGGGCACATCTGCTTCACCATGGTCTTCACCATGGGCTGCAGAGGAATCTCAGCTCTGTCGCCTGAAGTGCACCTCCTGCCCCTCCACTGACCTTGGTGTCTGCAGAGTTGTTCCTCTCACATAATCTCACTCCTCTCTACTCTGAGCACAATTACACCTGCTCAATAACTTTTTTTCTTCTTAAATATGTTATCACAGAGGTGTTACTACCTTCTCTGATTGGCTCAGCCTTGACCAGCGGCACATCTGTGTTTGGAGCTGTCTGGACATGGAGGAAGCTTCTGGCATCTTCTCATGGAAGCCACCCCTTTACACCCCCCCCCGTCAAAATCTGGCCATGCAAACCCAATACAGACCCCCTGAGAAACTGCCCTCAGATACGATGGAGCTGAACAGAGCTAGCAGCTCTCCAAGGACATTTTTCTTAGAGCACAAGAGCTCTCAATTCCCACATGTAAGACATAAGGCAAAGAAGGCAGAAGACCAGCATGTGTCAGTAAGGACATCCTGATTGGAGACATGAGTAAATCGAGTGATTAGAGACAGACAACATGACTTCAGGAAGACCATATCATGCCTGACTAATCTAGTAGCCTTCTATGATTGATTGACTGCATCAGTGGAAAAGGGAAGAAGTATGAAGATCATCTACCTGGAGATCTGTAAGGCCTCTGACATGGTCCCCCACAACATTCTCACTGCTAAATTAGAGAGACATGGGTTTGATGGATGAACTCTTAGATGGATAAGGAACTGGCTGGATGACCCCATCCAAAGCAGTAAGTCAAAGGCTCAATGTCCAAGGGGAAACCAGTAATGAGTGGTGTCCTTCCAGGGTCCATACCAGGACCAATATGATTTAATATCTTCATCAATGACATAGATAGTGGGATTGCGTGCACCCTCAGAAGGTTTGCAGATTACACCAAACTGAGTGATTCGCAGTTGATTCACTTGAAGGAAGGGATGCCATCCAGAGGGACCCTGACAGGCTTGAGGATTGGACTCATGGAAACCTCATGAAGTTCACCAAGGCCAAGTGCAAGGTCCTGGACTTCGGTCAGGACAAACCCCAATATCAGTATAGGCTGGGGGATAAATGGATTGAGAGCGAAAGACTTGGGGATACTGGTGGATGAAAAATTGGACATAAGTGGGCAATGCGCACTTGCAGCCCAGAAAGCCAATAGTATCCTGGGCTGCAAAAACGGGAGATGATTCTGCCCCTCTACTCTGCTTGCATGAGACCCCACCTGGAGGACTGTGTCCAGCTCTGGGGTCCCCAGCATGAGAAAGACATAGACCTGTTAGAGCAGGTCCAGAGGATGGCCACAAAAATGATCAGAGGACTGGAACACCACTCCTATGAGGAAAGGCTGAGAGAGTTGGTGGTGTTCAGCCTGGATAAGAGAAGGGAATACCTTATTGTGGCCTTTCAAGTATTAAAGGGGGCCTCTAAGAAAGATGGAAACACACTTTTTACCAGGGCCTGTAGTGAAAGGACAATGGGCAATGGTTTTAAACTGAAAGAGGGTAGATTTAGATGGGACATGAGGAAGAAATTATTTACAATTACAGTGGGGAGACACTGGAACGTTCTCTGAGCCTTCTTAGGTAGGGCTGGATGGTATCCAAAACCCAGGGTGCCTATACCCCCCAGTTTGACTCCAGTAGCTGGACACCAAATTTCACTCATGCACACATGGGTCTCACAGCAGCTGGCACCTGTTCCTTGCAGCACACATACTGTCCTGGTTTCAGCTGGGATAGAATTAATTTTCTTCTCAGTAGCTGGTACAGTGCTGTGTTTTGGATTCCATATGAGAATAATGCTGATAACACACTGATGTTTTGGTTGTTGTGAGAGAGGGTGATCAATAGTTAACTCATGTAAGAACGAGTTAACTATTAAGAGACAGCAAATGTTAATAACAAGCCTAAGAAGCAGGATTCACCTTAATCTTGTCAAGATAAGAGAAACAGGATTTTGTTGAAACCAGCACAAAAAAACTGCCAAATCATCCGACGAAGGACTGTGCATGTTCTGGAAAGAAAGGTGAAAAGTGCATTGTGATGAAGACTACTAGCCTTCATCAGAAAGACCCCCGAGGAAGAAGAGGAGCCTTCCTCAGTGTGACCACCAGGGTACACAGCGCATGCGTGGCACATATGCTAATATATTAATGACTTCTGAGAAGTAATTTGTATAACCGCTCCTATCCCAAGGAATGTGATGAATATTCATGAATTTTACCCATAATACTGTGTTGTAGGAAGTGCTGGTGTGTGTGTTCGGAGGAACGATCCCCCACACCCGGCGCACCGAATAAAGCAAATACCCGCTTCTCTGACTGTCTCTGAAGTGTCTCCTGGCCCGGTTTGGGGTGATTCAGTTGCCAAGTCAAGGGCTTTTCAGTGTCTCATGCTCTGCCAGGGAGGAGCTGCACAAGAAACTGGGAGGAGCATACTCCAGACAGCTGACTTGAACTGCTATTGGGGTTTAGGATTTTTTCCTTTTGTTTCTTTCTCTCAGGGAATTTTCTCCCATATGTTGCTAGGAGACAATAATGACCGGGTACTTAAGAGAGACAAAAGAAGTTGTCAGCTCAGGGGAGGGGTGCAGCTGGCTACTCTCTCTTTTACCTGGAGGTTTCT
>NW_008238631.1:49838-50197 GCF_000691975.1 Corvus brachyrhynchos
CCATTACCCCCCGCCCCCCCTGCCTGCCGGGACGTCCCACAGTTCCAGCTACAACTGCGGAGTTTCTGATACATCTTGTCTACCACTCTGGGATTTTGCTCGTCCCTGCTGTTCCAGCTTGCTGCTTCCGAGGTCCCTGCTACAGCTCCTTTTGCTACCCAGAGGGGCACCAGGATGGACTGAGCCTGCGGGTTTGTAAAGGAAGCCATTTTTTCCATCTCTTCTGCCAGCTGCACCGGCATTTCTGCATGCAGAGAGACGACCGAACTTGCGCCACAGGGCTCCCTGCAGCCGCGGGAGAATGATTGCACCTGCCCTGCTCGGCCGGGAGCCACAGTACCCCCCCCACCCGCAAACAC
>NW_008238631.1:50218-50571 GCF_000691975.1 Corvus brachyrhynchos
AGGGCCCGGCCAGCCGAGAGAGGCTGGCGCTGGGTTCTGGTTCTCCTTGTTGCTGCCATTGTGGTTGCTTGTTTGTCTTGTCATATATATTCTAGTAAAGAACTGTTATTCCTTTTCCCATATCTCTGCCTGAAAGCCCTGTAATTTCAAAGTAATAATAATTCGGAGGGAAGGAGGTCATATTTTCCATTTCAAGGGAGGTTCCCGCCTCTCTTGGCAGGCATGTGTCTTTCAAACCAAGACAACTGCCCAAAGGGATATTCTGTACTATAGAACATCATGCTCAGTGAGTAAAGTGGGGGGAGTTAGCCAGAAGGGGGCAATTGCTGCTCGGTCAGTGGGTGGTGAGCATT
>NW_008238632.1:0-4656 GCF_000691975.1 Corvus brachyrhynchos
CTCTGTATTGTATCTTGTGGATGGGATGCTGACGTTAACTGACAGAAGCAGGAATACAGCAAGAGGGCTATTTTTAAATGAGAAAGGAGAGGAGGAGGGAGCCCTATTAACTCTCCTTGTGCCCCCACCTGGAGTTCCCTGCACCTGGCTCAGCTGTGGCTGAATTTCAAATGGTCTCTGGTGGGACCTGGATCACTATAGATTTGCATGTAAAAAGAATTGAAGCCAGATGGGAACATACCAGTGAGATGCCTATAATCCAGCTTTTGTCCTTACCAGGTAGGTAAGGTCAGACCCTGCTGACGATTTATGCATCATGCAGTCTCAGTCAAATAGTAAAACCCTTTTTACCTTACGAACAGTCATTCTGAGACTAAAAGTGTCTGTGTGTCTGTATCTGTGAGCCTGCTCATCATTAACAGATAGATTGAAGTGACTGATGTCACAATCTTAATAACAGAATCCAGAAACACCAGTGAAATATTGACAAGTGGAATTTGTTCACAGAGGTTTTACAAGACTCATAGGAGAAAAAGCAACCTTAATGAAGACAGATGCAGTTACTGAGAAAATTACTGGGTGTTATGCACTGTTTCTTTCCATCCATGGGATCAGTGTGGCAAATAGTTCAGATTGGAACAGCAATCTCCTGAGAGATGCTGAGTCTTCCCAGGGAATTAATAACTATCACTGAGTGCCCCACAGCCTTGCCTTTGGGCACACTTCCAGTCTTGCTGCCCCTGCAATGCTCTCTGTTTCTACCTCGGGTCTTCAAGTGCTTCCACAGTTTTCTTGCTGGTGAGTCTCCTCTTGTTTCCAAGGCCTTCTTCCTGTCCTCGAAAGTGCCTCAGCTCTACCACAACAGCCCCCTTCACCCTCTCTGTTAGTGCTCACAGCCTCCCAGAAGGACTCCATATGGCTCCTGACCACGCATCCTTCATATGCTCGGCATGTTATACAGCACTGTTCCTCATATAATATAGCAATCTGTAAATAGGGATCTCTCTAGAATCCAGTTCCCACTCCTTCATCACCTGGATGGAGTTTTCACTCATTAATTCAGCCAGTAGTTAAAGGAAACTTTACAGAGAAGCTAGTGTGAGAAAAGACTAGTTTGGGTACAAAACCCCATGAATAGAAATAGAAGTCCGATACACACTCGTGTTTTTCTTTCCTTTTGTATATTGCAACTCAGTCCATGTTACCAGTTTTTCCTATTATCCACTGCTGCCCTAATCAATGATGGAGCAAATAATGATTAGTGCAGGCAAACCTAGGACAGATGACACAAGCAAGCAACAGATTTTTGCAAGCACATTGAGAATATAGCCTCTGTTCCTCCTGCAGTTTTAAAAGTCATTTTTAGTGCCTTTCATTTAGTAAATTTTATAACTGACAAACAATTTGGCTGCAGAATTTGAGAAAACCAAGAGCCTAAAGCATAACATTAATCCAGTCAACCATTACAGAAGTCCTTATTTACTCTTTTTTTAATACAAAAAGCCCCAGACAACACGTTTTGCAAGCCAGAGAAAACTATGACCACTACGGTAGCAACACAATAGCTTATAAACAGACTATAAATAGACTGTTATTTTTAGAACACTGTGTTTCTTAATTGCCTATAAACTTACCCAGTTGTGAGCACTTTGTGAAGACTGATGAAAGAATGCATTCTCCCAATTTCCACAGGGCATAGAGACTCTGTATTGTATCTTGTGGATGGGATGCTGACATTAACTGACAGAAGCAGGAATACTCCTCTTGTTTCCAAGGCCTTCTTCCTGTCCTCGAAAGTGCCTCAGCTCTACCACAACAGCCCCCTTCACCCTCTCTGTTAGTGCTCACAGCCTCCCAGAAGGACTCCATATGGCTCATGCACCAGCATCCTTGAAAGCATCAACTTCCCAGCAGACAGGCCCTGACAAGGATCGCTATTCCCTTTACTTAATCCTTGTTTTTCAGCAGAGGTACTCAGAGAGCATGTGAACAACCCCCTTTCTTGGGAATCTGAATAGTTCTCTAAGGCCAGATCTATCTAAAGTATTTTCTGTGGTTTGATAAGGTGAGGTGGGGAGCCAGTCCCTACTTTTTGGCCAAGGACATTTCATTAGAAAATGAGCAGCAATGCAGAACTTACTCAAAAGCGTAGCAAGTTTTGCACAGCTGTAAAAAGAAGTTTTATCACTATGAGTAACAGTGCCATCTGCTGACTCCCACTATAACCATATTGTTAGGGATTTTTTTAAGTCATCTTAAAGGATTCTGGGGTAAAAATAATTTTCAGTATGACTTCTGAAGTCAGGGAATCTCAGCTGTTTTCCTATGGACCTGAGAGACATCAGTGTTTTAGTAAATATTGCTCTGACGTCTGTAGGATATTTGGATTACTTTACAATATTACACAAAGCATCAGAAAGATTTGCATAGCTCTCCCTGATTTTCCCCCTCTCTAAGTTATTTTCTGGGCCTGATGAACTGAGTGCTTAACTTTCCAGATGGAAGCAGGACCCTTGAGGTTTACAGAAAAACTCAAAGCAGTAGTGTCTGAGCTCCAGCTATTTGGAAGAGAAGCTGTTGATTCTTGGAAAATTAGAAAAAAAACCCCAAACAACTCCTCATTGTTATGTACACTGAATCTGCTAGTCTCAGGAGCCTAAATCCCAAACATTGGCCCCAAGGGATCCAACAAAACAGTGACTAACACCAATGAGATCCATTTTAGGTACCAGTCTCCAAAATCCTGGTCATAGTCTTCTTCACATTCAGGCATATTAGCTGTTGTTATTATGACTTTTAAGATAGTGGTCCATTTCTTTTCAATCAAAATGCACTTGATGGAGCATCCTTTCTAAATAAGGAAAATTACTTCCATACTTGTATCATCCTTGATCTTGTCAGGGGAAAGCTTTTTGTCCACCACTCTCTTCCCTACTGTGCTTTTCATACAAAAGATGTTAAAAATGAACCCCTTAGTAAAACACAAGGTAAGGGGGGGAAAAAAAAAACCATCCTAGTGTGGGGAAACAGTATAGCTGCAAGACCCGGCGAGTCAACCTAAAACCTCCTGCAAATGATGCTTTATCACACATTTCTTAGCAGTCCAGAACTTGCTTTTCAGCCCGCTATTGCTAGGCTGATGTGGGCTGGTGGAAAACAGAAGATGTGATTTGCTCCTCCCTTAGATATTCCTTTCCTGCCACCCCAGATGAGTGAGTAGAGCCTGCAGCTTAAACACTACAAAGACCTTTCCTGTGGGGCTGACATCACTATATAATGCTATCATCAATTCTAAGATATTATCATAACATCATATCATTTTCTAGACCCAAACTGGCAGAAATGCAAGAAAGGCAGATTTACTTATGTAATCTTTCTTCTGTGTTAATATGACAAAGCTTGGATGGGCTAAGCATATGTAAATTAAAATGCTGAGAAAAAAATGCAGAAAATAAGATGCAAAAACTGCATACAAAATCTACTATCAAGATTAAGAAGTTTTGGGCTTGTACAGTGTTGGGTTTTGTGTGATAAGCCAAATTCTGAGATATTATAAGAACCATAGCAATGCTAGAGGTGATTGTGGGAAGGTAAATGAAAGCTAATTTCTGAGACCTATGTCTGCCAAGGAGGGATTTCACTGAAGGCTTTGGCAGAGGTTTTTTGAGCCCTGACTGAGATGATGTTAAGAGAGTTTATATGAACTAATTAAATAAGAGAAGACTGAAATTAATAATCCCATTGAAGAGAGGCCTTTGTAGCTGTGCACAGTATCTTGCAAATACACTGGAGAAGGTTTATGCAGCAATGTCTTCTTCCAGGTCTGCTCCACTCATGTTAGAGTTCCTGAATTTCTTTAAGCAGGCATAGGGCAAAACTGCCATCAGGCCAACATTCACATGCGTATATTGCTGCTTCCATCTGGTAACGGGAAAGGAGGCTGGCTGCTTTTCCTTTCAGACTGGAAAAGCAAACTTGGGAGGTAGATTGAACTGTTATAATAATTTTACTGGTAAATGAGTCCATAATACGATCTCTGGCTTCACTTTGTCCCTTTTTGGTACTGGTTGCTATTCACAGAATTCATCCCAATTTATCAGTTTTACTCTGGATCTCTCTTGCTCTTTCAAACAGGAAAGGAAAAGAAAGAGGGTTTTGATGCTTGAAGAGGCCCAGCTGAGTAAATCTTACTTGAACATCCACTTCCAGTCCAGCCAGGAGTTACTTCATGTGCCCTTCAGGCTGTGCTCCAGTGTAAATCCCACCCTGCAATATGCTATTTTATTTTCAGTGTGATGTTTCTGACTCCTGGTCAACTTGTTACCTTCTGAAATTGCTAGCAGAATTCATCCCTGGAAAGCTGCTATTCATGCAATTCATATACATTCCTGTATTTCTGCATTCGTCCACCTCACTCTTCCATGTTCTATGTCATTTTGAAGGGGGTCTTCAATTAAAAAAATTTTTCAAATTAGTTTTGATTTAAAATCATGCCCTCCAGCATATCCACAGTTCTTCCCAGTCTGGTGCAACCTGTGAATTTAATATACTTACAGTTATGTCGCCTCTGACAAGATGCTGCTCAAGATGTCTTTTGTGCTGGCACTTCAAAGATCCAGCCTGGACTGCCAGACCGGGAAATGAGTTCTGTTCAGC
>NW_008238632.1:4994-9335 GCF_000691975.1 Corvus brachyrhynchos
AGGAAGTAGTGGGTAGGATCCAGTTCTGCCCACACGACCATATGATAGATACTGGTCATGCTGGGAACTGTGGCAGGGCATCTCAGCTGATCTGTGATAGATCCAGGAGAATGGTTCTGGAGTTCCTCCCAGGAATGCAGGAGTTTGATAAAATTCAGTCTGGACTTATTAATGAGACATATAAACATCATTCTGCTCTTTATTATTCAGCAGTGACCCTGGGACCATGCAGGAATGTGTGTGGGCCAGGTGTGGGGTGGATCTTACAGCTATATTTGTACATGTAAGGTTCCATGTGTGCCCCAGAGGCTGGCCACGTACCCACAGAGGCTCCCAAGGACTTTGTCAGTGCATGGAGTGTATCACAACATCTTCATTTTTGTGATGAGCATATGATGCCTCTCATTCATTATTATTTTTTTTAATATATTTTGATAGGATGACAGAGTTAAACCCTTGTTGATTTAACTACCCTTTTAATTCCCCACAGAAAACTCTTTCCTGCTAGGGGTACTTTTATGCCAAGGAGCCTTAATGCTCCCTTACACATGACATTTGAATCCTTGCAAAACCTCCTTTCTATGGTAATTTTCATAGTGATCCACTTATTTGCTCATAGTGATAAGATACATTCATGTCTCCTGTTAATTCACCTGGTTCAAAGTTGGCTTGCAGGACATCATTGTATACTATTTACTTTAGCAAGAAACTGGTGAGCAATCACAATGGCTTTAGGTAATGGTAATAATTTTTACTTGTTGAAATATTTTTTTTGCCTTGAATGAATTACAGATGGGATTTTATCAGGATGAAAACTAATAATCACTTGAAAACTAATAATCATTTTTTAACCAGAAATAGAACCCTGTGGACCTCCTGTTAACCTGATGACTGGACTGCTACTGGCTGCTTTGCATGAGGAGTGAAATCAACCTAGTTGTGGTACAATGAGTTCTAGTACTGCCATACAAAACAGGCTCTTGTGCAGATACTTATCTGCAATAAGAGTGGCAATACTCAGTACTATCTCTAAACAGTGAGAATTTTATTGTGGAACCTTTGTAGCAGAGTAACATCTGTGCCAATCCATTTCTCCATGTGGAAGCAAAAAAGCACTCAGTGAAGAAGTCAGCCCTAATATCTATATGATGGATTTGGATCTTCAAAGCAAACAAATAGTATTAAGTATACAATCCTCACCTGGAAAGCCTCAGCTGTACCCAGGAGTGGATCTTTGAATTTCCTTCCACAATTGCGGTCACTTCACACACACTACATAGGAACACTAATGTCTGGATGTCTGAAGAGGTTTAGATGTGGGGTTCCAGTTCCATCACACATTAGTTCTTTGATGCTGGATCATAGTTTTGCCCATCTAGATATAAAGAAATTTAGGATTAGATCTGCAGTCTTTGTCCATTATTTTTATTTTGATGACTGACTGAAATTTAGATTTATCAGCCTGAGAGGACCACAGATGCCTGAACTAGTAACTGGAATTATTATAGTATCATAGAATATTCTGAGTTGGAAGGGACCCAACAAGGGTCCTCGAGTCCAGCTCCTGGCCTTGTACATAACAGCCCAAGAAGTCACACCACGTGCCCAAGAGCATTGCCCAAACGCTACTTGAACTCTGTCAGGCTCAGTGTTGTGACCGCTGCCCTGGGGAGCCTGTTCCAGTGCCCAACCACCCTCTGGGTGAAGCACCTTTTCCTAACATCCAACCTAAACCTCCCCTGGCACAGCTTCAGGCTATTTCCTCAGGCCCTGTCATTGGTCAGCACAGAGAAGAGATCAGTGCCTGCCCTTCCGCTTCCTCTCATGAGGAAATTGCCATGAGGTCTCCCTCAGTCTCCTCTTGTCCAAGCTGAACAGACCAAGTGACCTCAGCCACTCCTTATAGGGCTTCACCTACAGACCCTTCACCATTTTTCTTGCCCTCCTCTGTATGCTCTCTAATAGCTTTATAACCTTCTTATTTTGTGGCACCCAAAAAATTGTCTATTTTTTAGCAGAATATTACAGTGGAGAGATTACAAAAGACAAGGCTGCAGACAATACGCTGCAGAGGTGCTATTGTTCTGGCACAACCTTTTTGTTTTATTTTTGGCTGTTTGCTGGATTCATCCTTTTGCACTTCAGATTACACAATACAAAAAAATGCCCAACTGACATTCTTTGCTAATACCTCTGTATGAGCTTAATCCCCAAATTTCTATTTCTAAACTGAACACAATTTAATCAAAAAGGAAAAAAATGGCATCTACAATGATTAATAAATCGTGAAAAGCTATTTCAGCTACTTTTACTAAGAAACTACTCAACCTTCAAGATGAATCCAGTGTATTTACTGCATGCAAAAAAATTACTCAAGACTATAAAACAAACTGCTTATTGTGGAGATTTAAAAAAAAAAAAAAAGAAAGTGAGTCAGACACATTTGCAGCCCTCTGTTGGCTCATTGCAACCCACGAGTTTGAGATTTTTTGTTCTTGTTTCTTCACGGCATCTTCCTTGGCAAAGCTTGGCTGCACTGAAGGCAGCATGTAGTGCTTCGCAGCATCTCCCCCAGGTACAGGAGTACCATACCTCCACATCCCTTGTGCTTTCATCTATTTGCCATTATAGTGACCATCCATGGAGCTAGCAATGCTCCTTTATAAGCAAACTTCCCAACTGAGAACTGTGGGCAAGATAGAAGACAGTGAGAAGACATGGAGGCAATCTCCATAGCTACCAAACTGACCCTGTTCTTTGAGTGCTCTTCCTGCTCTGAAAATCAGCAGCATTGTCCATGCAGGGATGTTGTCCAGCTGCTCACGTCCAGTGCTGCATGCAGAGGGGCTCATTCTTAGAGAACAGCTGCATCTGAAGTTGTCTGTAGCAAGGAACTGGTAAGCACAACTCCTTGCTGCAGGTGACTTCAGATAGAGCCATGCTCCACGGCAGCTCAGGCCTCTATTTTTGTCCCTTTTCGTTTGCTAGCAAAGTCATGAACACAAGATTATTTTTTCAGATGTCAGCAATACCCAAAGATTATTCCCCTGCTCACTTACAACTGTTTCGTAGCTGAATCACTTCCCAGCCAGCAATTGTGAGCTCAGAGATGGAGGCATCTGTTCACAGAAACTGAGGTGTGGGAATGAATTAACTCTAGGTTTGGAAAGGGGTGAGGGGGAAGGGGAGGCTTATTTTAAATACAAGCATCTCAGGCCCTAAGGCAGGCAAGACAGTCCAGGAAAATGCCCCACACCACCCTGCAACGCTGTTTGAAATGGACCTTTCCAGATCACACAGAAGCAGCTTCTGAACTCAATAATAAAAAAATAATGAACAGCAGTAAAGCTCCAGGGTTACACCTTATTATTGTCTGTTGCCAGTCTGTTTCAGATTAATTTTGTAGCTAGGCTGAAATAGTTTACCAGAATCTGTCACCGTGCATGGCAGTAGGGTTTGATATTTGTTCTGGTGCAAAAAAGCTTTCATCTGTGTGTGATGATTAAGGAATCATCAGTCTGGAATTGCTGGGTATTGCTCAGTGAGGTGCCCCATAGCTTGTGAGCCATTAAACAGAGAGCCATGTTGGTTTTTTTCCATTTCTTTTGCTCTCCTGTAAGGCTGTTTGCTGTATTTCCTAAAAGCAACAGACTGCCTCTCAGCACCCGAGCTGACTTCCCACCCCTCCTCTTCTGATGGAAGCCTATTCAAGAACAGTCTTCACAAGCTTTCCCCAAAGCTGTTATGTGGTCTGATAACAGCTTCATGGACAAACGCACAATCAGCCACTTAAAAGCAACTTTTCCAGGGGAATACTCTGCAGTCCTGATGGCAATATTCCCGAGGTTAATTAGAATATGCCCAATTTTCATTGTATTTCCATCATCACAGCTTCCTTGCAAGCTGCTTGAAAGCAGCACAGACCTCTGTAGCTCTTACCTCTTACAGTGACAGCTTTAGTCTTGGCAAGGAATGAGCAGGGAGAAGGGAGGAGGGAAGGGGAGAGAGTGGTCACTCTTGGCAGAAACAACAGTAAGAGTTTGTAATCTTGCAGAATTTACCCTGGAATCTTGTCCCTGCAGCCTTTCACACAAAACCACTTACCCACTGTCCACACTGCAGCCAGAATTAGATAAAAAAAAAAGACCAAACCTCAAAAAAACCAAAATCCCTGAGGTCCGGCATGACTTCAGAATAAAAGAATGGTGCCTCAAAACCAGATTGTGCAACCTATTTCTTGCAACATGGCTGATCTGGACAGCTCAAGCTCTTTTGGAAAGAACTGCCACATACACATCTTCAGCGTGTGATTGCCCTCACCTGTGAATCTGTCAGCATTCC
>NW_008238632.1:9442-23871 GCF_000691975.1 Corvus brachyrhynchos
ATTCCTGCAATCTTTTATATCTGTGTGCATTAGCCAGGAGCTCAGAGAGATGGTTAATGATTTCTTGCCTCCAAATCCACAGGAACAATAAACACAGACATTGTGCAGTGTGGTTTGGGCTTAGGTTTACACCCGTGGTTCCTTGGATCTGTGTTTGGTTAGGTTTGCTGGTCCCAGGACACCTGGAGTCAGAGCAAACTGTGCTCGCCAGCTGTGGTGCAATTAACAGTTAGCACCTTTTCCCTTTGAGGTTAAGAAGATGAAGCTGCAAATTAAATGTTGCTCCACTGCTGCTGTTTCTAAAACCACAGGAAGACGTGCACATGCAGCTGACTGAACCAATTTTCACAGCAGCTCGTGAAAAAGGGGAAAGGCTGATGGCTGTTTGTCCTGATAAAGGCTCAGGAAATACAACAGTTAAGCAAAGGCAACAGGCCCTACACTGCTGCACTTTTTGCCACTTGGATCCAAAGGAAATACATAATGGCAATGCTGAGAACCTTCATACAGTGAAAACTTTGCAGGGGCCTCATTTTCAGCCCATGCTTCAAAGCAAGATGGGAGAGCTGTAGGATTTGACTTTGGAACGACAACTATGTGAAGGACAGGCATGTGGCATGTAATAGGACAGGAGATGAAAATTTACTGTGACTTAATGTCTTCCTTCTTATTTAATGGCTTATGAGTTGAATGAACCAATGCAAAAGAAAACTAAAGGCATCTTCCCTTGCCAGTACATGGTACCTTCAGTAAGCAGTTCAAGTAACTCCCTGACTGACAATTTTTGAAAGCATAGGACAACAATAATTTTGTGACCTTCATGTTCCCAGCAAATTTGGCCAAAATCGGCAAGACAATGAAAAAGTCATGGCCAACCTGCAGGCCTTATTCTCCAAAAAAAACTCAATAAATGTTCTGCCCAGTGCAGGTATTGGGGTAAGCTCCAAAACTGAGTCAAGAGCACCTGTGAGATCACAACACTTTGGGTGAATATTGCAGACAGACACCCAGGCATAGGATAACTCAGGAGTTTTGTGAACTAGGTGGACTTGAAATTACATCCTACAGAAAAGTACTTTGCAAGCAGGCAACTCTAAATTTCCATCAGCTGTTGTGTGTCTGCTCAAAGGTCAGGCACCAGGGCAAAGTCAAGGGAGAAACACAAAACTCTTAAGGTTAAAAAATTGAGGTAGAGATTAATGTAGGATTGGTAATATTATAAGCAAACATTATTATCTTACTGGCACCTAGACACTAAGGCACTTATTCATCTTTCAGTCTTGATAAAGTTAATTAACAGATCTTAGGATAAATGGTTTATTTATGAAAGAGCTAGCTATTTACGTGATAATCACCCCTACTACTCCTATTCAGTTGATTGGTCTCTAGAATAATCTGAGGTCCTGTGTGAATTGATAGCAGTGGGTCCTCATGTTGGGTGGGATGCTTGTCATCCAAAAATACCAGCTGCTCTCAGTCCTGCCAGCAAGGTGAAAAAGAAAAAAAAAAAAAAACACCAGAAAAGAAAGGGTTTAGAGAATGAGAAATTCATCACTCTGGTAGACCTCACAAATCTTTTTCATCAGGAAAAGAAAAACTATGGTCTCCCCTTGATATCTTTGGAAAGGTTAGCAGTTAATGAAGGTTGTGCTGATAAGCCAAGCTGAACAGCACAGCACCACTACAGTCAAAAGAGCAAGAAAAACTTTATCGGTTTTCAGGAAGCCTAGTTTTGTTAGATTGCTTTAAAACAAAATTATATCAGAGAAGTGAATGGGAGAATTTAGGAGTTAATGCCAAAACTGAACATAAGACAACTTCCTGACACATGCTTGCCCTGCAAAAATGCTGTGGTTTCCTGTGTCCAGATATAGCACAACTGCTTCAGCTGCACCTAAACCACCACCTATCACCGCCAGCAACAGAGGCATACAGGATAAAGCTGATCTGAAATGTCCTGACATATTAAGTGTGCCGCTGGAGTTGCAGGAGATGATCATTGGGCACATTCAACTGTATTTGGAGGAGCTGTTTAAAGTGTATTCCTCATCCAGCATCTTGCCTGTGCAGAGCTGGGCTGCAAAGATTAATACTGAAGTATTCCAGGATGAAGAAAACTCTCAGATGATAATATGCTAGCAATTAAATTTCTATTGATGAAGTTCATATTGGATCACATATACATTGCATACTGGTCTTCAGAGAAGAATACAGATGAAATTATTTAAGTGAAATTTATCAATTAATTTTATTTCTGCATTTAACAACATTGTATATTTCAGTACATTGAACAAAAATATAAGTGCATACCAGAAAAACTCTTCAGTTAAGAATTTATTTTAGTTATTTTTTACAGTCTTCACACCCTCTGGTCACTATACAATGGAACAGAGCAGTCACCATGCCAGCAAACTTTGCTAGAATGGGAAATTCTACCTGTATGGAACTAGGAAAATTCAGGTTCCCATAGATTGGTGTCAGGTAACCCCTGACTGCTCTGGCCATAATGTTTCTTGATTTCTATGTCTTTACACTGTTCCCATCATGTACCATAAATATTTCCTATGGTCATACATATTTTCCCACTGTTTTCATGCTTAGAGATAATTGTTTGCATTTGCCCATAAGACATTCCTCTCTGCTGACTTGGCATTAGATATCACTGGCTCTCAAAACTGCCCAAGCACCTAAGAGGAGACAGTACTCTCCTATCCTCACTAAACCAAAAACACAAGTTGCACGTTAGCTACTGCAAGTTCACCTTATCATGGAATCCCCACAGGCTGCAAAGCATCTCTTAACTGAGTCCGAGATCACCTTTCACTGTTACTAACAAAGAAAATGATGCCAGTTAGTCAAATGTATTTTATCAAAGCAAATGGTTAAGTGGTTGAATAAAGAATTGGAAATTGAGAACATTTTAAATGTAGATACCTATCTTTCCTTGGTTTTGAGACTTAAATATTTCCTCCTCTTCTCCCTCATTTCTCTTAAAATATATTTCCACTGCACCCACTAGAAACAACTGTTTATGTGAAACATAAATTATGAAACATCTAATTAGACTTACTGCTTTTAAATCACTCTAAGTGATTTCTACACAGAAAAAAAGACAAGATGAGTTAATATCATAGGCAAAGTTTCGCTCTCTGGATTCCCTTTTCACTAACTTTAGGTGCTGTACTCTCACATACTGTACACATCCTCAGCCCAACATGAAGTGCTTCCAGTTCTCCAGCTCCACTTCTACCCCTGCTGCAGAGCTCTACCTCCTGCATCCAGCACCCCTGTAATTCCTCTGTGCCCTTCCTGTGTCCCACTCCATCCCACTGGCAACACCAGTGTTTGGCCTCTCAACTGCACAAAGAGCAGAAATCGTTGGACAAAAGCAGCAAATGACTGAAGCACCCGGGAGCCGTGCATGTAATGACTGGACACTCCCCCAGTGTGGGCTCCAGCAGAGTCTCTTTCTGATTTTGGCAAAAACTGCAGGAGTTTAGTATCTCTGTGATATTATCCCTCACTTCCTTTGCCAAATTTGACTGAGGTGATGGTGCTGATGGAAAAGGAGAAGGGCAAGTGGAAGGAAGGAAGGAAGGAGAAATTTGGGCAAAGACTGACAGGCAGAGCTGTCACATCATCTTTGTTTTGACAGAACAACAGACTGCCACTGCCAGCCAACTCTGAAAACATTATGTCCTCAGATGCTATGTTGTGTTTGGTTCGTCTTCTCCTTTCCAAGTCTTACTGAAAATGAATACCCAGAGGAGAGACAGATCCCTCAGCCACACTGCAGGATGGGAAGAGAAGCCTTTCCGAAACAGAATGTATGTATGCTCCTCCATCCTCCCAGCATCCATCCTGGCACTGTTTGAACAAGATGCAAAAACAAGTGGGTCTTAAAATATCGTTCATACATATAAATTATCACAGCCCAATTCCATTCACCACAAAACTGTTCTATAATTTGAAAACAAGCTATTTTGTGGCATGACAAATACAAGACGTCAGATTCTGATTGCACAGATATTTATTGTTCTGTTGCCATTAATACTCCTAATCTACACCAGTGGAAATTATGTGCTTGTATTAACAACACAGGAACCAGACAGCTGTGAGGATTACTTCTAGCAAGGCACCTGCTCCTCCAGCCCTAGTGGGACATCTCCTGAGAAAGACATGCTCCCAGAACTGTCCTTCAGGTGTGTGGAGGAGGAAGAGCTCTAACTGTGAGGCAATCTGAGGCAGAGAGAGCGCTTGGAAACATGAACTATCCCAGTATCCAACCACATTACTCTGGGCTTTCTCTTCTTTATGGGGAGGAACAGGTGAAGATGAAGGGAGCCAGTGAAGCTCTTCACAGGTACATGGGAAGGAAAGGCTCTCGCTGCCCTGCTCTGTTACTGCTCTATGCAATCATTGTGTGGCTTTCCTCTCCTGTAATGGCTGTTTCTCTCTGCTTATCCTCAGAACTTCTTCCTGTCACCCCTGGTCTGGTTCTCACTGAAATGAATCATGCACTGTGTACACTGCACATCCCTAGGCAAAATACCTCACGGAAATGCAATCAAAGTTTAGTCACAGTTTGAATTAGATCCACTCAGGCACACACTATAGGGGGGGATTGTTGATTTGTTTGTTGCATATATACTGGCTGTTAATTTTTATTGCTTGTAAACTTTCTCTCTATAAAATCTGTTTGAAAACTGGACTACCATGTTAAAGGAAAGTTACCAGATGGGGAAAATATGGTTGATTAAAGTGGCTGTTTCCATGTTTGCTCAGTTTTGTGATACATCTTCACATTGGGTAAGGTGACTGGCAGAGAAACAACAGCAGTGAGCATTGATGAGTGTATGCGTCATGTATAAATGCCTGGAGCTGAGTAGGGCTTGGTTTTGCAAACTTCCCAGAGCTTCTGAGCATGATTTATTGTAGATTTTTCTGCAATAATGAAGAAATTTTAAAAAATAAAATCAAATAAGTGTGACACTTCCTGCTTTAGACTACTGGATGCAAAATGAAGAAAAAGCAGGGAGACTGTCTCATGCAGGGAATTAAGGTTATTTTAACAGTACAAATACTGTACAGAAGGTACAATCCCATCTTTCTGGTGTGTATTAGCTCCCTTCTTTTCATTCCAGGAAGGAAGAATTGTTTTCTCCTTAAACCTGAGTTTCCAGATCTATCACAGACATTGAGTATGATCTGGAACTCATCCTATAAAATGTGGATAACACTTCTTCTCCCTTAGTCTTTAACCTTGCATATTTTCAATACAGTTTATTCTATGTGTGTGGGTAGATATATACTGAGAAATATACAGACTCTGATTTTCCTGGCCTCTAGCTGGTATTATAAAGTGAGAATAAACAGCTTTCAGTAAGAAGCAAGTATTCATTAACTCACCCACTGGTCTAAAAATGGACATCAGTTAGACCTGTAAGCACTGGTTGCCATGATGTGCCACAGGTAGCAGAGATGTAGTGCACAGGTTTCAAGATGTTTTGCACCTTGGGATATTTAAGCATTTGAAGTTTCCTTAGAGAGGAACAAGACTATTAGCTGTCCCTAGCTACTGGGATGGAAAGCCCACACACAACCCTGCCTATACTGTTTCCTGGGTGCAGAAGCCCCAGTGCTGGTTACTGTTGGACATCTTCATTCTGTGACATGGAGAATGGAGGTGGTCACATCATCATTCCTTTTGGTAGGCATTGCTTCAGTCCTTGTGGATGCTATACCAGCTGCTTCTTGTCTCATCTCACATCCATCCTGAAAAAGTGTGAGGGTTTTTTCAGACTTTCAGCCTGCAGCCCGTCATTTTCTTCCTTCATCAACAGTCTCTCATCATTCAACTCTGGTCTCAATTCCTTTATTCACAGAAGCTAAACTAGAGCTATTTTTTTCTTCAGCCCAAAATATACCCTGATGTCAACGCAGAAGCCTCTGAGGTCCACTTTTTATTTCCGGCTGGCCTGAGGCAAGTTTTACTTTCATGTGTTCCCTTCACCAGGCCTCACTCACTTTCTCCATTCAGCTTTCTCCTGCTAAGGCTCAGGTTCCATGCAATGCCCTAGCATGTCCAAGGACTGAGCTTTTCTGAGGTAAGGTCAGGACAGAGGTCCTAGAGGGGTTCTCCCTCCTGGCTGGCACATCACTGCATGGGCCAGAGCAGGCATGCAGCACGAGAGAAGCAGAGCAGGGGCAGAACAGGGAACTAAGGAAGTATTTAGAGAAGAGTCCCTTCTCAGCCGAATGGACCACAGGTTTGTATTGAGGATGGGTAAGGTCACCATTAAGCCTCAACTGACTCTCGGTATTTGGACCAGCCTGCCATGAAATCCACCCCTGCAGCACCAAATCCTGCTCCATCTGCAAGCTGCTGGTTACAGCTTCTCTAGAAGCACCTGCATGTGCTGAATTATGGAAGGGAATTAGATTGTTATATGGTGAATTAAGTCTCTGGATAACCCTGTGGGGTCTGACTGAAAACAAAGGGCCTTACTCCCTGGTCCTGCATTTGCATCCAGTTACTGCAGTGGGCAAAGCCCTTGGGGAAAAAAATCAGCTTCAATGAAAGAAGAAGAAAAGTATTGGTAATTCTTGCAGGGAATACCTGCAGAGAGGGAAGATGCTCCCCAGTTGCATCAAAAGCTGTGCTGGACATGTATGCACTGTGCAGCACAAAGCTCTTCCTTTGGGCAGAATGAAGAAACAAGGTAAATCTAGGTGGGGATGAGATTAGGATTTCAGAAGACTCCCCACAATGCACTAATAAAGTGAACCTCAGCTGAAAGATTATAGTGGGACCAGCTTTTGAATTTTCCAAACAAAAACTGAAGTAAAATAAGGACAAACAACCCAGAGTTTAAGTGTTAGTGCTAAGCCGATGCGATTATTTGTAGACCTCGCTGTATAATTTGAGAGACTTCTGTTCATGGAGGATGGTTATCCTGCTGAGAGTCTCCTGAGCCCAGACCGCAGGGGCAGCAGAAACACCACACAGCTGGAGTCCAAAAGCAGGAGCTGAGCCTGGCACTAGTGCAAGGGGTGTTTCTGATGAACAAAACTTTCTTCCCACTTTTGTCACCAATGTTTTTGTTCCCTAAACCCTACCTGAGAACCCAAGAGCAACACTGCTTGGAGAAAAGCTTTGCAGTGCATAATCGATTAGAGGAATAACAAACAATATGAAAATCATGGTGATTAATTTTATTTTTAATATTTTTACAAGTGGAAGAATAATCAGACTTGCTCTGATCTGGTGATATATGAGCTAGCTGACAGGTGATATCTTATGATCCTCACTCAGGGGCCATGAAGTGCTTTCTGCCAAAACTATCAGCCCTTCACAAATTTTTTTAACTTGTGCAATCTAGGCTTTTCCTCTTGGACTCATTAGCAAACGATGCCTGCCTAGTTTAGGCCTGTTTCAAAAGGAAACAATTTGGAATAACTTTTGTGGAAGAATATGAAATTAAATGCCATTTAACTTAGGTTTCAAGCAAAAAAAATAATTTTGAGGGAGGCTTTGCCATCACAGCAATTGAATGTTCAAATGTAACCACTTGCCAAGAATTCAGTCACCAGGGTGTCTCCTTTTTGGGCTTACCTTTTGAGGCCAGATACACAGACACCTTTTCCTTGACAATTCTCCCTCAGTCACTCTGAAAATCTTAGCTAAAGATTTTGATTTCAGCATCACTCTAATGGTGTTTCTCCTGGTGGCCAGTAAGCAAGGAGAAAAAGGAAAATAAAAGGTGTGAGAAAGCAACTTTTTTGGTTGTTAAGTAATAATTTACTGCTGAACTTTGCAGAACACTTAGAGATGTGGAAATGTATGTCCAAAATTAATCACATGTGCAAAAAAAAAAGCAACACATGGGCATAAATTATTACAGTATTTGGTTCAGATGTGCTAGTCATGACACAACACTCATGAAAAAAAAGCTCATTCTGCACTGTGATACTTGTTTCTTCTCTGGTACCCATGAAAGGCAGCTTTCTAAGCTGAGAATTCTGGTCTGTGGCTCTGTGGTCAGCCCAGACTGGTGCTCTGGATACACGACTTTCTTCCAAGGGTCACTTCATGGCTTTTGGGAGAACCAAGCAGCTACACGGTGCACAAAACCAGACAATCCAGGGACTGTAGCTCCAGATGCCATGCAGCATTTAGAGATAGACAGTCACCCTGAATTTACTGCCAACATACAAAGAGCAGAACTGATGAGGATGAGCTATTTCACCTTTTTCCCCAAGTTCAGAACACAATCTGTTCTGTTGCCAGGTCCATTTAGGTTGCACAGATAAAGATTTTGCAAAACATCCTTGATCTTGCCACAGTGTTTTCAAAATGTTTGCTGGATTTCAGTTGAAATAGACACATTTTGTAGGGAAAAAAAAACAGAAGAAGGAGTAAAACGCTGGTCTAGTGCTAGCGGTGGTTAAAATGCAAAGGTATATTAAAAAATTCAAATTAAATTTGACTTTTTACAGCACCACAGGAATTGATTAAGTGTATGCCTTCTTTTGATAGAGCGCTCTGCTCTGCTGTTGAGGGAGATATGGGGGACTGGACTCCAGCTGGCTGCTGCACAGCGAATAGTGCTGCTTGCATGTCCAGGACCTCCATGGGTTTCATGAGACTGTGGCACGTCCTCTCCTTATTAGCATTGTTCTCATGAGGAAAAACTGCTCCAAATCTCAGGCAGAAGCTGTGCAAGCAAAAAGCTTTCCACTTTTCTCTAAAGAGGGAAAACCTGCACTGCACCCATGCAGAAGCAGCAGCATCTGTGAGCCCTCCCCTGCCTCTTGCCACATCTCATCTGTGGGCAAGGGGACAACCCAGCCTCTCAGCCCACCCATTTAGCTTTTCTGCAACTCAGCTGAATGTCAAGCGCCCTGTGGCAGCTCCCTCATTTAGCCTTGAGGCAAGCCCTGCTGAAATCCCAGGGAGACCTGCTGCTATCCCGTGGCTCCCCACAGCTGGGACTGAAACAGCCCCATCTCCGAAAAATACACTCCCTTTTAGCCTGAGAATAGCCTGTTTGAGGGTTGTTTTTTCTGATCTCATTTATTTCCCATCACTGTGCCAGTGATTACTCTCCCTCAAGCCCTCTCTCTCCCTCCTACCAGCATGCCTTGCCTAATTCCTCCCGCGACATTATCAGCTGGGATGATGAGCAGCTGAGCTCGGTATTAGTGCTGACGCAGGCTGGCTGACAAATGAAAAGCGCGAGTGCGAGCCCCGCTGGGTGCGCTTTCCCGGGAGCGGGAGATGGAAGCCGACGGGCTGGCAAAGAGCGAGAGCTGGCGGCTCTGGCTCTCGAGCCCCTTCCCTCGGTGGCTCCGGGCGCAGAGCGACACAGGGGAAAGACCCATATGCTTCGCTGCCCTCGGCTTGCCAAGAGCCCCTGGCTGATCCGGGCCCTGCCCAGCGCCCTATTCCACAGCCAGCTGGCAGCACTGCAAAGGGATTCAGGTGCTTTTTATTAGGCTTTTTGTTGGTTGTTTTTTTTCCCGTGCATTCACCCTTAGGATCATGAAACCTGCATGGCATGATGGCCCAAGGCCTGCTCTAGCAGGAAATGGTGGGAGGTGAAGCACCATTTGAAAAACAAGGCATAACCTTGGTTTGTCTCCCTAGAAGAGGGACTGGATGCTCAGATTTTCACTGCCCACAGCCCCAAGGCTGTGTAGCTCCACGTCCTCCATCCACCAGCCCCTACTCAACTGGGAAGCACTTGGGATTTTTCGAAAGTCTCACTTCTTGGCATCAGCTGAAAATAGGGTAAGTTACCCTTTGTTCCAAAGAAAATGATGGGTTTCCAGTTCTGCACCTGAAAATGTGTACTGAGCAATGGCTGGGAGTAATTTTACATGATGAGTTCTAGGTGACTAGATTCAAAGTCTGTCTTCACTCAGAAGACCTGCACAACACCCTGAGCTGGGTTTATTCCATTAGAGTTACTGTGATGAGCTGCCGGGAAGTCACATCAGGAAAATTATACATAACCAACCAGTATTTCTCCACTTCACCTCGTTACCAGTTCAGCCACCTGTCCCTGCATGTTCCTCTGCTAGTGATGCTTCTGGTGAGAAGATGTTTCTCCTTTCATATTTGATCAGTACAAGAGAATGACTATGTTTATGCTCTGCTCTGCTAATAAATCTGGATTTATGAAGGCAAAGAAGGCAAAGGAGCTTGGGAAAAAATCTACTCTAAAACACTAATGTCCATTCCTTCAAGGGACACAGCACACAATACAAGTAAATAAAACTTTAAACAGCTCTTTGTCCTGTAAAACTCTCACTTAACTCCTGGGGAGCTGGTGGTCACTGTTCCCAAGGAGACAGATCCTTTCTGTATCCCATCACAGGGACAGAAGAACCTCAGCTGGAGAGCCATTAGTGTCTGCTGCCTGCTTAGTTATGGGCTCGTATTATTTTCCATCAGCCTGCATAAAAGAAATCCCACAAGGATGAAAGCTAAAAGAAGCATTAGTGCATACATTCTGCATTAGGTTGTTAAAGTGTGGCAGAAACAAATTGTGTCACCCAGTGTTCTGTATGGAAACCAGTGGGCAGATGGTGGCCCCTGGGGTGTGATCGAGTGGGTTTATTTCACCACTAGATGACACTCGTGTCTCTTGAAAAGGCTCCTGCCGCCCCCACCGTGGCTACAGGTCACAGAAATTTTGAAAACAGATTAACCTGGTGCCAGGTGGGAGCTCCCTGAGCCCTTCTCAGACGCAGTCACTGCCTGATTAATTGCAAGTGGCTGCACATTAGGAAGCCTCACCTTATTATTTTGCAAAAGTAAGGTAGAGAAAAAATGATGACTCGACTTCTGAAATTTTGGTTTCCCTCCCAACAGAAGCAAGATAATGTGCTCAATAAGAGGGCTTCTCCTACTGACTTGTGGAGCATGGCTGTGGATTAGCAAGAGAAGCACAGAAGCTGGTTGTCAAAAGTATGGTGTGCTCAGGGCCCAGGTCCTGCAAGACCCCAAACTCGCTATGAAACCATGGCCATGCTGTGCCTCACTCCTAACACCACTTTCAAAAAGCCGCAGGGCTTATATGGTATTATGGCTCTCTGCAAAAACCAGGACAGCTCCTTGCGCCCCAACCCTCTCAGGAGACAGAAATAATTCCTGTATGCAAGTGCTCAAATACCACAGGGTAACACGCTGTAGCCACTGCAGTGGTGGAGAACTTTCTGAGTGATACTCTTCATTCTGCTGCAGCGATTGATTTTAAGTATTTGATAATGCAAATTTTGGAAAGATGAGGCAGTAAAAGAAAAAAGCCTGAGATTAAAGGAGCCAGTAATAAAAAGTCCAAGATTAAAATGCTAGTATGGTTTTAGGTTACAGAGCCATCATGTATCAGGGCACTATATAGTGCAGAACATGATGTTTAAGGACAGCTGTAATTATAATTCTGAAAACTCTCCATGAAGAAATGTCCATATACTTCTGACACATGCTCATTGGTACCCAGACAAATACCAAAGGGGTGAAGATCCTATTTCTCCCAGAAATAAGACACAGCCTGAGATGCCACCCCTATGCCACCCTCTGATCGACTTTAACAGGCTCGTAGTGCCATGCAGAATCCCACGGGATTGTACTTCTACAGAGCTGCTTGCAAGATGAGAGATTTATATTTTTTATGGCTTAGCAAGTGATTATAGAGATAATGGGGACAATTTGTCACCAAGCTAGCATTTACAGAAACTTCCTACATGAAGATCTTCTTCTCACATTGTGCATCTTAACATGAACAACTATAGTCTTATGAATTTTGCTGTTTCAGGTTTTCCCCAGTTTATGGTCTTTGTTTCCTCTTTTTCTACAAAAAATGGAAAGCTGCTTCCCAAACATGTTTCCTCACCTGTAGTGCTGGCCAGGCAACTAACAACTTCACCCACAATCAATAAGTAGAGTTTGCCTGAGAGTATAATAAGGTAGGTAAGGAGATGAAGATAGATTTTCCCCGTGTAAGCTTTCCACAGTAAACCTGAGTATTTACTCCTCTTGCATAAATCTACTTGCCTCCTTTTAATCATGATGAAATCAATTAAATACATTTTACTTGTCTGCACAAAAACTAATGAGAATAAGATTTACAGGCAAGCAGGGTATTATTGATACTGAATTATTGGATGGAGACTCGAGCTAACCCCTAAGTTAAGACTTGTAAAAGTTAAGACTTTTACAGTGCTGGACAAGTCTGAAGATACACCAGACTACCAGTGCCTTAAACCTGACTTTGCTCCTGTGTCAGAACAAAGCAAAAGCTGTATGCCTGATTAGAGCTATGACCATACACAGGAGAAAACAATCCATTTTAGGGAAGCAATTTACAGAAACAGCTTGTTTACTTTCGGACAAACACTGCTGCCTATGAAAGCCCCATCTCTAGCACAGCTCCTGCTGACTTCAGTGGGAATCTGGTATGAGTCAAAAGTGGAGGCTCAGTGCTCTATGGAGAAGTATAATCATAATTATAGCACGGATTATAATTGGAGACGTGCAAAGTCAATCAGCCTGCTTCTGTTAATATCAATAGCTATCTGGTGGCTAAATTGCCTAGACTAATTCTTTTTTAACACCTCAGCCATAAGACTCATCATTAGACAAATGCCATATCCTAATATATACTGAAGCTTAAACACAATGAGAGCTTCAATCTGTTTTTTAATTTCTGTGATATTCTGTCTTTTTGCCCACATGCAGGGAAAAGAAGTTTATTGTAGGCAGAAGACTGCACGGACTGTTCCTCATCAGAAGGTTCTTGTAGTCTTCTTGTCCCTGGGAAGTGATGAGCTCCTGCAGACCCTCTAGTGCATGATGACATTTGAAAAATAAGCAATAAACAAAACAATGTTTGCTGCAGCTCTCGATGCTGCAGCTCAAAAATTTGCTGAAAGAAATTATCAAACTAATATGTATAATATTAATAAATGGGAGAAAAAATTCAATCAGCTGTTCAAAAATGTAAGCAGCCCCCATTATGATCCAGCTTACTTGTAGAGTTACCCACTTAGTCCAAGCAAGAGTACTTGGAGGAGAAAAACCAGACCCTTGCTTATCCCAATCCCCCATTTTTCTCTTGCACAACATGCAGAGTGTGGATTTGGTTCCAGCTTTAGAACCTGTCCAGAATCAAGCAGATGCATATCCAGTGGTGATGACACTTGTGCTGTGTCAGGCCCCCCTCAGTGGTGCAGGCACGGTCAGTACCACTGAATAGCACCCTGAAGTTGTCTGGAATATTTCTGTACTTGTTCATTCCCTGGATCTGTTTCAAAAGGCAAGTGTTGTACTTGGTGACAGCAGCCCGTGTTTTCAAAGCTAGTATCCACCAGCAGTTAATTCAAACTGGCCTGATTTTCAGTGCTCCAATTTGAAGCAAGTTCCTCAGCTCCTCACTTGAGTAATTTCTAGTTAGAGACCTACCTTTCGGTAACTGATTGGGAACATTATGACCTGCCTTTAAAATGTAATGTGTTACAAAATTAGAGGGACAATTTATGGGACAGCAGATACTTCCCTTTGCAAGTTTCTAACTCCCCAATGCATTATATCCTTATAATGAGTCAATAAAACAAGTCACAGCTGCAGCACAATGAATGTCAAGAGGCACAATGGACAGCGGATATTTTTGATGATTTACTCTATCAGCCTCCTGACCAAGCACTTTTACTTTCGGAAAGTTCACTGTACTACACTGTACGAGATGAGTGCCTCTCGGCGCTTTGGCTGCACCTCCTGTACCGCAGTGAGATCGATACCGTGCACCGGTGTCAGCCTCGCTGGGGAGGAGGGTCAGCCGTGTTAAGCCGTCAGCTGGCCCGCAGACAAACCCTGAAAACAATAAGCGGAAAAGCCTTCCGGGGCTCTAAGGCTTAAGGCAACGCAGGCTGGACACAGCCAGCGCCTGCGTTCCCGGGGGTTGGCAGCAGTGAGGGTTCAGGCGCGGGCCAGCTGACCCGGGCTCAGCTTTGCCGTGGAGTGGTCACGCACTCGGTGTGGAAGCGGGCAGAGACGCTGAAAGCCACACAAAATCCTTCCAGTTCACACAGATTCCTTCTCTTTCAAGTGGAATAGGGGCAGACAGGGCACAGCTCTGCAGGGCCCAGATGAAAGCACGGGGCTTTGTTACTCTGCAGACCCAGTGCCTCCCAATTATTATTTTTTACGTTATTTATAGCGCTACTCAAAACTGAGTACACATTTTGCCATGGGGGAAATAAAAGACTAAAAAGACAGCTATCCTTGCCTTCAGCCTCTCGGAAATTAGCCCAGGTCAGCGAGAATTCAGCATTTCTCTTCTACAGCCGCGAATTAGCTGAGAGACCGTGTTTGGTCCTAGGGCACAGCTTGGCGCAGCAGCCCCCCCCGGGCTGCCCTGGGCGTG
>NW_008238632.1:24504-30142 GCF_000691975.1 Corvus brachyrhynchos
CGCCCCCCCCGGGCGCCCCGGGGCGTGCCCCGCTGGCGGCGGGAGGTGCGGGCAGGGCTGGAAGCGGCCCCTGAGGGCAGGAACGGCCCAGCAGCCGCACCGCGATCCCGGCCGGAGCAAGCACGGACGCAGCGCCCCCTGGTGGGCCCGGCCGGGAGGGAATGGCGGCGCCGGGACATCAGACAGAAAATCCCAAGTCCTTTAAGATAAACATCCTCTTAATTACCTTATTCGCCGTGTGTATTACCTGTTCGCACTGACACGATTCACATCGCGTTTTAAAAATTCCTCCAGGCAGCAATCATGATTATGAATTTTTAAAGGTGACTAAATGACTCAGCCTCCTGATTTAAATGGCCAGAATTAGGCGTCCCCTCTATACTATCTGCACTATCTTTGATTAAATAAATAAATAAATAAATAAATCAAATAATTAAAAAAGACTGTGGCGCAACGTTTCTGTAGGTTTCTATTTAAAGTGATTTCCATATTATTCCCCATACAGCCACATTGCTAGCAGGGTGACAGTATGAAAGCAGCAATGAGTACAGTGGAACCTGTAAAAAAGGATGGAACAAGGAGACTGCATCATGTTGCATCTGAAAGCAACATACTTAAGTGGACTGCCAAGAGTGCTATCTCACAATGTTCCGCCCTGTGCATCCCGCTGGTGAACTCCCGGCCTCTAGCAAAACTCCAGCTGAATGTCACTGAGCAGGGACCGTATCTGATAAAATGTCTCACACTTGGCTTGCAATCGTTCTGCACTGCACACCAGCTTTGTTGTACCAGTGCTGGCTGTGTGTTAAATTATAGCAATGATATACTCAGCACACATGTGCTGATAGATAGCTGGGGAACAATAATAGACCTCCAGATCATGCTAAGTTTAGTGAGAAGACTGAAAAGAGAATGATACTTCATCTGGACTTGTTTGTCTCTGCATCCAGTTTGTAAACGGTGTGACAGGGATCTACAATCTTCTCATCTTAGCCATGTTACCAGATTTTTTGTTGTTGTTTTGTGGTAAACAAATCCTCTTTTGGAGAAAGCAGATATGGACATAGACAGACAAACACATTAAACAGAACTTAAATATCTCAGCCTATGCATATGGTATTTCAAAGCATCAATTATCAAAACAGTTTCCATCTGCTACATCACAGCTGCAATGTGTTAAGCCAGTAATATATATGGGAGAAAAAAAGAAACCACTTGAAAAACCTAAGTTACCAATGAAGTTTTTGAAACTCATAACACTGAATAGTTCAGGTGAAAGCAATTTAAGCAAGTCTGAGAAATGTGCTTTTAGGAAACTCGCCTTTTGCACTAGAGCAATAGAAAATCATTCCCTTGCTTTTCCTAATGCTTTTGATGAAATGCTGTGAAAGTCATTCTATCAAGAGAAAGGACAAGGTATGAGGAAGTTTCTCATTCCTGCATTAGCTGAACCTCACATTCTCTCATGCCACATTTTTGTAGTGTAAGAGAGAAGAGTACAAACATGGCTTTAGGCACTTGTGACTAATTTTTAGTCCCTTATCTTTCTCCAGTTCCCAAGAGTAAAATTTTTATAGGGTATGTAAAGTCCTGTGATATAAAGCCTTTCATTCTTTTGTCTACCCTGGTGGACTAGGGGTGGAGTAGTTTTAGTCTTTCCTGAATTTTTGGATCTGTGATTCTAGCCTCTGCCAACTATTGTCTCCAGAGCCAAGTCAAGGTTTCTCTGTAGTAAAAAAATAAATAATAAACCCCCATAATAATTGTGGTCTTAAAGCTGAAGGAGTGGAGTATAGAAAAGGAAGGATGAATTTTTTTTCACTGCCCCTCTATATGTCTGAAGCAGTTCTGGTTGCTCGTAGCTGTGCCAACACTGAGTGCTTGGACTGCCTCTGTACCTGTCTGTAGCTGACATCTACTGGTTTTTGCCATGAGTAGAATGTCCAGACATTGGATGGAAATCAAATCTAGCACACTACAGGCTGCAAAACAGTAATCTCCTTTTAGCAAGACACTTCATTTATATGACTTATTAGCAAGTCAAACCTTACAGAAGTCCATGAACATGCAGCAGCTGTATCTCTCCTTCTCTGTTCCAGCTTTGCAATGAGCTGGCTTATACATGGAGTCAGGATCTCTCTTGCCCTATGCTTGGTCTTGTGAGCATGGGTCTGGTGAGAATGGGTTCCCCATGGTGTCTGGGAAAGATATCTGTGATATATATCCCCGATATATGTGTCTGTGGGCACACACCCATGGAATCCAGCTTTCTCAGGCAGAGAGTAGAGAAGCCTGGGTATTTTTTTCCATGGATTGTGCTGCATCCACTGAGCTACCATGTGCAAGGCAAACACCTCCCATGTACCCATGGAAGACTGAGCATGTTGGTACTTGCCCTTAGGGAGAAAGCCCGGTTGTTGGGCAGGGAAGCTCAGGTTTCAGAGAGGACTGTGCATTGAGATGTGACCTGAAGTGACATATCCTGGCTACACTTGGGCCTGTATATTATCACATTCTCAGAATAGCCTGCCAGCCCCTGAACCACTGACCCTAAGCACATTCTTGTTGCCACAAAGATCAAAAGTCCTGAGTCCTATCTAACTGTGTCCCCCCATCCCCCCTCCCCCCCAGATATTTTGTCTTATTGTGGCTAGTGACATCTTCACTGCACCTTCCTTTTGTGCTGTTGTCTCAGTTCATACAATGCAAATAGTTTCCTCTCCTTCCCTGGCTTTCTACTTTTCTACTGTCTTTGTACTCCTCTGAGATGGAGGACATCATCTTCTTGTTTTTCTGCAAACAAGAATATTTAAATCATTGGAATATTACCTGGACTTTGAATCTATTAGGACTAATTCAAGAAATGAATAAGAGGAAAAAAGGGCTCAGAGAGTGAGATTTCTTCATTCTGTAAACTGCCATGTGATTATGCAAAGCTGTTCTCTTAAGTTTTCTGCCAGACAAAATATGTAGACACTTTTCTTGCCTTTTGGAGGGGATATGCTGTGCATGTGTATAAATGCTGTCTCTTCCTTGAATGAGACCTTACAGAGTGGGTAAATTGCACATTGCCGGGGTGAGCAGACTGGCAGCTCAGAACCCAGCCTAGTTTCACAGCACATTGCTTGTCTCAGTAGTGAGGCAATACGGAACAGGCTTGCTCTGCTTTTTGATCTGTAACTCATTGTGTAAATGCCAGCCAAATTAAAGCAAAGCAGATGGGACAAGTAATATGAAGATTAATGAAGCTACTTGCATTAAAAAGTAACTGTAGATACATATTTTAATGGAAAAGATCCTTTCTAATTCAGAATAGCTGGTCAAAAGAAAAGGATCAAGCAGTGAAAACTGCTAAAGCTTAGCAGAACATGCCTACAAAGAATTATTACAAGTGAATAAGTCTTTATGGACTTAATCCCCATTAAATTGAATTATCAGGTCAAAGACTTATTTCTTTCTCAGCTACCTGCACCTCACTGTGAATCTACCATTTTTCCTAAAATGTAGAAGTAAAGAAATCAAACTGATAAATTCTTTAGGGATTATTCACAATGCAATCTAACATGTTCTCATTCTCCTGTGACTTTTGCAGTTTCCACCCAAACTTTTACAAATTTCTACTGAATAGCAGGATTTTTCCTTTGTATAACTGGCTACACTTCAATTGAAAGAGAAATGAGTATCAGGAAAGAGTACAGTAAACAAATTCTTTTAGTTTTACTACTACAAAAATGCAACTCAACTTCAATGATATACTGAAAGATGCCCTATGCTCTAATAAAATTCTAAATCAATGTTCAAAATTCCAGCCAATCACCAAGTATAATTGTAAAACATTTCCAGTATTGCCCTAAACTCAGAGCTCACTAGATGTTTCAAACTGCATAGCTGGTTCACAGGAGGAAAACCAGGCTTGTCTCTCACATGCCACTGTGCTGCTTTTTGAAATTGCTTCTTCTTGATGTTTAGATACTAACAGACTCTTCAACAGTGTTTTAAGTGAAGAGAGTGGAATCAGTTTTGTATTTGATTCATGAGTTGGAGGTACTTAAGGATGTGGGGGAATCACACAAAAATAAAAAGAAATCTTACCATTATAATGGAGACCATCTCTAAGAAGCACACAGTTTTCTGCTAGACACAGATCAGGATTTTTGAACTGCTGAGGTACCCAATTCCCTTTTATCTATGTAAAGAAATGGCTTCTGCCAGGCTCTTCTTCAGGAGTCAGACTTGGAATTTCAGGGGAGAAGTATGCAACTCTTCAAGTCACAAGACAGCTAAACTGCAACCTTTAGAGATCATCATAGATACACGTGCTGTTTTTCACACACGGAGTCCTTCCATGAACAAAAATGAGGGGCTGTGTAAGTGACAAACTGTGCCAGCTTTCTCAGATATGATTTTCTGTAAGAAATGTTAGAAGGCAACTGTTCAACCCCTGCTCCCACTTCCCTAAACTCTCTTCTGTGGTGTGATGCCACAAGATACCTGGTATAGTATGCTTTGATGCAGCCATTTTGCTATTGCACCTCCAAAATGAGTGTCATCTTGAAAGATCAGGCAATCGTGTCTTGATTCAGAAAAGTTTGCACTATCTGTTCTGTTCTGTAAAGGGCTTGACTCCATGTGTGAGTCCTTTTCTTAAGGACTCTTCTTCACTGAGCAAGAATGCACGTAATTTCAAGCTTGTCCTTATGCTCTTACTGAATATGGCCCTGTATGGCCAAGCTAAGTATAAGCAGGACTCATGACTATCCGAATCCCAGAGCTTTTATTACAGTAAATTTTATAAAATTATGATGCTTAAAAGCTTTGTGTTGGTTTAACACAGCCTGGTTTTAGTGAGAGGGAGAAGCTGCTCGAAGCTTCTCCTATGTCCAGCACAGAGCCAATCGCTGAAGGCTCTGACAATGGGCAAGTTACTAGCCCAATTAGAGAAGTTGGTAACGCCTCTGCGATGACATATTTAAGAAAGGAAAAAAGCACCGGAAGCTCTCTTTTTCTTCTCCTGAGGGGTGGTGAGGTGGCCATTGGGGGGCCCATCCAGAGGGCAGCCGGGGTCGTGCTGCCAGGGTGGGGGGCCATCCTGGCACTGGGAGCAGCCATGCAGCTGGGACCATGCGGCTGGGACCAGCGCCGGGAACGCCCATGCAGCTGGGGCGGCGTGGCTGCTGCCATCTCAGCATGGCTCCCAATGAACTTTACTTGCTTAGCTGCTTTTAACCACCTGTGCTGCAGACAAAAGGGCAGGGGCGGCAGCAACTTCTTTTCAGTGCCCCACATGAGGAGAGGTGCTGAGTGGAGCCAGCGGCCAGCGCAGCCCATGTGCTGTCGGCAGGGACCATGTGGCCAGCGATGAAAACGTGGCGAACAATTCCCCTACATGGAACACAGACGAGCTCAACCTTTTCAGTGCAGTGAAGCTCTATAAGAGCTTTTTGATTGATAGAACTTGAGACTAAATGAAACCTATGGACACCAATTTTCTCCCGAGTCAGAGACAAGGGCAAAGTGGGGACATGTGAGGAGAACCAACATGGCGATACTGAAGTCAGTGAAAAAGAGAGAGAGGAAGTGCTCCAAACGTCAGAGCTGAGATTCTTCTGCAAGCCATGGTGAGGACTATAATACAGCA
>NW_008238632.1:30157-53147 GCF_000691975.1 Corvus brachyrhynchos
CATGAGGTGCATGGGCGGGATGCAGAGATCCACACACAGTCCGTGAGGAATAGTGCTCAAACTGGAGCGCGTGAATGCTGAAAAGCTGTAATCCAGTGAGGAACTCGAACAGAGAGAAAAGACTCTTGCTTTCAGAGATAGAAAAAGAGAACCCGTGCTTCCAAACTAGGACAGCTAAAAGACTAAACCCCATGAACTAAAATGACTCACAAGTTTTGGGAAGACTGCACCATTCATGGGAGGGACTCACGTTACACCAGGTCGGGTGGGCTGCTTTTTGTGAAAGTTAAAACCACGCTGGAAAAGTTCACAGGGAACTATCTCCCGTGGGAAGGATCCCACAGCACAGCAGAAGAAAGAAACTTTTTTTCCTTAAGTGTACTGAAGAAAGATTTTTAAGAAGTGAAAGACTAAACAAAACCCCATGTTTTGTCTCCTTGCGTGGTCGGTGAAAAGAGGGAGGGACTGGGAAAGAAAGGTGTTCTCATACCCTTTTTACTTTTAATTCTGTTTATAATAAATTTTATTTATACTGTTCAAGTTTTGAGCCTGTTTTGCCCATAAAATTTTTTTCCCTAATCCTTATCTCAAGTCATGAAGTTTTCATTTTAATTTCCCCTCCTCTGCTTAGCTATAGCAGAGGAAAATGAGTGAGTAGTTTTTCGTGAGTACTTGGCGCTTAGCCAGTGTCAAAACCATGAGAGCTGTATTAGTCCTAGAGGGCAAAAGAATAAACATGTTTTACCCACGTGAACACATAATTTGACTATTGGGCAACCTGACTACAAACTGGAGGTGACAATCAATTAAAACACAACATACAGTTTTTCTTGTTTTTCTTACAGTAAAGTGCTAAACACAATGGCTTTTTAACTTACTGCAAATGGCTGTTTAGAAATAGTTTTGTTTTAGTTTTTGTACATCTTTCCCCACTAACTTAGCCTGTAATATAGTGCAACATGTGAAAAGCTGTTCTGCTGATGTAAAACTGATGCATATGAAATGTCATCAGTCATCTGTTTCTGGTCCAATGTATGTAAATTCTTTAGCACAATCCAAACAAGGCATTTTCTCTTCCATGCTCCATTATGAGGTAAGTGAATATTTTGTTCTTCTAGAACATGCACAGGGATTTAGTAAAACTGTTACTGTGCTTCTCTTAAAACACATTACACACCCCAAAGTACATGCAATTAAACAGTGTGGCAGTAATTCACACCCTCATCATACCTGCATTGTTGAAATCATAAAAGAGCCAATAGAGACATTCACAAACCATACAGCAGATTTTGACGATGCCACGTTACCTTTCAAAATGAGAAAATTATGAAAATTAGAATTACGTTTAACATCAAAGCAAGATTTGATAATGTAGATCTGAGTACACTGTGCCTAAGTTTGTCAGCTGACAGCTGATTACACATGGGGACGGGTTGTGATCATGAAAGTTATTAGCTGAATTTTTTACATTTAGATGTTTATAATGCTGGCTTTTGGAACTGGATTGATTTTTACAACAGAATGTCGTTATAACGCTTGCAGTGACATGAAGAACAGAACTTCAACTTGATCTTCCTCTACAGAAGCTCATTAGAGATTCACATAAGAAGACAACCAACACGTGCTATTGCCATGGAAACAAGATAGAATATTATGAAGCAGTATATCCTATATTCCAAAACAGAGAGGACAAAGAGCAATTATAGCAAAAGACTGACAGGCTTTTTATTTGCAGCCTGTATGGGTCAAAGCAAAACTTAGCTCCTGATCTTAGAAATAAAATTCACCAGTGCAGTTTTAGGACTCTGGTTTCAATTCTTCCTTTTCAAAGACAAAAACTCAAGCTAGTTAGTTTAGTTCGTGATGTATGGGAAGAAGGAGGCCGAATGGAGGCACACAGCAAGTGTGTAGGTTTGATGATGTACAAAGCACAGACATCATAGAATTGACAGAAGACTGAGTCAAGTTCAAGCCAAATAGTGAGGTATGGATAAAACAGAGGTGAGTAAAACCAGCTGAAGCTGAACATCTGGTCATTAAGATGCAGAGGAAAGGCTAGTTTCAAAGGCAATGGTAGCCTGTCCAGTGGCCAGAATGAAAAGCACAAAACTTCCTGTGATTTGCATCAAATGGGTGAGTCTCACGGTTTCTTACCTTAACTAGATAATAAAATGCTTTTGGACATCCTGGACACATTGCATGTATACAATATATACTTAGTCTAACTTCCCAAGCTTCTGCTTGCAACTGCATACATGGAAAATACTCTAAGCCATTTAAAACAGCTCTGTCCGTTCTAGAGATCTCTCACAATTGTAAGAGTTTTGATCATTGTCTCTGTGCACAGAGTGATAGCTTGTGAGTGGTTTCTTGGGAAAGAAAGGTGGATAGGGCAACAGCTTGTGGTGATAGTTTTTTTGTGTTTGATGACAAAATGACAAATACAGGAGTTCTATGATAATGGAAACAAGAGCTTAGAGGAAACATTTCACCCTTTGTGTAAAAAGCCTGTGATTGCCACCTCATGCACTGGTTTACTTTTAAGAAATGATTTTAAATTCCAGATGAGAGTCTACTGTAATTAGTCACTTTGAGCAAAGCCAGCATGGGCAAAATATAGCTTAGGAAGGATAAAGGAGTATTTAACAAGCCTTGGAAGGTTGTGTCATGAGTTTGTCACTACAGAGCATTACTGAGATTCCAAAACACGTAAGAGAATGATGGAAGGGAAAAATATTACAGTACACAGAGAGCTTGCGAGTGCCTACTCAGTCAGGCTTTGGTAAGCCTCCCAATGCCAGCATATGAAAAGTGTGGTTTGCCGCTATTTAATTATGATAAACTCCATAAATTGTCATTCACTGAAGGAGCCAGGTCAAATGACTTTCAAAACTGACTGGTTACATTTACTGTTTCAACTCTGATTCATTCTTGACTAGTTCTGTTTTGATTGGGAAAAAAGACAAAAGACACGGTGATTTTGGGAGAAGAGTCTAAATGGAATATGAATTTTATTGCAAAAGTTATTTCAGTAAAACACAAAAATTTTAATAGTAGCGAGTAGCTTTGTGAGAAGCAAAATACCAAACACTGCTAAAAAGAATACTAGATCAATTTTTTGACTAGCAACAGGCAAAGAGAGAAAATGTGATATAGTTGCCAAAAATACTTGAAAATAATAAACATTCTTTCTCATCTTTGCATATGAACTTTCTTTCCCAAACTGTTAAATACAATTCACTAGTGATAGCAACTACACTTTTTTTCCCTAAGCCTTTACCGTTTTTTCTTTCTGTCTGCAATTCTCTTCTTTTGCTCTGCTTGCAGGGCTGCTTCCTGAGCTGCCAGTTCTTCTTGTTTTCTGCGCTCAGCCTCCAGCAGCTGATTTCTGTATGCTTCCCGAATGCTGTAAACTCTGCCTCGTGTTTCATCTAAGGATGCCTGGCCAAAAACAAACAGCAATACTGCCATGCTCAGCACATCAATCTTGATTTCATCACAAGGAACTGTATCCTTGCTCTTCTGTTTCACTTTGCGACTCTGTAAGTACAGGGAGAGTATCTCTCCTTTTCTTTTTACATGGATGTTTATTGATTTCTCAAAGGAAGCAGCTATATGTCAATCTTTCCACCATGAAGAAGAGAAAGTTCAGAAAAATCCTTTTTAAACTGCTGGAATAATAAGCTAGTTGTATGAAAGGAGAATAGGGCAACAGAGTAGTTACCCATCTGGATCTAGTCCCTTTTCAGTTACTGCTTTGCTTTTCTGTCTTAAACAAGTCTATTAAAAACTAGGTGTCAGAAATGCTGAAATGGCTTAGGAGTTCTAGCCTTTTAAGAGGCTAAAGGAGCCTAAATCACAATGACCTTCAATGAGACCTAGGGCAAGTGGGGCTTTGACACCTCTGAATACTTTCCCTTTTCTATTTCCATCCTGAAAAATGGGGATACCTGGAAATGTCTATATAGTTCTTTATGGTCTACAGATGAAAGAACTGCAAAAGTGCTTATCAGTACAGTGTGCATATTCACAAGTAACTCTCATTTTAAATTCATACTGTGAAACACTTTTAAAGGAAATACTTTCCAGAAAGAGTAGAGGATCTACTCTTGTGAAAAATTTGCCCTTCTAATATATAATATGTTAGGCATCCAAAATCATAGTAACATCTGAAAACCTGGCTTAATAGGATCAGGCTGCTGGAGGGAGAACTGTGGCTCCTTGCTGACCAGTACTTGAGTAACATAAATCAGGCTGTCTGGGAACTAGTTAAGGAGATGTTTTCAAGTAAGATTTCTGTAAATAGGTTGATTTGATGTAAAATTGCTTTTACTGTCTCTTACCCAGTTTTAAGAGCTCTGAATAGTCACCAGCTGATTGATAGTGGTTATTGTATCACCACTGTAACACATCATTTTGTTCCTGTTGATGCTCAACAGTTAAGCCAATTTGGTAAAATATTTGTACCAATTTCATGTGCAATGCATTGGCTGAGTTCATCCTCACAATGGATCCTACCCTAATGCTACCACATTTATTACTTATAGACATGGTTTTCTGAAGATTAGTAATCTAAATTCTTTGTTTGCTGGCATCATGCATATTCCAAGAAAACTGTGTTCTCTAACTTTTCTCTGAGACACATTAAGAGCAACTTATCCCCCTGTATAATTTTTATTCCTTTTCAAAAAGCTCTATTCAATTCTATAACTAAAAAATAGCCAAACTGGAGATGCTTTACCTAATAAGCATCTAGTCATGTATGTCACATGTCAGTTTATTCTGACTTATAACCATCCTTTTATGCTGATAAAATAGTGTTTTTGCAGAGAGGGTATTCATACTAAGGATGTCATGCAGTACTATTTTTTTACTTTAGAACTTTTGGTTTTAACCTTTGCCCAAGTGAAATTTCAAGCTTGTTCACTGCTTCTAATTACTAGTACTGAATACAAAACTCTTGATAATGGTTGATCAGGATATTCAGACTAGTGGCAGACATCACGGTAGTAATTAACTGGAAAGTAATCTTGAAAACATACCTGCAGGTTCTCATACATTTCAAGTATATTTTGCTTCAATAAAACTCTGTCATTTTCTTCTTTTTGTCTTTGTTCCAATACCAGCTTGCGGAGTTGCCTAAAATGGTTAATTTTTTCTTCTTTACGCATCTGTTGCTGTTGAATGATAGATTCATTTCTCAGGACAGATTCAGACATTGTTTTTCTGAAGGAAATACAAAACAGGTATTTGTCTCATATCAAATGCAGTTTCGGTTGTTGTCTATTTTGCTTAACATCTATATGCAGGTATTTGGCTTATATTTGGCAACATCACTATCGTATGGTTAGATATGGTTAAGGAGTCACTTTTCTTCTGTTTATATATAACACCAATAAGAAAATACATTCCTGAGGCCATATATTTGAGTGTCTGTTTTAAATCTATTTGTAAAATCATGCTCATCTTCGAGCATAGGAAAAACTCCTACATGTGACACTTACTTGTAATTTGCAAGAAATATATTTTTAGAAGTTTTTTATATTATAATTATGCATTGAGACAAAATCAATTTCTTTTTTTTTTTTCCTTTTGGCATAATGGCAGGTAAGTGGATAATATACTTTGAAATTTTGTCCTAAATGACTAGTGTTAAAGTCAAGGAGTTGGAGACAAATGAAATGCTTACAAGATTCAAACTTCTGGAAGGTATTTTGCCATATTTTCTACTGGTTTAATGCTATTCACTTCAATATAATGCCTATTTCCCTTTCAATTTAAAATGAAATTTGAGCATTTTTTTCAGCATTTTTTAAAGTCTTTTGAAGATCAATGAAATACAAAAATGCCACATTGAATACAAATGGACTTAAGCATGAAGTGGGTTCTAGCCACAGCACAGCAAATAAGGAGGTGCATGTGAATTAGCTTGATAAGTTCATGTCAACATTTGTAATAAAGAATAAAGTTCTTTTGAATAATAAATATAATTAATATAATTATTTCAGATATTAACTATTATTAACTGAACTGTGTTTGTTAAATATGTTATCTTAAGCCAGCATAACATCCTGAAAAATTTCTTATGATCCTGAGATTGGCTCAGCTGTTTGGAGTGTGGTGCTGATACCACCAAGATTGTGGGTTCAATCCCTGTATGGGCCATTCACTTAAGAGCAGGACTTGATGATCCTCGTGGGGCCCTTCCAATTCAGAATATCCTGTGATCTGGAAATACATGCTCCTTTCAAGATGAACACTGAAATAAATATATTTGCCTGAATGCTCATTGTCTTCAAAAGTTTATGTCACGTACTCATTACATACAGTGCAGTGATTCAACTCCTTGGGCTTTTATTATGTTAGGGCAGTTTACCTCATGTAAGGACTAAGGTCTATAAGCTCCCATTTCTTTTGCTGTGTTTTTAATCTTGAGCCAATAGCTGTTTGTGGTGCTTTCTCTCCTGTGGTAAGAAAATATAAAATAGAACAGATTAAACTGGTTATTTGGTTATGCTAGGGGGCTCCACCTAAATTCTTACATAAATTTTTCTTCCTTTGGCTCAGCAAAATTATTAAATGAGAATATGGGCTGAAGAGGATATATTTCTGCCCTTTTACTTCCAACATGTAGGATACAATCAAAGATGCTGCAAAACCCCCACATATACTACAATTAAACTAATATATATATTTTAGCTAAATCCCCTCTACTCAAGAAAGTTTGTAAATCTAAGCAAGAACATTGAATTTGCAGTGCCTGAAAGATATAAAAACAACTTCTGGGAATCATATTCTTTTATTTAAAAAAATCAATAACAAGCTGGTTGTTCAGTCCTGGCTGTAATTTTAAAAAATTATATTCCCTTTTGGGGAAAATATTTAGTTTAAGAAATACCAGTTTAAAGAAAAACCATAACATAGTAAAACTGGTATTCTGAAATCTTAGACTTTTTTTTTAACCACATGGATAATAACCATGCTATGTTTTATTGTAGCATTCTTGCAATACAATGACACATCCGATATTAAGCTTGGCACCAGGCTGAGCTGCTTTGTCATTATTTTAATGCTTCCTTCTTTCAATTTGTCTCCATGTGCTTGTGAAATACCTGTGAAATTTGATGAGATTTAATGATGACTGCAGTAGTTTTCTTTTATAAAAACTCTTTTATTACCTTACCTATAGCAGTAACCAGTTGAAATGTTTTAAAAATATTACTGGACTTTTCTCATGAAAAAATAGGAAGAGGTTTCTGAACATTAAAAAAATTACTGTCTATATATTTACTGTCTATACATGGACAAATATACCAGCCTTCTCTGCTGGTCTCAAAGGGTGACTTGGATCTTTGGAAGTGCCTTAGATACTGCCCATCAGAACAGAATTCTCCAGAATACAAAAATCCTCATTAAGATACTGCATACTACAGAGATGTTCAATCCCATCATTGCCTATTGCTGTACTCTGTGGAACAGTGCTGCAGTACCAGCCGGGCTAGCGTGTTGTCCTGGTACCGAGCAGCCTTCTGCCTGCCCCGAGCAGGGACAGATGGAGTCCGATTGCGGCGTGCGGGAGAACGGGCGAATCCCCAGCTCGGGTTCGCCTTGCACCCCGATGGCCAGCACACGTGAAGGAGGTAGGATAAAGCGGAGGGACTCCCCTTCGTGGGAAAGGGGTTTATTCCAGGGTAGAATAAGCCACATGCCTGGAGGGACGGTTTTGTAGCCCGACGAGCAGGCGTGGAAAACACAGAGTAACCAATGATAACTTCGGCCAGCGGGTGTTACAGAGGTGGGGAGAAGGGATTACAGTCAATGAAGAAAGGGGCTGGGAGGAGTAACAGAGACCAATCTGCTGCCAAAGAACCTAGATCACTCTGGAAAGGCAGAGAGATACGAGAAAAATGGGGAAGGGAGACTTGCAGCTAAAGGGTAAGGCACAGATCACAGCCTTTGGGGTGCTCAAGGCTTTTGGGGCTGGCCCTGGGGTTGGTCATGGTTCACTGCAACAGAATAGAACCACAACAACTTAAAGTCATTGGGGTGTCACTCTTTACTTCATAAGGCTTTATATTAGACTCTAAATGCTTAGTTTAGAACAAAGCTCTAGGTGGACAACCATTAATTTTGAAGTCCTTTAGCCAGTAGCTTAGAGGAAATAATATTGTTTTGAGTAACCAATATTATGTTTAAGGCAGTAGGTGAGGATTAATTCTACTTAAGTTCTGAACCTTTCCTGTGAAGTGTACTTACCAGGATGGAAAAACACTAACCTATAATTAAGTATGGGTCACGGGTTCTAGTTCCATGAACATGAGTCATGACCAGATATTGTCACAATCAGACTGGGCAGTATTCTGTCCTTTTTATGATGGCCTGATCTCAGCATATTCACAAAAGAAAAAAACCAACAAACAGCTTGAAGTCTTGCACTCAGTTCAACTTTTCATCAGAGTACAGAAATTGGCAGGGAATACATATGAAGAACCCATAGAAGTTGTAATCACTAAATAACATTAGGCAGCACTCATGGAAGCTTCCAGGAAGCTGATGCTACTCAGAATGCACTTTTTGACACCTCGCTTCTAGATCACTCTTCATGAACAATTTCCATGAACATGAACATGAAGAGAATGCAGTTTAGGTGTATTAGTCTCTTACTGACATGCTATTTTAGCTGCTAAACACTTTTTTAGCATTTCTACACTAATGAACTCTGGTACTTGGAATTGAAGGAGAAGGTATTTTCCGCTGAACTTCCAAAAATTTCAGATTAATTCAGGATTAGAATTCTACTACAAAAGGACTACCTGAAGTTTGCTTAAGGGTAACTTGGCAGCCTCCAAGAGCTGTGGGGCTGTGTGTCTGTAAATAGAGCAGTGAAACAATTAAAATAAAGAGGTGATAGAGAGCAAGCTTGCCATTGCACATTTGGACACCTTTATTGGAGCTGATCTATCCATCTACTACCAGTATTTAATGCAGAAGTCTTTTCTAAGGAGTGGAACATGCTGAACAGAAAGTTATACCCTTACCTGTTTCTCCTGAGCTAGGTGTTAAGTTGGCAGTCTCAGCCCCAGCTATGGGTTCCTCTGAATCTCTCACAGCATACTTATTAATAAAACGCACACGTTCCTGAAAAGCCTAGAGATCAAAGTTTTATAGTCCAGGTAAGAAAAATTTTACTGCATATTTTAAATCTCAAAGAATTTTCAAAAGTAGGATTCTATAAGTCTTCAATAAGACCTAACACCAGGGTGCAGTGTGCAAGTCTGCCTGGTGCTGGAATCAGAAAAGATGCCAGGATCCCACTGAATCAGTCCTAAGATACTGCACACTTATACTAAAGATCACTGTCCAATGAAATAGTGGGAAATCACTAATCTCTGGGCAGTTTAAAATAGTATTGGGATTAAAAATAAAACAAAAGCTGTATAGCTGAATGTACGGCTACTGCACCTCCTTAGGGAACTATCACTTCATCCTAGGAGCTCCTATAGCCTGATGATTTAGACTTCCTCCTGAAAAATGAGACCTTTGGGTGCAAACCCTTTCAGACTCAATTACCTTTGATGCCAGAACCAGACATCAGTACTTCTGTTTTTTCAGAAGGCGACTTTGACTCACTTGGCATTCTCTTAAGGGCTGACGTTGCCAGAATGGATAGAGAAGCCCTTTGGCTTTTGGTCATCCTGGAGTCAGGCACTCAATTTCCAGAGTCAGAGGGTCTGTGACTCTGGAATGGGCAGACATTGGGCCAGGGTTGTCAAGAAGAAAGGAAAGGGGAAGCTACTTAATCTGGATAGCACACCCCCAATTTAGACCTTGTTTTAGCATATTCTGTTGTTGCTGCAATTGTCTTAATGACAGCTGTTTTAAAAAATTGTCACAAACCTAAGGGGCTTCAAAAATGGAACCCCGTAGTTGCAATTCAGTTGATTTTCTGATTAAAAAAGGCAACGGTGATAGAATCAGATTCTGAAGAGTCTTTGCACATCAAAGAGGATTCATTTCCAGCTAATCTTTAGGAGGCTGTACTTGCATTTTCAGTCTCAGCACAACCAATCAAAGCTGCAGAGCTGCATCTCTCCTTAGTTCAGAATTTAACAGAGTAGTGTCAGGAAAAGTTCTGCTTTTGAACAAACTGAAAAGAACTGAGAAAATCTGAGATTCTAACTGGCAAGACTCATGTCTGAGGTTCATTTCTGAAAGGTAATATAAAAAAGACAAATCTGGGATTCTGACTGAATATCCCTTAATGGGAAATTGTATTGGTGGTGATAGGGAATGACTCTCAGGTGAGTTAGAAGACTGCACTTTGTTCTTTTATTTTTCTTTGGTAATGATGCTTCTAATTCTGAATCAGCACTGCAACTTTTTGCTTTGCTCGAAAGAGCATGTATTATTTTTCCACCTCAAGCATATGCCACGTCAAAAGCACCCAGATGCAGCCGGCAACTAAATCAGTATTGCTTCTCCAAAACAGTGAATTCATACTGAGCGTGTACCAGCCCATGGGTAACCTGCAACACAGAATGAATTTGGAATCCTGGCTGCAAGGGACAATTTGAGTACTGATATGACCAGATGCCAGTTCTTCAGGAGGAATCATTTTTGGCATGTTTATAGCAGTGTATTTCTCAATCGAATCTGTTCATGCTAAACATTAAACTTGCCACAAGTAGCAGCTTTGCAAATGTGTAGAGGTAGTTGGCTTTCTAAGGAGAAACTTTTCTATGTTTTGTAAAGTAGAACCTAAAATCTCAGTGATCTACAGAAGCCTGAAGTAGATTATCTGGATTCCTGCCTGGAATTCAGGAACATAATCACTTTTAATTCTTTAAACTGTAAAATTTCTTGTCTTCCACAGAGTGGTGAAGAGGACAACCCTATGAAGTCAAGTTTCTGTTGTGACAACTGCTCTATCATCACAACAACTCCTGGAACTTGTGAAGAAACATCACTGCAAAGATAGCACTCTGGTATTACCTTGACAGCTCTCCCTGGCTCTGCAGACTCCCATGCTTCTTTCATGGCTCTGATCTCATCTGCTCGCCGGGTGTCTTTCTTCATCTCCAGAAAGTCTGCCTCTTTCTGTTCGCTAACTATGCGTAAAATCCAGTAGGGTGTGTTTGAATCTGCTGGCTGAAAGTATCATAAACACAATGTAGTCACTGGTACACATCTATTATCACTCTTTAGGATGAAGTTATGTTTTTCTATACTGATAATTTTTCTGACTGATATGCATTGTACATTGACAGACTGATACGCATTATGACACAAATAGAGGCTGCCAAAGGAAAGAAAAATTACTTTGCAATGCCTGGAAGCTCTTTCAGGTATTTTGTTCTCATGTTTTCCCCCACCCCCATACAGCATGCTCCACCCTCCCAGTTCTTCTGAACAGTTTGTCTGAACCAGAGTATTTTGCAGTGATTTTTCATGCAATTGTTTTATCTCCCTTCCCTTCCCTTCCCTTCCCTTCCCTTCCCTTCCCTTCTTTACTAGAAGCCTTCATACAATTCTTTTCCCTCCTTTCCCTTCCCTTCCCTTCCCTTCCCTTCCCTTCCCTTCCCTTCCCTTCTTTACTAGAAGCCTTATTATATTCAAGTGGGATTTTTGTTTAGAAATAAACCTTGCTCTGTCTTGTAAAGTTCTTTTCCAGTCACTTCCCAAAGTCTCTAAAACACCTTAACACATGGCTTCTCCAGAATCACAGGGTAAGTAGCCCCTGAAGTCTAGGAGACTATTCTGCTGTCTGACGAACCAATGAGATATTGTGCTGCATATATTTCTGGAAACCATACCATCTGAAGAAGCTTTAAGCCTAAGACTTAGAACTAGGGTGAGGAGTTCAGCTCTTATTTGAGACTAAAGGTGGGCATCTTCTTTATCTGCAAGGGCTCCATCTCAAAACTTGCATCTGTTTTAGTGGTGGACTCCCAAGAACCATTGTCCCAGCACCTCTAGTATAAGGCACTATTCCAGAACTCTGTATAACTAGGTGTGGATATGAATCACAGGGAAGTCTGCTGTGCAGCAAGTTTAGTCAACAAAAAAAAACCCAGTAGAGATTTCTTCATGAAAAATCCATGGTTCACTCCTTGAACTACACACCATGAGGCAGCAAAATTCCCAGAAAAAGCAATACCATTAAACAAGGTGCTGTCAGTTCCTTCATTGCTTTCCATTAATCTGTTTGCAACCAATAATGTCAATTATTCCTTTTAAGGCATAAAGGCTGGCAATAGCTTTTCAGACAGCCACAGGACACTCAGATGATCCCACCCCAGGGGAGAAGAACTTCCAAGTAAGCAAGTACGTACCAATTTTTCTGCCACTGTATGTCTGCATGCTAATGACAATTGTGATATATGAGACAGGAACTGACTACAGTGGAAAGACCTATTTCATCTCCCTAGGAACCTATGAAAGCCACTATGAGGGACTAATGGAACACAAATATGGTGAATTCATGGAATTTAGTAAGCCTTCAGCAGAGACAGGAAACTACACCAACAAAAGGAACAACCAGTAGTTCCTTTATACATAAACAAAGAAATGAGCAAATGGTATTTCTAAATCCAGGAGGCACATTTTTTGCATTCAACCTTTTTAATTCAGCCTTTCTCAGGTGTAAAGCTAAAATGGTGGCAAAGCAGGGTATAGAGAAATGCAAGGAATGTTAGAAGTCCTAGCAGTACTGATCTGCAGACCTGAGAATATCTCTATATTCAGTGCAAGGATGGCACATTCAACAAATCAAGGCTTTGGCCTTGTTCTCACCTGAGATTCAAGTGATCCTCTTTCGTTCTGGAACTTCTCTTTTTCTGTCTTCTCAAATACTTTATCTTTTGATCTTATGGTTGACTCAGGAATACTTGCAATCTTTTTTACTTTGAAAGAAGTGAGAGTTAGGGGAAAGTTGTGCTCCTCGTCCTTTCCCCTGTGTATTACTCAGATGTAGTTATAATGCATGACGAATTAGAGAATATAATTGTTATCCATAAATATAGTTCCCCATACAAAACCCAGGGTGGAATAACAGCACAAAACAATCATAAAGAGAGACAAAGGGAACCCAGTTAATTAGTTGACACTTTCAAGTACTACCAAGAAAGAATGTGAAGACAAAACAACTTTTGAAAACGTACTTACAAGGTGAACGTATTGTGGCAGCCTTATCTGTCCTAAATAGCACTTTACCCGCGGCTTAACTGAGAGTTTGTCACGGTGCCTGCTATCAGTCACTGCACTGCTGCCTTGTGTATGGGTCGGTATAAAGACTTCAATGCACAAGAATCACAGCTTCACACTCACTTCCCTTATACAGTCTCATACAATCACTGGCAGTGTTTGTTATGCACCAGGAAGGTATGAAGCTCAAAATAGGTAAAGTCAATGTTCTCATTATCTCACATCCTAAGACTGTCTAGAACAGAGAATGTAGATACACCCCACCAAAAATGCAAGGAAGTTAAGGCAAAGAAACATGTTTGGGACTCGAGGCATATTTAAGAAATGCAAAATTGTCATTATCACAACTATCTGAGAACATTTTTAAGTAATTATATTATCAGTACATATGTATACTATATGTTTGAATTAATGATACTGAGAATTGACATTTGCATCACTATTTTGCAATGTCTTAGCTGGTGAGAGCTGTAAACAAGACTTATTGCATGTCATATTCTTGTTGAAATAAATTAATAAATAAAGCCTGTAATAGCATATAACTTCAATAGCATCAGGAGTGTATCAGTTGAAACAACTAGGGATGTATCCAAAACACTATGAGGAAGATTAAAGACCTGAGTCCGAAATCTCCATTTCCTTCCACCTTCCTACTTAAACATTGAGACAAGTGCTGAAACCTAGATTTAGCCAATACGGTAAAATAGGGGACTTCTCTCAGAAAAAAGTTGATATGAGTGACTGTTTCACAGTCTGATGATAATAATAAGATATCTTTCAGTTAATGCTTTCAAGATAAGATATCTTTTACTTAGTGCTTTTCCAATTTCTTTCCACTGAGAACAAATCTTTGTACTGCACGATTAATGAGCTTTGGATGAGATCTGCAATGTCATGGCTGAGATTATAGGGATATATAAAATCCTAAATATTAAATATATAGAAACATATTTATAATGCACATATAGCTCCACATAAAAATATATATTATATGGTATATAAGTAATATCATACATATTACACTGTACATGTGTTTATCTGGAAATGGTATTATTCTTATCTCCTCATGACACTTTAAAAAATGTCCAATGACACCAAACTGTAAAACTTAATTGATTCAGGGCTATCAAGGCATATATTAAAGAATGAAAGCAAAAATTAAAGTGGTCTCCACAAATACTGAATAGACTAAAACAAATATTGATGACATAATTCAAAGTTATAAAATGATTACAAAAATGGCTTTCCCTTTAATTTCACATTATCATTACATAGTAGCACCATAAATCAGGCTGGTGTACATGCATTATTCAAGGAATTATTAATTTTTAGAGACAAATTATTTATTGTTTACACAAACACTCAAAAGACATTCAGTGTAGTTAGCTAAATGATTCCAGACAAAGAATTTCTATGTCATAGGATACTACAAGCTTGTCTGGTTTCTATAAATATTTAGTGACTCTGAATTATAACATTTCGATGCTCTGAACTTATAGCATATCCTGATAAGTTATCAAAGAACAAGGAAGCATAAGAAATGATAGGGCTAGAATGAGGTAACCTACTTTAAATCCAGATATGAAGGCTTAGGGCAAGATTAAGTTGAGATCTCCAAGCTCTGCCATGAGCTGCCCTGTTCAAGTTCCCACAGCCCTTCCCACTCCCTCAGCCAAGCAAGAAGTATCCCCAGTTTTGGGATCATCCTCCAGACATGCCTGGAGGGGGCAATGATTGCATTTCGGCTTGCTGCCCGCTCTGATTCAAAGGGAGATGCGAGTAACAACTTGGGACTTTTCTTAGGGCAAAGCCAGGCAAATGCTTTGTATGGGATATGATAAGAAGAAAGGCAGGCAGATGATACAGAAAGTAAAAGGCCATTCCAGCTCACAGCTTATGCATCAATCATCACAAACTCTCAGTGGAAGTTTTTATATCTGTATGGCACCAAGAAAAGCTTGGGCATCACGCAGGCTGTCAGTGATGACACACAGCTGACAGCAACTTTAAAATTAGCTTCTCTACTGCTCTTCAATTATTTATACAAAAATTCATTTAGTCTAATGCCAAATGTGACCAAAGTGATCATCCAGTCTGATGTCCTGCCTATGACAAGCTTGACAATTGCACCAAATGCTTTCTAAATGAAACTCAGCTTCAGATTGAGATACATCAATTCTCTTTTTTTAGGCAAGATAGACAGCAACTCCTGGTTTATGAAATTTAAATTACAGAGACTCTATCTTATTCATAGGTATAATACAGAGGAGTCTTTTGAAGCTTTCTTTGAGAAGGTATCATGCTCCTGTATGAAATAGGCTCTGAGCATTTAGTGGGATCATCCAGTAGTTGATAGCAATAACTGTAAGTTGCCCCATGAGGGACTTTCATATTTTGTTAAGAAAAGATTGAGAAGTTCAGATGTTGCTTTTCCTGTCTTTGACTGGACCCTCAGGAGGATTCTCACAGATGGCAACATCAAAAATCTTTCCAAAATTGGGCTCACCCATACACTAAAGTAACAGAAAAAATACACCAGGATAGAAGCAATCCAATAATATGGTCACAGTAGTAGTGTGGGGTTAGAGTGTGGCTTAGAGATCTACAGCACCATCATGTATCCTCTGTGAACTATTTGTTCACTGAACAGCAGGCAGGTGATTAATCACTACTGACGGGCACGCTGATTAATCACTACTGACAGGCAAGCAGGAAAAGAGATAAAGAGAGAGAGATCTGAACATCCTGTGAAACATCCCATGGAATCCTCTCCTTGGCACAAGCCAGCAAATTCTCCTTTGGGAAAAGAAAACCTGTGGGAGAAACTTTCACAGCTTTGGAGGATAAAAAGGAATATTCCAAAGCATATTTTCTGTCCTGCCTTTTCAAACCTACCTCTACTACCTGGGCTGGGCACTCTATCTCCCCTGCTTTCCTAGTTGGATAGACAGCTTTCTCTTATCAACAGCTTATACTCCTAAGTTAATTTAAGGTAATATGTAAAATACATGCTGCAGTTAGCATTCAGCACACAGTGATGATTCAGCTAGGGGTTGTGACAGTTGCACAATAAAACTTGTGATCTTATTACCAAAAAATGAAACCAAAGAACCCCAAAACATAATAGCTGAAAATCCTATACACAAAATGAACCTTAAAGTGATTTTGTTCACACAGTCAAGCAACTGACAATAGTACTAGCAGTTGCAAGATTGCCCGCTAACTGTTCCCCTTTTCCACAAGAATTATGATCTTGAGCTTGCATTTTTAAAAATATTTTACCATTGAAGACTTGCTCTGCAACAGTTCTCAGAAGGAGGAGACAAAAAAAAAAAAAAAAGAGAGAGCAAGAAAAAAGAGAGAAAAGACGAAGACCACATAAATAAACTATGTGGAACTTCCTAATTTCTGTGTACTTAGGTTTTCCTGCCTAATGCCTTTTTAATGTTTTGTTTGTGCAATGGGCTCTTTAATGAAACATTTAATGGGATTTCATATATAATAAATATGACTAAGTATTATTCACAAAATAACTTTCACTAACACAGTTCTTTTTACAAGTACAAACATCAACAAATACAAAATTATCATAGGATCTGTATACCAGAGAATTTATTTTCTTCAAAAATGTTTGAAATAAGTATTTATAATAGTGGTGAATATCAACAGTATAATAGCATGTGTTGTCATTTAAAGGGAGACTAGTTTAAAAGACTTTAGCAGATCTTAATACGAAGTTGAAGTATGGTTTTGCCATGATAAATTAGCTTTAATACAAAATTAACTCCAGATGGCACTGTCGGCTTACATGAAAAAGGGATACTTGCAACAGGGAAAATTTGTTGCAGAAATTTTTCAACTGGCTCACTGCAGCATTCTTAAAAATCACATGGTGAGACAATACCTTTTTGGTTATACACCAATATTATTATTATATGAATTTTGTGTCTGACAACTGGTGTCATCAATTTTAAATGGTAAAGGTTAGTTTTCAAACTGATTTAAGACTAGATTAGAAAAAAGATTAAATGTTTGGGTTTTCCCCAAAATACTTAACTATAGTAAGCACTCCAGATAAATATTGCTGTTAATAGGGGTACATAAACATGAAGGATTAAATGTGTATTGGTGTTTAAACTTTTTGATCTACGTTGTTTTTAAACTCTGTTGGTGGCTTAGGCAATCTGTTGGTATCTTTGTATGAACAGAAATACTCAGTTAATAAGAACTGTGAAATGGATTTGGGTTACTCTGAAATGCAGCAATTATGACAGGGCACAAAAATGACACTATTTTAAAATAATCCCAAGAGAAAAAGTGCTTGTTATCACTGACTGTAGCTTAAGTATGTTTGAATGCAAATGAGCATCAATTACCATGGAGAAGGGGAGCTATGAACTGGAATACTGCTACCTTGAATTCAACATGAGAATACTGATGACATTGACAAGGTTCAGTGATATGAGCTGAGAACTAGTGAAGAAGCTTAAGAGATGAAGTGACCTCCCTTGACGTGCAGCTCTACAGGCCACAGTGAAGCTGTATAAAAGGATACACACCAGTAGCGTGGCAGGTGTGCCAAGTGCAAGTGTCCCTATGTAACCGACTCAGAAGGATAAGAGGATGTAACAGGATGTCTATTGTAAGAAGCAGTCTACAGGGAAAATTAAGAGAATAAATGGAATCATCTAGGAAGAAAAGATGATATTGTGAAGAACACAACAAACTACAAGCAGGTGAAATCACTAAAAGAGCTGTGTACAGGCCTGTAAGCCTACATGACATAGCTCCTCAACTGCTACTAAAACTGTCTAGAGACTATAGTAAATCAAGAAGATACATATTTGTAAAGTTGCATAATAATAACTGAAGAAATACTGAAAAAAATCTCAAATATTGCATACATCCCAAACCCAAGAAATTATATCATATCCTTCAGTAATTACCGCTGCTGAATCTCAGTTCAGTCCAGGGTACTAGAAATTACAAAAAAAAGACTTGACCAGACATTTTAAGAGAAATATGTAAATATAGTAAGAAGTGAGACATACCACTAGTAAATAAAAATCAATCCATCCTAAAAAGTTATAGGGTATTAGCAAGTGTATATATATGAGGAAGCAAACACTTTCTGCTTATCACTTCTTTTAAAAATTGAGTTATAGAACTTTAGTATTAATGATACAGAAAATTTACTGAATGGTGGAAAGTAATATTTTAGGTTCTGCAGGAACCTAGGGGTGAGAACACAGGAGAATCAGCTGCCTGTGTGCATGATGTTCTGCACTAGCAGCTGGAGTAGGGCTGCAGCCTCAGAGCTCATAGGGGATGCAGGGGCCAGCTACTGGGCACACTAGGTGTCTAAGTCCAGCTGGTGGAGGGATCCACCTTTATAGAAATATATAGTCTCTCTAGGGGACTTCCATTCTTTCCAGCCAAAGAGGGAAAAGCAGGATGAGGCAGGTGGTACTGTCTGTGTTTGTGTATGTGCTTTGAGTGTCTGTCTGTGATCTGTGAAGCTGGCAATGTGTGTGTGTGTGTATATATGCATATATATATGTATACACATACATATATACATCGTGTGTATGTGTGTCTATGTGCATGTGCTTGGTGGGATGACAGCTTCAGCCTCACAAATAGTTGGACCTGGGAATGTGCAGTAGCAGCAGCCTTGCCTCTCAGGCTGTTGGGTCCAGAGTGATAAACTTTAACATAATTAAGACCTAATAATTTTGTGTCAACCCTACTGGTAAAAGAAGAAAAAATATGAGACATTTATCTGATTTACAGAATATTGACTAGTATTCTTAAGTGCTTTTAATGTGTCTTGGGCTTGGTTTTTACTGTTCCTTAAGAAATCCTACAATAATCTGTAAAAAACCCAAAACCCTTTAATTTCTCTGTCCCCTTCCTGACTTAGACATACGGACTGTACTTGGGAGCTTTCCTAGTCCTTCCTCTTGCTAAATTCTTCTCCTAGCAGTAAGAAGCAATACATTTCCCAAACCAGGCCTTTTTTCCGCCCTCTTGTTCAGTCCATTTTCTTAGATTATCAGCAGGCATGTTTCTGTTCCAGATGTCTACCTGAAGCTGAGCCCTAAGAAGGTGAGTTTTGCAGTGTATTCTCTGATTTCCTTGTATTTCGTGAACTGAAGAAGTAGATTCATGCAATCAAGCTTCATTTCTAAGAACTACAGAACAAAAATCTTTGTTGCCTAGTTATTTCACTCAAACAGTGAAAAAAATGTTGCTTGGAGCAATATTTTTTTTTAAATCAGTAACATGGTACATTTGACTAAATATGTACTTAGATTAACCTACCTTTGATTTCATTTTTCTGCATTTCTTTCAGTTCCTGAACAAGCAAAGACTCACTCTCAGTAAGCAGCCAACTATCATGCAACACCAATGCCTCTATTGTATACTGGTGAGACTGTGAAAGAAAATGCAACATGCTGAAGTCATAACAATTACAGCAAGCATTCAAGTCCTGCAGGTTAGCAAAGTGCCAGGTATTGAATTCAGCAAATAAAACACATTATTAATTATTAAGCTTGCACATAACAGCATTTGCAAGGAGCTTAAAAAATTAATGTTAATTCCACAGATCTTATTTTAATTCCTGTGAAATTAAACAATTACTCATGTGTTTATCAAGTAAAACTAAACTGGGCTATACAATAAGGAGCTACATTCCTCTAAGATTTTCATCCAACTTTCCTATGTATGCCATGTACTAAAACAAAGACATTTGTCTCTGATTTTAAGACCTACTACAGGGCTTTGAGCCCTAGTACTAGCACTCAATAATGCCTTAATGTGAGGCAGAGGTGACAGGGTCCATGGGCTGTTCTTAGGATATTTTGTTGCAATTGAATTCAACTATCAAGAAAAAATCACAGCAGAAAAACATGGGGAAATAGAAAAACAAGAACTGTTTTAGAAAGTATACCTCATTTCTGTAAAATAGATAAACAATACTAAATGACATCAAGAAAAACCCATTGTTTGACATTACTCTCTGACAAACTTGGCTTGAGTAGCAGATATTATGTGTCTGTTACTAACGTTTCCAGCTGACTGGAAATAGGTGTTTCTCTATGCACACCATTACAGATGGCCTTCTATAATATCATATTTCAAAGAAAGCTCATATTGAAGCATCAGAACTTTGATTTCTGGCCGTTTCTGATCCTTATGTGAAAGTTATACTATACTTGTATTGGATTTGCCAAATGAAAAACATTTAAAGATAGAGTAAATCACCTTGATATGAAACTCCCTACTTACTTAGTCATTCATACATGTACATTATCCTTTTTTCATCACCTCATTCAAAAGCTACCAATAATCTTAATTTTGGATTCCTTGTTCTTGCCTCAGGATAGAAAATCTCCACATGTACCAAAAGAATTAGCAATAATCCTTCACTCTTTGTTTGCTGTTTGTTTGCTTTTTTTTTCTTCCCAAATCCCAGTGATTAATAATCTCTTACTTGTTGTGGGCTTCCAACATTATTTTCAAAGTTTTCCAAGATGAAAGATTTATCTATTTTTATCACTGGAGCTTCCTGTACAAGGTCTGACTTGGAAGAACTTTTGCTGTTCTTTAATGAATTATTACTTGCTTTTTTCAATTGTCCAGTTTCCGATCCCTTCCTTGTACTACTTTGAATAATCTCTTGGTTTTTTACTGCAAGATGACAAAAAAAGGTCCAGAAATTCTATTAATTACTGGTATGAGGTAAACAGATGCTCCCAGAAAGTATTAGAAAGAATTAACATAGTCCATTTTCTCATACTGAATTGTACTCACAAGGTTCCAATTAAAATTATGCTTATTCCAAATACTACCCTGATTTCATTTTGCATGCAAATCACAAATATCTTCAAAGTAAATAATGAGAAATTTGAGACTGTGTATATATGAGTGTTGTTACTGTTTATAAACCATATAATTTCTTCCCCTCAAAGTCCATGCTTCTTTCCTGCACCAGACACCACAACACTGTGCTATATCCATATTACAGAATATGGATAGCCTTGTGCTCCCCACGATGGGATCCCTTTGTGGCTAACTTAATTTAACAAATTGTGTAAAACTGGATGAAGGGAAGAGGTGCATTGGCCACAGTTCTGGCAGTGCCTACCCTTACAGAAGTCTCTTATCCAATCTCTTTGTGTCAACCTGACACAAAGATCATAGCTAACTTGAGCTAAAAAAAAGCCAGTCTTGAAAGGAGCCATAAAACTATTTGTGATCTGCCATTTATCAATGTATATCATTTTCACCTAAGGAAGATGTTAATGTGGAAAAACTGTGAAAACAGGAATGTTCTAAAGAAGGGTTGTCACAGAAATATCAACTCAGGAAACATAAATTTGTTTTCATTTCCAATGCCATTGAAATTTCTTTTGCCTGCTTGTCTACATAGAAAGTAAAGAGAATTCTAAAAGTGAACATCTCATAGAAAATTGAATAAGGACATTCATAATAATTCCCCTCTGGGGAAGCAGCTTCACCTGTGTTACCCTAACAACAGCTGGACCATCAGCTGGGAATGAGATATCATTTTGACTTCACTGAGGACAAGAGGCTTTACTCTTCCCAGGGTTTATTGTATAAACAAAGGATGATACTGCATCATTGCAACACCTCAAAAGAAAAATGCACAATTTCATGTGTGTTGATGAAACATCCTGGGAAATTCACAGGAGGTGGCAGGACAATCAGACCAGATTCAGCAAAATTTACTTGTGGTATGTCAAAATATAAATGCCCTATCAGAGGTTTAAGTGTGCCCCTGGAAACTCAAATGGAGTCAAGAAATATTGTTTCTTATGAAAGTCAAATGCCATGGATTATTTCCTATTGCATCTTTCCTCTGCATAAGTCAGTGCTTCCTTGTTCCTAAGAAAAGCAATAGAAGTCAGGAAATCAAAGGAAGACCTTACTGAGATGGTCTCTTAAAGAGGTCTCAAACTCCTAATCACAAGTTATGAGTTGCTCTTCTGCATTGCATTCAGAATCTTTAGCATCAGAGCTATCCCTCTTGCTGTCTCTGTGGCAAGGAGGCCTGTGAGAGAAATGTGAAGAAAGATAATACTTGGTTTCTTCTAAACCATTTTTTAGAGTGCTGCAGCTCCAGGGCTGTTATTTTGTAAAAGGCATTATGCCTAAGTAAGCCTGTAACTGTGGAATAGTTTCTCACTCAGATGCTGCTGAGCTTTCCAGGAATCAGTTAACTTCCCATGCTGTGAAGGTGAAAGTAGACATAATTCACAATGGTTGGATTATTAGGTCTTTCATCAGAAGGATCCAAAATCATGAGGCTTTCACTCAATAGAAGTGTCTTTGGATGAATAAGAAACAACATCCAAAGAGCAGAATCTTGAATATTCTACATCTGCAAGAAAACCTGCTGCAAAGAAACAATTTGTATTCCAGATGGAAGAAAATGAAGACATTTTCTAATTGGGTAAATTGCCTTTAGGTTACCATTTGCAATATTTGCATAAAGGTTTCGAGTCAGGAATGATCTTCAGTGCCTGTCCAAACACTGTTAGCAAGGGCCAGTGCAAATAATTTACAAAAAGGTAGCTTTAAAGCAGTGACGCCACCTAGATGTACTCCCTTGGAGTCAACAGAGAGGTAAGCTCTGCTCCAGGTGTTGTGTCGGGGTTCTAGGAGATGTGTACTGCCCTCTGAAGGAGTTTACCTCTACCTATCAAGATAGGTGGAGTTCAAGGGAGGCTGTATTCCTTAGGCTACAACTGGCTTTCAG
>NW_008238632.1:53237-75626 GCF_000691975.1 Corvus brachyrhynchos
ATGCCTCGCTATCCTCCTCTTCTCTCTCTCCTAAACCTGAAGAGCTTGAGTATTGAAAAGTTCTATCATGATTTTCCCAGAGGGAGATCCTGCCATGAAGATATCTCAGAATGATGGAATCCCCCTTAAGACTCATTCTCTTTCCCTTGCAGGAAAGATCACTTGGAAAAGCTTCCCAAAATACATACACAGCCAACAATTCTTGCAATGGTCACCAGGTAGTGCTGTAACACCAAATTAGTTTTCTTACTACATACAAAAATATGTATATGTCACTCTTGGTTTTCCTAAGTTCTGACTAGAAAGAACTCCTACCTGCGTTGCTTCCAGTTTCAAGAAAATATTTGAAAGATATTTTGATACTTTGTGAGAGGATTATATCAGACTGTTACTGTGGAAAATGAAAGGATTGTGAACATTCACTTTGCCCATCTGTGCTTATGCAACTACTGTGCTTATATCAACAAAACGAATTGTGCTTGCAGTGTGTGTCAATATGTAACTCCTTTATTGTCAAGCAAATTTTCAAGGTCAAAGTCATCTGCTACATCTCAAAAGAGGTAAATATATTCAAAATCAAGTGGTTTAATGTAGGTTTTGAGCTGTGAAAGACATTTATAGAACAGCTGTGACTTGAGATGAATTAACAGGCTGTGGGTGGGCAAGAGAGATAATGTTTTATTGGTGATGCTTGCACAATAATGTCACTTAAGAGGACTTCTGGCAACACAGTGATCAATTCTATGAGAGGCAGAACATGTGTGGTAGTGAATAAGTCTCAAATGTAGGGACTGTATCTGTCTTAACTAACAAGTTTGATGCCAATGGTACAGCAGTGTTTTCTGGTTATTCCTATGCTGAGAAAACACACTTTTTTAGAGAACAAAGAAGGAATCTTGTTGTATTGAATGTCAGTTGTACAAATCTCCCCCTGAATTTGGCATCAGTGTTTCTGAGTGTTTCTATACTGTTATAGTACAGGCCATAAAAACACTTTTGACAATAGCAAAGAACCATGCTTTTACAATGCCATAAACTGAACCACTACTGAACCTAGAGACACTCAGTAGGTTGCATAATACAATACTGTCATATTGGTTATACTGAGTACATTTCACAATATTTTCATTTTGTTTGGATGCTATGAAAGATTCTACACAAAGTATATTCTTTGTGATATACAGGATGTATATTAATAGGAAAAGAACTTCAGTGTTAAGGCCAGTTGGTCTAGTATCATAAAAATACAAGTAATAGTAAAAAACCAACAAACAGTGACAGCTTCACAGTCATTCATTCATTCAATGGTAACTCTCTATATATTCACACACACTTAAAGAGCATCAGAATATTCATTTCAACTTCAAATATAGTCTAAAATCATAACACAATTTTATGGCTGCCACTGCTGAATAGGCCCTGATACAAAAACCTCACTATTTTCAATCAGGTTAATGTAACAGGTATTTCACTGAATAATTCATGATGGATTAAAATAATTCTAAATTAGCAGAAATTATTTGTATCACAGCACATTAGAGCTAGAATGTGTGTGTCTGATTTCTAAGGATATTTTGCAAAGTTCTCACATATGCATCCTGGTAGACTGGCAAAGGCAAAATGCCCCTTTTAGTTATTCTGCCCCATCCTCTCCCTTCCAGCATCTGTTGGAACCCATTTATCTTCTCTGTCACTTGATTGTGCCTTTTAACTTATTGCAGTTCTTCAGATTATCATCTTTGCAGCAAGACAGTTTCCTGAAAGTAAGTTTCTCCTTCACGTTACTGAGGGTAACTTGGCACTGCCACTATTGTGATACTGATCCTAAGATGAGCTATTTTATACGTTCCTGTTTCTATTTCCACCAGTGTACTATTAAATTTACTATTCCACTTCCATATTCAAAAACCAGTAACCAAAAATAGCTACTTGGTAGCTGATCTTGGTAACTCAGAAAGAATCATGACAGCTTCTCTATAACTTCCTTTAAAACCCTAATGTTTTCATCTGAGGAATTACATTTTAAAAGCATGGTCTTCACAGGACTAAATTTTACATTTCTGGTCATAACAAGGTGCAGTTGAGACAGAAATCAAGATGTTTCATAAATATGATTAAATAAATTATTTTTTCCCATAAAGCATTTGAATTTCATATTATACATTATTCTAAAGCATCATGTTTGGAAACTCCATAGTTCAAAATAGTGGAGGTGAGCAGATGAAATATAATGCTATTTTGGGCTTTAGCAAAGCAATAATGCAGTATTTCAGCATATTGTCTTTGCCTCAGGTTCTCAATATGCTCAAATAGGGAAACTCAGGTTTACAGAAGATTTATTGTTTAGGAGTCTTCATAGAAGAACTGAAGACTTTAGTATCTTACATATCTTATGTATAGTAGCGTCCATTGAGAGTACAGCAGCAGACTTGTTTGCTTATAAACATCTGTTTCATTTAAGCAAACTCGTAATTCTTATGAAGAATTAATTTCAAAATTGAAACACATAGCTACAACGAATAATTCAAAATAGTACACAAATAAACTGGAAATCATTTGATTAAGAAATGAGGTGTATAGAAAACAGGAAAACAAATGAAGATTATCGAAGAAGATGGCATGGCAATAGCCTCTAAAATCTATTACATATAAGAAGTGTAATGGAGGCAGGCAGAAGATACTTAATTTTTGTTTAAAGTTACCTGAGCACTACAGGGACCATTGCTGAAAGTATGTCTAAGCATTATGTACCTCATTCAACTGTACTTATTGGTTTTGAACAGTAAAGTTAAACAGCACTTCAAAATCAAACGTCAATCCACTGGCCGAGAGTACATTCAGATGACAAAACCTTCATTCCAGTTTTGTTCTAGTTTTTAGCAGCCCATCCACAATTTCATCAAATCATAAAAAATGCCAGTAACAAATGGCCAATAGTGTCTGATGGTAACTCTTTTGAGTACTGAGTCTGGCAGACCTCTAACTTCTGAAAGTCTGGAAATGAAGCATGAAAGAGGATGTCTGGATAACCTAACTGCCCTCTGGAGTGAACCTGAAGTTTTAACACTACATCAGAGGGAGATGATGGCAGACTACTGCTAAAATCTCAAGCTGAAGGATCTCTAAGTCCATTTGTAAATCAATACTTCCTTAGTGGGACAGCACATCCAAGGAAACTGGACTATTTCTGTATCATTAAGAAAAAAAACCCCACAAAACATAAGCCACAACTACTAACTGATATCACAGGATCACTGGAGGCTGAATGCTCCTGGAAGAGGCTGGAAGACACCTCTGGAGATCATTTAGCTCAATCCAGTGGCTAAAAGCAGGTGTAGTTAGGGCAGGCTCCTCACAGCCAGATCCAGTTGGGTTTTAATAATCTCCAAGGATGAAGAATCCAAAACCACTCTCTGGGCAGTGATTGACGCATTGAGAGTAAAAATGAAACAATTATTAAAAAAAAAAAAAAAGCAACCAAAACCAAAAGAACAGTAAAATCAAACAAACAAAAAGACAAAACAAACAAAAAGAAAAAAGAAAGGAGAAAGAAAAGAAAAGAAAAGAAAAGAAAAGAAAAGAAAAGAAAAGAAAAGAAAAGAAAAGAGAAAAGAAAAAAGAAAAAAGAAAAGGAAAAGAAAAGAAAACCCCCTAAACTGAACAACCATGCACTCCAAATCACCTTTTCTAATGCTTAAACTTATTTCCTATATTTCAGTTTCTGCTTATTGCCTCTTGTCTTGTCACTGGCCACTGCTGAAAAGAGATTGGCTGCAATTTCTTTCTTGCCTCTTCTCCCAATATTTACATGGTGCCAGATTTGGGCATGCAGTAGATTCAGAATGTTAGTTTTCTGGACTACAGAAGGTCACTTTTAACTGATGTCAGCTGGATTTTTGTTAGGTACCATCACTAGTTTCAAAGTACTTAGAGAAAGTACATGGATTTTAGCATACTTATGAAAGGTGACCTTTAAACACACACTGGTTTTTATCACTAAGAACTGAGCTGACAAGACTGCAGTGTAATGAATGGCAATAAAATAAAATAAAATAAAATAAAATAAAATAAAATAAAATTACATTTAAAAAATAAAATAAAATAAAATAGCCTGACTTTGAGCAAATAGGCTTCTCAGATTCAACTGTTCAGCCAAAAGTGTCTAAAGTGTTTGCTGTAGTTTTCAAATACATTTGTTACAAATGAAATTTTGTTTAAATTCAAGTGTTACTGAGAGTTTTAACTTCTTCTCAGTATTTAAGTTGCTATGGTAAAGAACTGACAAAGTATAATGGGCATTTATATCTTCTGTTGCAACTTTCCAAGTCTGGGGCAAGTGGCTCTTACTTCAGTGTCTCCTATTTCCATGAGTATCATTTCAAGCTGTAGCAGAGTGAAAAATTGAGAGTTTTTCTTAAGGATAAATATTACATCATTTATTAAAGAGTCTTTTACCTGGTGCTCTGGGGCTCCTATGATGGATAAGAAACCAATAAAATGTGTGCTTCTGCTCAAAGGACTGAGGCTCAGGATGGTGCATTTAGACCACAAGGCCCAGTGCAATCTGTGAATTATCTACCATGCCTCATGGTCTGAGCATCACTTTCCTAACAGCCAAATTTTTGAACTGTAAGATCAAACAAATAGTTGCAAGATATTGAAAGTAAAATATATTTCAATTCTTGAGGACAAGGCAAGTATATGCATACAAATTTTCAGCTGAAAAGCTATTTCACTATCCATGAAACTCTTTACGTAGTTATAATACAAGACCAAAAGGCAGATGAAAAAAATGGGGCTGGAGATCTTATTTCAATCAATAATTTCAGTAACTTTCCTCAGTGTTGAGGGCCAAGGATTTCTGTTCATTGCTCAAAAATGTAGCTGATTTCACTCAATGTCAAAGCAATTAGAGATTAATGAAAAGAGCAGGAAAAAATAGTGTTTTCTGTGATTATCAAAAGTTTCTGTAAGACTGAATAAAATTATCAAATACAGCATACAATACTTACAGTAGGAGCTCAGAAGTGATTGATTACCCCAGAAACTAAAAACTGGGATGACTGCATTGCCCTTTCCAATGACACTTGTAATTTCCTTCTCATTATCTAGGACTTGTAGTTTAATGAACACATCTGAATTAGACGTTTGTACCTGCAATGTAGCAGTATGTGGTGCTGTGACTTTTACAAAATACCTAAAGAGGAAGAAAAAAATTATAGCAGTATAACCAACTATACCTGATCATTCTTTTTTAGGAAAGTACCTAAATGTTGTGCTGAACTGGAAGCAGACAATTAAAATTGAGTTCTGAATCAACTGTTTTCCTGGAATAGGATGGGCTACGCTTCCTGTAGTGAAGTTTAGTGCAGTGAATCAACAAACAAAGCAACTTCTGCTGCTGAAAAAAAGGGGTGGTCTAGCTATTTTTTTTCCACTACCTTATCAAATGTCCAAATAGGCATTTAACCTCCTACTGTACTTTTATTTGTTGAATAACATTAGCCACATTAGGGAACTGTATAATTAAAAAAGTACCTGAGGAAAAAAAAATAATTATTTGCTTTCAAAAGGGTGGAGATATCTCCTTTGATAGCAGCAGCTGCTTTGGTCAGCTTAAAAGACTGTGACATTAAAAACCTGTAAAATAAGAGTTTGAGGACAAAATTTAAATAATTGTTGTGACCCATTGCTTTATGTATTATATGCTTTTTGTCCATAAATTCCAATTGTTATGACTAATGTCACCAAACAAGCAAAGAAAAAAATCCATCACCCTGACTTCAGCACATTTGGAGCTAAAAATATGTAACTATCTTAAAATAATATTTTTTAAAGAATGGTAACATCAGAAGGGAGAAAAGAATGAAAATCATCAAGAAAGAGAGTTTTACAAAATTTCAGTGCATTTGTTATATTTCCATTACATGCTTTCTTCATTTATACTGAAAGTGATTCCTTCTCTTAAAGAGACCTCTATCTCAAGAATAATCCATTGGTTTGAAATATTGAAAAAAGCCTTCAGGAATCAATGTAAAATATTTTAGAATTAACCTTCAAAATATACACATTTAATCAGCTCTAAGCACAGGGCCTGTTGTAGTGCAGTGTGTAGTTCTTTGTGTAAAAACTTCAGTATAGCAATTTAGTAATGGTCAGTTCTGAACTCAGAAGGGATTTTAATGAACTTTAATCAATAAAAAGGGATTAATAAAAACCAACTCACATTTTTATTAAATGTATTCTCCTAAAAGAATCAGCATGCTAAAATAAAACATACACAAATTTTTCTGCCAATACTGCAAGATGGAAATTAGTCTCATATATCAGGAAAAAAATGTTTTATTCCTGTAATAATTAAAGCTTTATCTCCATAGTTGAGAAAAAAATCAAATTTTATGTCTCTTCTGCACCTGCAAAATCTTGATTTTAATACATATTTAATCCCCAGAAATACTGTGGAATTTCAGTAATTGGCATATGGAGAAGATTGATCTTATAGAAATGCAAAATATTGAATTTTGATTTTAAAGCTAAAGTTTGTGTACTTCACACCTGTTCTTCATTAAGCAGTGGCAATATTTCACAAAATAACACTTTCACTAATCAAATGTTAAATTTCATAGCCCATAAAATTCTGATACTTGCATCAATATTCTCCTCTTCTAAGAAAGAGGAAAGAACACACTTTTCTGGAAGGGATGACCCATATAAGAACCAGAATTTGTTCATTCTTCTCTCAGTATTTACCTAAACAGTAGAAACTCATCGTTGGGGATGTAATACTCCTTAAATTGTTTAGTAGAATAGATATTATTTACAGCCTCACGAGAGAGAAATGGAAGTGGACTCTGGGAACTGATGAAGCGGAGCTTCCATTTTCCAGCTGCCACAGGTTGGTCACCAGTGTGTGCTTCAGCCACAAAAGTGTATCCTTTCTGAAAAGGGAAAACAAGCCATTTTTATGTGGCAATAACACTACTCAAAATGCACTCCATGACTACGGGCAATACACTTTTTGTCCATTACACTTATTAATATAATAAGATGTCCTTCATCAGCAAGAATATTACAACACCAGTCTATTCTAATCTATGAAGCGTCTCTAATTTTAGCAATTTTTATTTTGCAGAAAGTTACATAGCAAGTTAAATACAATTTCATCTAACTGCAAAGCTGGCAGGTGTTTTTAGGGGCAGACACAACCAATGCCCTGCAGTCACTTTCTAACCAAATTATTTGATGATCTAAAATGCTCCTTCATGCTTAGGCAGTGCGAAAGTAGAGGTGGATGAGTTTGCTGCATGGAAACTTAGAGATGAGATTACTTTGGTCTTCAAATCTGAGGTTAAATTAACATTTACCCTAATTCAATAATGCCATTGCAGGTAAAGCATGAAATTCCAAGATACTATTCTTATTTTTGTGAAGGTATTGATTTAAGAAAAAATATTTCTAGTTTTAGAAAATGCAAGTAAAAAAACCCACAAAATGTAACACACAATTAATAAGGCTGGTGCAGATTTAGGTGCTCTTTATGAATCCTGAGAATAGGAATATAAGGAGCCAGGATATAACACAAAAAGTTTCAAACTTTGATAGATTTATATTTGTGAAAATGAAGGTAATATGAATGTGATTACTTGAAAGGCAGGGGCAGGGAAAAGGGATATAAGGAGTGCAATGGCCACTTGTAATGTTACAGGGGAACTCAGAATTAAGTCCCTTCTTCATGTACTCTGAATAGTCCTACTAACTCTCTATTTCAAACATTAAAATGTCATGTTCCACCCAAGAAATAGTCCAAATGAAAATTCTTTGAAAGGTTTTAGCTCTTTTAGTCCTCTTCTAAATTCAGTTTAAAGAAACCAGCATTTACCAGCAAAAACAGCTTTGTTGAAAAATCCTTATAATAAATAGGGTTGTGATTTTAGGAGTGTCCAATAATGCAGGGCTGGGACTCCAGGAATACTGAATATTTAGAATGAAAGTAAAATAAATTATTAATTATTTCAATTTGTGCAATTGTAGCTGTAAGGCACTTTATAACCTTTAATCACCACAAGGTAACAGCAATCACTCAGAGTAACCATTCAGGAGAACTCATTTACTTAAACATCTAGTTAAGCATAGAGTCACAGGCCCCTCTGTTCTTATCAAGTACACCTGGAAACTGAGAAGGATTTAGCCAGATATTCAACTGCTTTCTGACAGCATGGGGTGCATGAAAAGAACAATTTCTCTTGTATACCTATTTATAAAGATAATGTTATATAATCTTAATGCTCACTATAAATATCCAGAAAATTTAGACTTAGGACCAAAAGTTTGAGTGAGCACTTTCTGAGTACTACGAGCAATTAGCACAATAACTGAATTTTGTGTCTGGTAGGAAGATCAAGTCACTACTAAGAAATAAGAAAATAGATCTCAACAACCCCCAAAAAATTTATGTCTCTTTCTTAAAAAACCTTCCAGAAGTTTCACTACTTACTTTGATATCTTTTTACAATTCACTGTCTCTAGAATCAGAAAGATTTGCTTTCTAATATACCACCCAAACTAGCTTTATGGCAAAGTAAGATGATTCCCTTATGTCCTTCTATTACTAGTCAAGACAAATAACTGAGCAGTGTCCTTGCTCAAACAGACTTCTATTTTCTAGACTAAACATGGTGGTAGTGATGATTTCTTAAACTTATCTATGTAGGTCAGCTGCAGCTCGAGTGCTTATCTCTGTCCTTTTCTACAATCAGTTCAAAAGACTTGTGAATAATAAAAAGCATAGAATTAAAAAAAGACCACCAAGAACTAAACCAAATTCAACTGTATCTAGCAGTGGAAAGAAAACACCACAAAATAAGAAAATTTAATGCAACCCCAAAAAATCCAAATGCTAAGCAAGTAGCCAGTTTCTATTTAGGCTGTAATGTCTGCAAAAAGAAGACAGACTTTAGTGCTAGTGCGCAGATTTAATCTTTACTGTCAATCATTCTGAAATGAACTTTAGTGTGTTCCAGGAGTGTCTCTGCAGCAGTGAAACAGTATCTGTTGACAGGACTCCTTTTTAGCTCTGTTGTAAACTGCTGAGTCATAGTTTTGAAGCAGAACTGGTAGGTGTATTTTTTTTAAAAAAGGGACTTTTTATGTAATAATACTGACATTTAAGAATTCAGGCATACTGTATAATTTCTTGCTTGATGTATTACATTGGTGACTGTTTTTTACAAAATACTGTAATAAAGAAATGTAACAGATTAAAATAATACCATTGTATTCTGTGTTTGCTAATTGCAAAATGTCTTGTCAAAGTATCAACAGAGCTTTCAGAAGCTTGTGCAGGTCCACTGAAACAATAATCAACTATTAAGAAATAGGAAGAAGACAAGCTAAATTGTAGAGTATAAGGTTATATTCTTACTGAGGAACTCAGGAGCTCATTGATTGAGAAATGAAATAAGAACAAGTAGAAAAATACAGCATGCCTGCGCAACTGTGTTTTAGTACTCTAAAAATCACTCTTTACTGCTATTAGCCACATTTAATATTACAAAATATAAACCATTAGTTTAGCAAACAATAACAGAAATGTTGCTTTAGGAGGGGACTTCTTCAATAGGGAAGAACAGGAATCCAATATAAGGGCCATTTTCATTACTAATTGACAATCATTGAGGCTACTGTGCTGTACCCATGGGAAGAAAGGATGGACACTTATCATTCCTTGTTCAAAATTTTTATGGCCACAAGTTAAACATTGGTTCAAAGTTTACTGTGCTCACTCACTGTTACACATGATAAAAGAGAAAAAAACCCCATAATAATAGCAGCTGGAAAAGACGACAGAGGAGAGAATAATCAAAAGTTCAGTAATAAATATTTAGCACAGAAGCAGGTCAGTGATGGTCTCTGTTTGAATTTGCTGATAAATAAGGGTGTACTTTTAAGTAGAACACTAAGAAACAGATAAAAATCTCCACAGAATCTGGGCACTTGTTATTATTTTTAAAATTATACTTTTCACAACAACTTCTTGCATTTACCTTATTTTTGGGATAAACATGAGGTGTGACTTTGAAAAAGGCATGTGGCATTTCCTCCTGTGTGTCATTATCAAGAACATGAAGTCTACAGGAAGGGATAGTGGTAAACACCTTTGTCAATACAAGCATGTCTTCTGGGACAATAAATATTTCTCTAAAAAAATATTTAAATTATATCAAAATTATTTTCACAAATAAAAGGGTATGTGCAGCACAAATCAAAAATATTGTCATGGTTTAAGTCCAGCCAGCAATTAAGTACAATGCAGCTGCTCACTCACTCCCCACACCCAACCCACCCGAGGGAAAGAATCAGAAAGAAAATATAAATTTCATGTGTTAAGAACAGTTTAACAATTCAAACAAAATATACTAACAAATACACTAATAATATTAATATTTTTAATGATAAGGAGAGGGAGAGAGAGTAACAGGACCCAACAGAAGAAAGTGATGCACAATACAATTGGTCGCCACCCACTGACCAATGCCCAGCCTGCTCCTCAGCAGTGATTAGCCCCCTTCCAGGCAATTCTCCCCCAGTTTATATACTGAACATGACATTCTGTGGTATGGAGCATCCCTTTGGCCACTTCAGGACAGCTGTCCTGGCTGTGCTTCTCCCAGATTTTTGTCCACCTCCTCACTGGCAGAGCATAAGACACTGAAGTCCTTGACCTGGGGTAAGCACTCAACAACCAAAACATCTGTGTGTTATCAACATTATTCCCACACTGAATCCAAATACACAGCACTGTACCAGCTACTAACAAGAAAATGAAGAAGAAATGAAGAAGAAAACGAAATTTGTTCCTGCCAAAGCCAGAACAAGTATACATCAGAATTTAAGGAAAGCAGACAGATAAGAAGTAAGATTTTAAGCAGGTTAGTGGAAAAACACAGTGTATCAATACTACTTCCCCATAGGAGTTGTATAGGGCTCTGTGAAACTCACCTGAAAACCAGAAACCATGCATTTGGTGGTTGATCAGCATATGTTACTGCATAGTCAGTGAAATATGTCTTACACCATTCATCTTCATAACAAGGAAACTTTTCAACTGAATTACAGTTTCTTTTAAACATTTCTCTGGAAAGCAGAAAACAAAAACTTAAATCTAATCAGGATGGCATTTATATATATGCTGACTTTTACTTATGCTGATCATGAAGCATAAGTACTTTGTACATGAATGTAAAACAACAACATAAAATGTGTTACTAATGTTTCTCTAGTAGCTGTTCACTCTTAAATAAAAAAAAAGAATAATGGAGGGATCAGCTCTTTCAGACCTCATGGCAAATATATGCACATATTTCTGTTCATCAGTCTACCCATGACTATGGCTGCTTCTAATACCCCAAAATGTTATGGCTTCTACAAAACTTTTGCTCTTTCTTTTTCTTTTTTTTTTTTTTTTTTTTTAAATAAATATCAGTTAGCATAACTGAGTTGTCGTCTTAAAGCTGTGGAATCATTAGGAGATGAAAATGCCCTTATTTAGTTTTAAAACTTTTGGGAACAACAAAGGAATAAAAGCAAAACTTATTGGCCAAGGCGCTAGATTGTTATGTTAAATGGAAATCTGTCAGCTGCTAAAAAAACATTAAGCACGAGTACATTAGCATGATTTTAACACTCAAATGTATCCCTCAGGACAATGCCTATGAACCCCGTAAGTTTCAAAAGTCTGAAGGCAGACTGAAAACTGCATCTCATCCTTGCTGAGGTAGAGATGCTGCAAATCTAAAATGCATGGCTAATACTTAAAACAAGGCTGTGGTTGCAAAGTCCTGATCCCATCAATGTACACAGATTTTACAGGATTAGAAACACTAAAAAGTGATATAAAATTATACCTGGTGTGAGTGTTGCTCAAATTGCTGCTTATAAGGAGTGAGGATTTATATCCACAGGCAGTAATTATTGTCAGTTTGCACTCCTCATCTTTGGAAGAATTGATTTACTGCTAGATCAGTTGTGTGAACACTTGCACAGAGATTTTTGAAGGACTTAATGGAAATATGGGATCCCCAAAGGGTGTCATGCTTGCAAATGATTTAATGAACACTGTTGAAATTAGAATAGCTGTCTTTTCAAAAGCTGTAATAAAATACCAGGGAGAGAATCTACCTAGAAATACATCTACTTGCCTTCAAGCAAATGCAACAAAAAAGTCCCCATATGAGATAATAAACTGGTTACAGTTAAATAGTATAGCTATCTCCTTTCTTATGTTAACCACAATTCCTTAACAGATAGCACAAATCAAAAAGTTTCTTTAAAACAACTGGTTAACTGTTTAACTAAGGAATCAGTATCAGATCTATCCTTATGGAACAGCCTACCAAATACTAAAAAAATTAAACACAGGGAAAAGGTAATATTCTATCTCAAACTGTAGGAAAAAATCTGTAACATACCTAAAAATTAGATTTTACTCACGTAGAGTACACGGAATAAAGCATAGCATATATTTGGTAAAAACATTTCATCCCTTCCATCAGGGTTTTGTAATTTTGACACTAATAATACCCTTACTATGTTTATTTTGTGAAATAGGAGTTTATGACAATTGCCTGCAATAAAATAGTTTATTGCATGATTACCTTAACAACGTTACAGCACACTGTTCAAAATTTAACTCAATCACAGTCCATAGGTTTTTCAAAGTTTCTTCAACATCAGTGTTTTCTTTAGTACCTAGAGATAATAAAATAAGTTAGAAATTATAACATCCAATTTTTTTATTGTTCTAAATTACACCTGCCAAATACTTTTGAAAAATGCCACTTGCACAAGTAAATTGCCTTATTTATTTGGAGTTTTACAGAAGTCTCACTGAGCTGAAAACTGTTTTCTCCTTTGACAGAGTATATTCCATTCATCATCATCTTTGTACTTTTCAGCACTCCTACAACTGCAAAAATGATGCGATCAATATTTTCTCCAGTTTACAGTTTTTTTTACTGTAACATGTTGTAGTGATATGTGGCAATCTCTGGCCTCAGAGAATAGGCTATTTAACTCCCAGCAACTTTCATCTGCAGATACCAGGAAGGGGTAGGGATGTACCTAAACTATCTGTGTAGCTAAAAGGAAAAGAATTGGACAGCTCCAATGGGTAATTCATCCCACCCATGTTGGGTAACTCAGATAACAGGATGTGTTGTCATCTCAAGGTGTCTAATTCTATACACGGAATACAGATGAAGACTAGACAGTTTGATTTTTAAGTTTTCAGTAGTACAACACAAATCTTGGTTTATTCCAACAAATAAACTTTTAAAAATAAATGCCATTTTTTCTAACTTGAGTATGTACGGATTCAAGTCACAATCTTTGGATCTCAGCCTAAAGATCCTGTTACTATCAAATTCCTTTTCTCATGTGGGTACTTAAAGATTATAGCAAAGTCTTTTTTTCATCTGATCTTTCTGACATTACAAGCTAACCTGTAAGTACAAGGCATATATTTAATCCTGATCCTTACAACTCTACTCAGAATTTTGCGGCTGTTATCTATCTTTCTCCCTGTACTGTGGACACTGCACTTGGACACAGTATTCCAGCTGAGATAACAGAATTGCTGAATAGGAAATGTGCTACAAGTCTTGAACTGCTATGCAAGATTTCTCTATCTATATGCATAAGAATGAAGGATAGTGTCAGCACAGTATCTTTGGAGGACAGCATCAGACTTCAATACTGCGTGTGCTCCACTGATTACCCATTATGATGCTTAGGTTCTTTTATGATTTCCTTTACATTTCCAGAAAAAAACCCTAACATTTAGCCCAGCTCTGACCTAAATCTACATTAATGTAAATTCTGGTTTAGTATCTATGCAAATCTAGGGAGGGTGTATCTTTCACACACTTTTAGTATCATATGTTCTAACTAAGTGGTTAGGTGTACTTAATAGAACTCTAAGTTCTATTTCATTAGTTTCAGTTACTTTTACCTAGATGTTAATTAGTAAAAAACTCTTTAGAGTGAAGATTTGAATAAGATGAAGTATGAAACATTTTTTAAAGGCATTTTTTAATGACACACCTGGTTCTCTGCTTTTCAGTATTTTCCTAATATAGGTCCCTCTCCAGATGGCTTGAAGTTTGACAGCTGCTGCTGCTTCTTCAGATGTAGGAGTTTGGTTCTCCCAACTACTAAGGGATTTCTCCTCACTGCTCTCTGAAGGAATGGGAGAATGAGCAACATCAACAAAGCTGCCTTTAATGAATTTAAAAAGAAAAAAAAAACCCAAATAAACACAAAATAGCAAGAGAGTTATTTTAAGCTTAAAATTTTTATGATGAAAATATTACTCTTGAATTTTTTTTATCATGATAAAAGCAGAGAAAATATACTGTGTAATTACACAAAGTCAAAATGTAAGCTATTTTGCTAATTCCAAACACCAAATAATTTAATTTTTCTCTTCATGAACAGCTATTGCAGGACACATTTTAGAATCATGTTTCCTACTGTAATTTCAAAATATTCTTCCAAACATGAACCAAGAGGATTTGATACACTGAAGTCTGACTCTGTACACAGTTTAAAAGAGCTTCACAAGATTTTAAGTACTTCTGTCTCTCAATCTGATTATTTTATTAAATAATAATTTAAACACCAGAGTTGTTTGAAACATTTTGTTTAGCCTTGGCAAAGGAGCCATGGAATAAGGGTAAGATCTATGATAAATGGAGAGTTCATTTATCTGACTGACTTTCTGTTACCAAAGAGTTTTGAAGTGGAACATAATTAGTAGGTTCTGAGAGGTTAGCAATGAGCTCTTTGAAGGCATTCTTGCCTAAAGTTAGCATCCTGGGAGCCATCAGCACCAGGACTTAGGGAAGGGTGTGGGGAGCAACACTCCAAGAGGCCAGTGCCTGGGGGTAGTTTGGAACTGCACACATATGAAACCAACGGGACCAAGACAGCATGATAGGAAGGAAGAAGTGCTGCAAAAGGAAGTACCAACAAACAAAAAGGAGAAGAGGAATCTGCTTGAAAAATGTAGACAACACTGCAGGCAAACAAACTATCTTAAGATACTGCTTTCATCAGCCAGATCACACATTTCAATCTAATCACTTTTACTCAATATTGCTAAATCTGGCTGTGTTCTCAAACCATCATTTCTTATCACTATTGCATTTGCAAATGCTAGAAAGCTTCTTTAATACTTGGGGGCTGAAAGATTACACAAGCCCACTTCAATATAAACCAGATTAGAACTCAACAATATGAATGGCACAACCACTTTTATAAAAGAGAAGCATATAATCAATCACAAAATAATACAGACTGGAGGGGACCCCTGAAGGTCATCTGGTCTGATCCCACATCCAAAGTGGGATGAATTTAGAATAGGTTGCTCATGTTCTTGAGTAAATGTCCAGTCCATTATTTAATACTTCCATAATCATGGAGACCATAATTTAATTTTCTTTTCCAATTTTTGATTAGCCTTATGGTGAAAAATGGCTTCCTAATACTCAACTGGAATTTAACATGTTCTAAGATGAGTCCTGTCTGTGCACCTCTGGAAAGGTTTTGGCTCTCCCATTCATTCATCACTGTAACACATTTCAAAATGAATATGTCCAATCTACAATCTTGTCTATTTTACAACTAAATAACACAGTGGCAAGATGACTTCTGATCCCACTAATCATTATTTTCACAGAAGGGAAATAGACTTCAATTTTCAGCACATGTTTTAGCTCGGAAGAATGAGTTCTGCTGCAGAGCCTACATTCCCCATATAAGGGAAAATAATGTATTATAAAGTAAAAGTTGTATATATATGAACACACACATACACAGATTGACTTAATGAGTAAGAACATCCTAACATGGAACAGGAATCAATAATATAGAAAAGTACACACAAAAAGTATTGGTCTGGTGTTGCCCTATGAATCAGCTGCAAACTTCATCCACTGAGAATGTCAAGTGGCCTCCATAACTAGAAATAAGTACCTATATCTCTATAAATAAAACATTTCATTTGTGAGGATAAAGAATATATGGCTATACACGCAGTTAGTTAAATGTTAAACTGTTTCTGAAAACACAAATATAAAAAATTTGGATGGACTGTCACACAGAAATCAATTCCATTTATAGAAACTGTCACAAATTACTGCAGATCAGGCCAAAACCCAAAAAGTATGAGTATATATTCCTAAAGTATATATTCCAAAGGAGTTTCTTTTTTGTTCTAATTTTTTTATACAATGTCATAGGAACAAAAATATTTTTCTTCACAATATTTTCTTCAAAGGTTTTTTTTTACTTAACCTTTCTTACTATTTTTTCTTATAAGCAGAGAAATGTGTACTCTGAAATGCTTTGGATCAATCATTATTGAACTAGAGAATGCTTTAAATCAATCAATATTGAACTAGTGCATGTTTCAAATTTGACATTATGATTGAACACAGGTTTGTCAAAAATCTCTGACACGCCTCAGCTGTTAATCAGAAAACACCCTGCTAATAATAAAAATGAAGCTTTCAAAGCAGCCTAGCAAGACTTTGTTCACCATAAAATCACTGCAGTTTTCTTGGAGGCAATGTAACACTGATTTTTTTGAAAAAGGAGTATTGTGCATGTACTCAAGAGGCACTTCACATATTCAACCAAATAATGTCCAACTTCCCCTCACCTCTTAGGGGAACTCAAGTTCAAATCCAAAGTGCAAGAAAAAACAAATGTTAAGAATTCCCTTTTCAGTCACACAACAAAACTGTATAATCACTCATCTGAACCTATGCTTCTGGAGGAGAGAGAAGCTTGTTCTGAAAAAGAACTGAGCGGGAGCAGGACTTCTCAAATACAGTTTCACAGATAAGTTTATAGAGAACAGCTCGACTTCTAGATAAAAATTCAGACCAGAAGGTTTTAAGAGAACGGTATGCACAGAGCACTTCACTTCCAACTTCAAAGTTGGAATTTATCCATGAGAAAGAAATGTAGCCCTTGAAATGTGCCTAAATGACTCTCAAGTGTTTGAGACTCCTGAAAATCAGTGCCACAGACCACTGGCTCACTACTGGGCCCAATGAAACCAGGACAAGGTAAACAAAGAACATGTGCAACAGAGAGCAGGCAGGCAGTATTGAATTGCCAACACTGTCTCTTGTGTAACATCATCCTGATATGCGCTTCCTTTCCCAGGAAGCATCACATACCTCTGTAAATTCAGCACCTCATGCCTGCCCAAAGTTCTGCAGGGCCCCTTTATTCACTCTCTTTCCAGAATACAACAGGAAGAGCCATGCCATGGTGAAGCACTCAGCTTCAGACACTTCCATCTTTTTTGCGTACGTTCACGTGGCATGATCTTCCACTTGCTTCTTGTGGCTCTTCTGCTATTTGCTCCATGGGGATGGATAGTTGGCAGACAAATAAATATGACTAGACCATTTTCAGGGTGGCTTCTCAGAAACCTTACCAGGCATGACCACTAACTGCTGTGAATCATAATATCCTTGCCCTTGGTAAACCCTGAGATTAATACAGCACACAGTGGAAAATGAATATGCCAACATAAAATGGAGGTCATCTTTCAAAAAAAGCTCACATTTAACCTGATATATTTGCAGACACAGATGACAAAAATATTTCAGTCATCTGTTATGGTAGTTTACACTGGTGTCTATTAGGTTCCAAAGAGTAACTACCTCAAGTTGTGACAAGACTTGAGCAACTAACCTGACAATGCAGCAGTACTAACGTGGGCCAGGGCAATAAGCTGATGCCAATCCTTCTAGGCCTTTCTACAGTGCAGTTTTCAACTGGTTTTTCCCGCTATCTACCTGTCTTTCCTTGACATTTCACTTGGTTTATGCTTTATTTCTTTAGGGTTCTGGATGGAGCCTGGACAAAAGCATGCATTTACTCCAAAGCAACATTTATTAAGCAGGGCAAAAAGTTAAGAAAGGTCAAAAAATGTCCAGTGTCAATAAACCCAAAGGGAAACAATTACCTTTCTGGTCCCAAAGGGATCTCTTGCAATTTAATTCTAGAAAAGAAAATAATTTTAAAGGATATCTTGGACACTGGAGGAAACAAAACTGAAACAGAACTTTCTCCATATATTTATCCCACTTTTTTGATTCACTGCCCAACTCCTAAAAAATATTCTGTCACAGTGGATCTCATACTTTAGTAATTTATATGAGATCTTTGCTACAACCTGTCAACTGTGCTAATTATTCAAATCTATTTTAAAAATGTCTTCTATTGCTGACAAGTGTTTAAGGTTTTTTTTTGAATACAGAAATCAGTAGCACAGTTATCTTTAAAAATGTGACAGGTGGTGTTTACTTCAAGTGGTGTGATAAATGTCAATATGCTGACCCTTGTAATATACTCTTGTCATGGGATGCAATTCTCTGAAAAATACCTGATGTCTCACAGGAGAATAACCTTCAGAAGAGAGGAGATTCAGAGGAAAGTTCCCAGTAAAGAGAGACAAGCATTCATACTTAAAAGTGCTTTCTTTAAAGGAGAGAAGTATTGCAACATTGTGTCAGTAGTCAGTAAAGATATTTGTATAAATTTTTAGTTTTTTATACTAATTTTCCATAATAAACTGACTAATCAAAAGGAAGCTGGTACCATTTTGTTTGACCAAGTAGAAACACTTTATATTCTGTAAGTTCACAATAGACAGAGGAAAAGCTAAGTCCCCATAAAAAGCCTTCAAATGGTGATCATGTCTCTTCCCACCAATCAGATAAATGATTTTTCTGTTGTGATGTGAAACCATATACATAAGGCTTTTGTTAATAAATTAAATGCTAATATTAATAGATTAAAAAGTTACAGAGACTGAAAAATAAGTCCTAAAAAGGAGAAGAGCCATATATTTGGTTGCCAGGCAAACTTAATTGTAACCGCATATGCCTCCAGCCTGCATAAAAAATGAAGCAAAGAAACAGAGGGAAGAGAATTATCCCTGCTTTTCATAAATATGTTGGCTTTCCAATGGCTCCTCTCAGATTATGTTCAGGTACACAGGACACCCTAACAACAGGCTGGAGAAGAGGCAGATGGTGCTGTAGCTGGTTCCACGCTACATTAGCCAGGCAATACAATAATTTCACGAACAGCAAACTTAAGAAACAAGCAACCAACCAAGCGAGCAGGACAAAAAAAATTAAAATACCCCTCCCCACTGCAACCAAACAAAAACCTCTCAACCCATCACTAAGAAATAGTTGAACTTTCAGTGAAGGTATTAACTTGAGTCTTCATTCACTCTCATTTTGTGAACAATATATGCATTTAAGGTCTTTTCAGCTGATAATATGAACAAAAGTGAGGAGCTGCAGTACATCAGGTAAAAAAATGGAGATGTTTGTTAATGTTTGTCAATACTGACGAATGCAACTCAAGGAAGACAAAGGGCAGTCTTATAAATTAACAAAGGGTAAACATACTTTCCAGAACAAGGAAAAGGATCATTTCTATTCTGAGATGAGCCTCAGATGTGCTGTCAGCAGTAAAAGTCCTAGGCTTAAAAATTAACTGTGCCTACTTAAGCAAGAACAAACAAGAACAGAGAAGAGCTGACTTCCCTGAAAATAAGGGTGGGCAGATATGTTTGAAGTGATTAGCAATATCAATACGTTACCTGAAAACACAGTGTCGTCCCCAGAAATATCAGTGTCTTTAAAATCCAAAGTGAAGGATCTGAAGGCAAATTTATATCTGCAAAGATCCTTCTTGTCCAATACAGATTTGATCAAATACCAAAATGCATTATTGAAAACCTAAAATCAGAAAGAGGAAAAGCATTAAAAGAATGATTCATTTCTAAAGACTGATTTATACTGCTTCTCATTATTGTTTCAAAAACTGTTCCCCTCTTCTCTTATGATGTATAAATGAAGTATTTAACTTCCTCTAACAAATACTGTATCTGAAAATTAATCCCAACTGCAGGACTACAATGCTTCAAGACAACAATCAAGAGAAAACCTGTTTCATGTCTGGCTTATAAAAATAAGAAAATATTACTTATTCTACAGTGTGTTTATCACCCAAAAACATCCTACTAGTTTATGCATAGGGGGTTGATGGCCTCATACCAGAAGACAGAAGAACATATTATAATTGCTATCATGACAATGGGACTTCTAAACCCAAGGTTGGAGAACAGAGACTGATAACCGAACGGGAATGCTTTCTAGATTAGGAGGTGCCACATCATGGGAAGATTTGGCACTATTTCTTTTCTTTGACATATTGATGCTCTTTAAAGATCAGAAATCCAGTCTCTTCCTCCCCCACTCCTAGTAGATGGGAATTTTAGAGTGTTTTTCAGAATTTGTTTCATAATCTGACTTGAAGAACATAGTAACAACTTACTGGAAAAGACATGATTTTTCTCTTTCATTGCCCTTAGTTTCATACTTTTCTGCTTTCTGGAAACAATTTGTGTATTTTAATACTAATAAACACATCCTTTATTTTTAAATTTGTAAGACTAGGGAAGAAAGAATATAGTAGATTCTTTCTTGCACTCAGAATATATTTTCTCTGTTTGTATTAAAGACAGATAATTTCCATATTTTCATTCTTGAATCACTGTCAGCTCAGTGCCTTTCATTTATCCAATTTCTGTCTTTTTATTCTTTTTCAGCTAAACATTGGTTTTCTTAGAGGGGGAGAGATGAAGAGATATCTGTGTTTATGACTCCTGAATTTTTCTTAAGGTCTCTAAGTTTTGCACATATTTCATACGAGCATATGCATTTAAAATTTGTATATTCCATTCCTGAGTTCAAACCAATTTTTTTTTCCCTGGTGGACTTGGCATGAAAATTACCTCTTTTATGAGTGATGCACCTGTAATCATTCTCTTTTAATTTTTTTATTTTGCTGAATTTGAGCCTGGTGTCAAGCCCATCTTTAAAACTGCTACCTTAGGTGTTCTAATTTTTAATAGCAGTGATTATAAAAATATTAAACCCTTTCTTCTATTCAGTGTTCTAAACTATACAGCCTAAACTGTGTGAGCTTTCTAGTACTTTGATGAAAATAAATGAATCTGGAATATATAAGCTACTGACTGTAGAAAAATCAAATTATAGCAATATTATCAACATTTGCATACACATAAAAAATTAGTGTTTCTATAAAAAATTTTTTGCTCCCCTTTTTACAATATTGGAAAGCTATAGCATAGAGATCTACAGAAAAGTGTAATGTTTTCATCATGTACCTTTAATTTATCATACATACAGAGCAGAAAAGTTAAGTAAGAATGCTGCAGTTTCAAGAAACAAAGAAAACCAACTAAAAATACTGTGAATGAAAGAACTCATTACTGCCTTCATAAATATAAGCTGTAATAATGTTTTCCTGTTCCATCAACATTAGGCACAGAAAGGAGCCATTAGACTTTTCTGCATTTCAGGTAGTATGTTTTAAATTCAAAAGGAAGTTGTAATATAAAAACAGCTCATGCTTTCTTCCCCAAAGTATGCTAAACTAGATTGACAAGAATAGACTCAATTTAGAATGTGCTACTCTGTGCACATTGAAATTTTTCTTATTAAAAGAAGGTAATTATCATACAGTTGCAAGTTATGCCATTTGGGCTTACACTTTATAACGAAGGCCACATTCAGAGCATGCAGGTGGTCCTTATTAAATGCACAGGCATTGTTTTGAACAGAGTAATGAGAATGTTAAGCAGTTGTCCAGCTTCTGTAGCTTTTAGATAGGCATTCATTAAAATTGTTTGTTCACCTTGACATTTTCTTCAGCCATTTTAGTACCATGGAGGCCAGGAGGACAATGAGCTACTTCCAATTCCTTCAAGGCTTTAGGAAGTTCATCCTTACTGCTGAAATTATTTATCACATTTCCAACAGCTTTCAGGATAGCTGTAGCCTGTTCCACAAATCGAGAGCTCTCCTGGGGGGAGACAATAAACCAACCATCGTTAGAAAGATTGCTTTAAGATTTTGTTTTCTTTCTGGACTATGACAGAATACAAGCCTTCTTTCTGTGATGAAGTAAAAAAATTTCCTGAATTCATGCAGTTGTTATTATAAACTGTAAAATCAATTACATCTCTGATATTCAAAACATATAAATTTCTCACTGATTTTAGCTAGTGAAATAAATAACAGGCACCATATCTATTCATTATTTATTCCCATATTATTAGTCCTAGGAAATTTATTCCCGTATTATTAGTCCGAAGAAATTTAATCAAAAGTAAGATCCGTATAGAGACTTTGTACTGCAGTGATAATAAGACTGTCAGCTGTAGGGCTCAGCATCTTCTGTTATAAAAGGACAAATTAGTATTTG